>NW_005871130.1:252261-390896 GCF_000147115.1 Myotis lucifugus
GGGGGGGGGGTTTTTTTCACGAAAAAACGGGGGAGCCCCCCAAGGAGAGATCCCCCCCCCCAAAAAAACATAAAAAATTCCTTAATATAAGGGTTTCCGGGGGGGGGGAAAGCCCCCCCCCCCACCCCAAAAAGAAAAAGAGTCCCCCCCCCCCCCCCCTCCCCCCCTTTTCCTCCCCCCCCCCTTCCCAATAAACTCCCCCAAAAAAAAATACCCGAAATTCTCCTTTATTTTTGGGGGGGGGCCAAACCCAAAACACCCCCTGGGGGCCGCCTTTGCCCTGCCCCCTGGCTCTTAGCTCCCCGCTGGGTTTCCGATCACTGTCAGTGCCAGGGGGCTTCTTCTGTGCTTTCCCTTTTGCCTTCCTGCATTGTGCCTACATATGCAAATTAACCGCCATCTTTGTTGACAGTTAACCGCCATCTTGACTGGTGATTAATTTGCATATCTCGCTAATTAGCCAATGGGGAGGGTAGCGGTCGTACGCCAATTACCATTTTTCTCTTTTATTAGTGTAGATTAGTGAACTTCTACTTGTTAAACATGGTGCTAGTTCATTCACTTTATGTTGTTACAGGGTTATACCATACTGTATTTCTGATAGCTGTTATATTCTTTTTAAAAGAAAAGGGAGAGGCAGAGAGAGACATTGATGGGAGAATGAAACATTGATTGGCTGCCTGCACATTCCCTATGGGGCCTAGAACCTGCAACCTGGGCGTGTGTCCTGCCTTGGAATCAACTGGCAACTTTTCGGTGCATGGGACGACACCCAACCAACTGGGCCACAATGGCCAGGGCAATAAGTTATACAGTATTCTTAAAATATGTTTACTCACTCAAAGTTGGCATCCATCAGCATCCAATTACATGTTATTTTCCTATAAACAATTAATAGAATGAACTATTTTAACAGATGTCCTGCAAAGTCATGGTCAGACACATACTCTGGAGCCAGACATCTGAGTTCAAGTCCTCAGGGATTCCTCCTCTGTAAACAGGGCCAGTAACAATTTCACTGCATGGGTTTATAATAAAAATGTAATATCAAAGGAACAAAACCCAGCATATATTACGTATTTGGCAAATGACAGTTAATAGAGGGTGGGGCAAAAGTAGGTTTACAATTGTTCATATGGAAAATAATGCTAGTAATTAATAAATAATAAGAAAAGAATAATATGTGTTTTGCATATCCACAACGGTAAACCTACTTTTGCCTCACCCTGTATTATCACCATTTTTATTTCAAGTTAACTCCAGTTGGGCACATGGCAGCATTATCCTGAATAGACTTTTAAATTCATTTTTTTGTCATATGTAGGATTTCCACAACTGTATTCACAGTCAAGACAGGTCTGTGAATTTTTTATACTTTCCTAGACAGGCTCTGGCCTGAGGATATTGTCAGTGTTCATGCAAAAAGAAAAAAAATGCCCAAGTGTTCCTGATTTTAAGCTCTAGAACAGTTCAAAAACAAATGAAATCCTAGTTTCACGTTGCTTTTGAAACCATTGTAGCAGCAGACATTTCCAAGGAGCACTCCGCAAGCTTTATGGCCACGTAGCATTCTAAGTCTACCTGAACGCATTCTGGTCATTTCCCTTTCCTGGAGCACCGTCCACATCATCCTGACTTTCAGATTCCTCTCCTCCTGAATAGGCAGCGACTGCCTGGGTTCAAAGGCTGGCACTTCACTTTTTAGTGGTGTGTTTGGGAGCAGGTGACCTTCCTTGCAAAAACTTTGGTCTTGACATCTTTCAAAGGGTCATTAGAGAAAGTACTAAAATTGGTCATCACGTACACAGTGACCAGAGCTTATTCCTTTCATTTGTATACACATTCTCATTTCTAAAATTTTGTACTGATCTATCTTCTTCTTCTTCTTTTTCTTTCTTTTTTTAAAAAAACTGTTTAGAGTGTTTAGGAATGTATATATTTTCCAGTCTTGTTTTAGGAAGATTTGGCAAGTGACTATGAGGAAGTGAGGGAGCAAGTCCAAGATTGATGTGGTGTGCCTGGAAGTGGTTTTAATGGTTGACAGTAGTTTAAACTGGATAAGGACAGGAGTGAGGACATCAAGGGGTGATTAAGTTTGAATGTATGGTAGAATCATATATGGTAATGGATTGGTGGTCTTGATGGAGTTCAAAGAGTGTTGGAATTAAGATACCTAATGGAGTAAACTGGAAAGACAAGAGGTGCTGGGCTGAGATTAGAATGTGGGAAAATAGTTTTAATGAAAGATGTTAACTTTGATTACTTGAAAAGTTTTCTTATGGGAAATAGTTAATTCTTCCATAACAAAGATGGTGCCTTGCACACAGTAGATTCACACACAAAACAACAGTTACTGATCACGTGTGTTGAAAGAGAGAAGATGACCTTAATGTATATTTAAAGTAATATGACTGAAAGTTCATCCTAATCTACTTCTTGTGCTGGCTTCTTGGGAGGATGTAGTTTTTACAAAGAAATACAGTAATCTAATTTTAGAATTTGTAAATACTCAAGAACAGTAACAGATTAGGCATTAATTTCCCTTTTGAGGTTTTCTATTTCAGAAGATTTAGAGACACACAATACCCACTGCTCCCGATACCATCCTAAGAAAGTCCACATAGAAAACCCCATTTCCTTTTCAAAGGCTGTCTTTTCTGGTTGTGTTTCCCAGGCATGCACCTTCTTATTAGCTTATAAGCCCATTGCCTTATTTTTATGACTTTCTCCAGCTCTCTAAGGAGAGAAAACAGAGGCTAGAGAATTATATTTAAGTCCACAGTTTGATAACTTCTGTCTCCTGCGAATTCGAGCTTTGTATTATAGAAGCCCATCACAGTGACATCTGCAGGATTTATTTGTTTCGATAACTATAATTTCTTAGGCAGAATAAATCACAAAGCTGTCTCTTAGTCTGCAGCCTAAAGCATTTTCCTTCAGTGTGTCACTGAAATGCTGTGAAAGAAGCGCTAGGGTTTTGTGTTTAAGTGCCCTGTTGCCACTTGGCTTTAAGCTGTATTTTCCTGTCTTTAAATGCACGACTTCTAACAATATAGCCATGGTTCACTAAATTGAACTGAATTTGTTTTTAAATAGTGAGGCAGATGTCAGCAGCAAATTAGATTGAATGCAGGTCACCTCGGCCTCCTTAGATAATAGAGCTTGCAGGCATTGAATGGAAATTGTAGAATGACACCAAGAAAATTGTGATTTAGAGATTTGAGCAACTGGTAGGCATAAAAAAGTATGATTATGAGTTAAGGGATACAAATGTAAAAACTTTAAAAAATAATATTGACCTTGAGACTGGAATGTGAAGAATATAAGAATTTATGCTGGTATACCCGACTGGGAAGAGAAAAAGTAACTGCTCTTGTCCACCGCCACCTCTCCTAAATCACATGAAAGCAAAATAAACACATTTGAGTTGGAATCACCATTTCCCTATTCCCACAATACTTTGCTTAAACCAGTGGTCGGCAAACTCATTAGTCAACAGAGCCAAATATCAACAGTACAATGATTGAAATTTCTTTTGAGAGCCAAGTTTTTTAAACTTAAACTATATAGGTAGGTACATTGTTATTAACTTAATTAAGGTACTCTTAAGGCTTAGGAAGAGCCACACTCAAGGGGCCAAAGAGCCGCAGTTTGCTGACCACGGTCTTAAACATTGTAATAATTATTGTGGACACTTAATACATTACATTCAGGGAAGTTTTCTTGCAAATGGAAAAGGTGGTAAAATCTACCTAACACATAACTAAGAGTAATATTCAATGTAGGTCTAAATAATTTATTGAACATCTGTGTTGTCTATTTGATACTGACTCATAATGTGCAAAGAAAAATTCTTCGTCTTCTAAGAAAGTAAAGCTGTGGAAATAGGTGAATCCAGGTCAGCCGCTTGTCACTCTGGGAGCCTAGGCAAAATACTAAATCCCTCTGAGGATGGGCACTACTATTTATCAAATATTATTGTGTTTTCTGCACTGTGGTCTGTACCAGGAACACATTTAAATCTCATAATAATTCTCACAAAGCTTATAGAAGGTTAGGATTCCCATTTTAGAGGTGATGAAATGAAGATAAAGAAACAGAAAGGCTGTGATGCCCATAATTAGTAAGTGCTAGAGCCAGGATGTGAAATCAGAACCTCCACTCCTAGTTCATGTTTTCATCTACAAAAGGGAACAATGTATAGTGCTGTTAACAGTTAGACATGGTACATAGAAAGCTCTGGGCATCGAGCAAACCCATAGTGAAATGGTAACTCCCACCACTTTTTGGCTCAGATGGCCATCTCTTTCATCAATTCTTGATGCGGAATAAGGATCAAAACCATTTCAATACTTTTGGAGTCCTAATGTTGAATAAACCTGAAAATAGTTCTGAAATGAATCTGTTTTATGTATAGGCCCCTGAATTTTTTTCCCTTTCCTGAAACTATCCTTAGTTAAAGAGTTAAAGATATTCTATCATGACCACCACCAATCATTTTTTCTCTCAAGGTGCCAAAAGATTTAGTAATTTATCCTAATTTTTATTTCTACTTCCAATCAGTAGAGAAACACAGCTGCCTAATGTATTTTTAAAATATAGCAGGCTTTTGCAGCCACTTTTATAACAAATGCTAGCAGTAAAGAACCAAGACCTTTCTTTTGAGTTGTATTCATTTGTAATCTGGAATTAGAAATGCAGGCTTTTCTGTAATTAGAGGAAGTATCCAGAGTAATCATATCTTTTTGCAAAAACTTGTTTGTTGTCACTGTTCACGAATATGGCAGCTCTCTCTTTAACCAGTGGACCATCTATGAGATCCCTAAATCACATGCAATTAACCCAACAAAAGCTTAGCCAGGGACGAATTTCATGAGAGAATTACTTTCTGATTCTTTTTTTTTAATTATATTTTGCATTCAGTATTATTCTGTATTAGTTTAAGGTGTACAACATAATGATTAAACAATCATATACTTTACAAAAAAGTTCCCCCTGATATTTCCAGTGCTCACCTGGCACCATGCATAGTTATTAGTGTATTATTGACTATAGTCCCTGTGCTGTACTTTACATCCCCATGACTATTTTATATCTACCAATCTGTGCTTCTCAATCCCTTCACTTTTTTCATCCAGTTCCCCACCCATCCTTCCCTCTGGCAATCACCAGTCTGTTCTCTGTATCTATGAGTCTGTTTCTGTTTTATTTGTTCATTTATATTGTTCTCTAGATTCCACATACAAGTGAAATCATATGGTATTTTCTTTCTCTGACTCACTTATTTCACTTAGCATAATACCCTTTAAGTCCATATGATTCGTTTTAGGGGCCATATCTTCAATTTAATTAACTGATTCCTAAGTGTGTGTTTTTCCCCTTAACAATGCTATTTTCATTTGTCATTAAATTTAGAATGGCTTTAACCGGTTTAGCTCAGTGGATAGAGCATCAGCCTGCAGACTGAAAGGTCCCAGGTTCAATTCCAGTCAAGGGCATGTACCTGGGTTGCAGGCACATCCCCAGTAGGGGGTGTGCAGGAGGCAGCTGATTGATGTTTCTCTCTCATTGATGTTTCTAAATCTCTATCCCTCTCCCTTCCTCTCTGTAAAAAATCAATAAAATATATTTTTTAAAAATTTTAGAATGAATCTTGGCTTTTGAATCACTTTGTCATACTAACTAGAAGAAGTCCCTTCCCAAATGACATGTATAAAATAGTGTTTTCGTACATTCTTTTACTTTCTGCTGCAGGGATTATAGCTAATCTCCTTAAATTTGCCCTTTCTTTTCCCCATCTGTGTTTCTGAGCATTTTTGAAGGTTAATTTTTACTTTAAGGTCCTATACATCCCTCTCTACTGGTATCATGTATACATTTTTATTTTTTTTTAAGTGCTGCTTTCCAAGTAATTATTAAAATATACTAAAAGCTACTATGCTGGAACAGCTTGATGAGGTAACTCTAGAGAAGATCTAAAAACTGGTTTTCTTCCATTTCTTCTAGCATTTTTCATGTCCTTATCACATAGGTAAATGCCCCAAATACCATTTAAAAGGCTGTCATGCAGCGCAGTAGAACACCCGAGAATGCATTGAGCTCTTTATTAGTGTCAGGACCAAATTAGAATTCACTTTAAGGTCACAAGTTGGAGTTGTTTTATTACATTTTCATGAGTCAAAATCCTAAGAGGTGCATGTTTTATGGCCATAGAGTAAGTTTGCTTTATAGTTTGTCAGGGAAATAAAACCTATATGGTTTGATCAAGTTCTCAGACTACTGTATCTCCGAAGGGCGAGTCACCTTCAATTGTCTTGGTTGATACTTCTGCTTTGAAGAATAAATTTTACAGTAGCTCATACACATAATGAGGGCTTGCCTATTCCCAGGCAACCCTATAGTCAGACTCATTATGTCTGTTATTGATCATATTTATCTTTGCTCCATATGTATAAGGTCAAAGGGGCATGCTCACATGTATAAGCTCAGATCCTTAAAACAGGAAAAAAATGTTCAAGGCTTCTGCAGTATTTTTTTAAACAGGCATCTTAATTGCTTTGGAAGAGATGAAGTCACTAGACTGTTTCCTATGTCCGCAGCACCATTATTACCATTGATTCTATATGGTTTTGGACCAAGCCCAGGACTCATATTCACGTAAAATATTTGAACTCTGTAAAAAGTGTTCACAGACTAAGGCTCAGGTATTTTGAAATATGTTTAATTTTTTGTTTCAGAACTTTAATTTATAAATATTATCTCTATGAAATTAAAATCACAAAGAGACAGTTGATAAGTCCTTGTTTTCATGGGTAGAATTAAGTGAATTCTGAGATATAGAGTAGGGAAATGTGACCCCATATCTATATTTCTGGATAAAGTGAGGATCAACCTTATATTAAGATTCACATCGAAGATCAACCTTATATTAAGATAACAACTGCTTCCACTGCTCGCTCCTAAGCAGCAAGACATACTAATGTCACTGGTATCATTAAACAATCATATACTTTACAAGAAAGTTCCCCCTGATATTTCCAGTGCTCACCTGGCACTATACATAGTTATTAGCGTATTTTCCCTCTCCTCTTATCACTTTAAACCCTTACTCAGTCCATCCATTTACTTTTGTTGATAATGATTACCGAGGAAAGAATATATTCACCTTCCTGCATTTCCTTTTTTATTCATCAATTCAAAAATGTTTCTTAACTGTCAACTGTGTAAAGGCTCTGTTTGAGGCATTAAGGATACAGCTATGAACAAACAGAAAAATCTGTGTCTGCAAAAAGCTTATAATCAAATGGAAGGAGACTGAAAATATGCAAAAGTGAGTAAAATGTTTACTAACTTGGTGGTAAGTGCCACCCAGAACATCAGCAGAGCAGGAAAAATTGATCTTACCCACATGAAAAGTGAACTCGCTCATCTGGTCCTGATGGAAAAAGGCATTCATGCAAGGTGGGCTCCTTCCCTCCCACAGAGCCTGGGAGATGGAGTGCCATCTTCCTTGATGATGACATCCCAGAGGGTGGGCTCCCAGGTAATTCTTGGGTGGTAAAACTGGCAATAGGTCTGTTGAAAAGATTCACATCTCAAAGGTGCAGATAAATGCTCTAAGGAAAGGGAGAAAAAGGACCTCTATGATTAGGCCATCTATGTTAGGTGATAAGGGCAAGGGTGAGTATAGGTGAGAGACCCAGATTCAAGCCAAGGGAAACAGTAAGATGCTTGGTCACCTTATATGTAGACGTAGGCATAGACTGTGGATTGGCGACATGGGCAGGCATTGGAGGGCATGGAGCCCTGGCATATCATGATCCAATTCACTTTTTAACAACTAAGAAAAGCAGAGCTCATGAGCAAAAAGGGAGACAGAGAAGAAGGGGATGAGACAAATTGAAATAAGACCAGGGAAAAGCTGTGGTAGTGTTGGCAGAGAAGGGGTAAACCTCAGTTTACAACGTGCCAACAAATACAATGGGTGCAGTCTCTGATGACAGCCCAAAGGAGCAGACAGAGACACTAAAAAACGCAAACACACTTAACCCAGTAGTCAGGGCAATATGGATGATGCGTTAGTGAGAGTTTGTGATAATTTTAAGTAATTAAACTTCCTAAACTCTTCAATGAACTTCAAGCATAAATATCATGGATGTCAGATCAATCAAGTATGAAGATGAAGAGATGGAACAAAAGTAATAATCCCAGTAACTTAATGGAGTCTATGCTTGGGAAAGCGCTCTTCAGTATAATTATCCACAGCTTTCATTTGTATGTAAAATATAGAGCTGTCACTTCATAAAACTGCATAAAATAGAAAAATCTAAGATGAACATGTTGCCCTTTAAGTGAACTTTATACATAATGTACAAAAAATTTTGTTTCCTAAAATAATTTCCTATAGAATCAATTTTAACATTGACAGTCAATGCGTAACATGGTAATTTACTGCACCTAACAAAGAAATTTGTTTGAAATTGCTGTTTCCCCAAATTGTCTTCTGTAGACCATTATTTTTTTGTAACTTTAATAGATATTCACTGAGGAGAGGTTGGTTGAGTGATCAAATGTTTGAGAAATTCTGGAGTAAGTGGAGATGAACCATTTTATTTATTATAGAAATACACAGCACATTTAATACGTTATAGTAAGTCATGCCTCTCTAAGAGAAGGCGTATTTTCTAAAGATATATTTGACTATGGACCCCCTTTTTAAAACTTCTGACTATATCTCTGGGGTTCTGTAAAGACATATAAAAACCATTATTATGTTTATTGGTTTGAGAATGGCTTAGACATTGGTCTAAGTATGAGAGTAATTCCAACCTTTATGGAGAAAAGTTTCTTAGAGGGATTGGAGCAGGACTAATGGGCACCAAAGAGTTAACTGAGGTCTGGTTGGGGCAATATGCAAGCACAGATATCAAGGTTAAAGGCTTAACCACATACCAGAGGGCACCTCGCCCCTGGCTGGAGGGATGATCCCAAGGTAGTAAAAACTCCTCCAGTTTCCTCACAAAGGCTGAAATGTTTTCAATCAGAGAGAATGTTGGGGCTCTGCCAGTTTGAGCTTCATGGTCCCTGCCAAATTAACCCGGCAGCTGTTCTGAGAGTATTCAGGCAGCTCCAAATCGTTGCAGTAGCTTCATTTTTATGTCTTTATAGCCTGGCTCCCCTGGAGCGATACAGAAGACTGTGGTGGTCTTCAGGGACACAGCAAGGGGCAATATTTCTGTCATTTGCTCAGTGTTCAAGAGGTCAGAGGGAAGTTTGCTCAACTTTAGAATAAGATATTACACTTAATTGTTGTTTATGTTTTTTGATCATTCTAGATGGCCATATATTACACTTGTTATGACATATTTCACATCCCACATACTGTACTTAATTAAAAGAGTGGCTGTATGGTAGGCCCTCTTCCCACATCCTTCTTGCTTCCTGCATCTGTCCTTCTTGTTGAAGAGGAATTTGCAATATAAATTTATTTTAATGTTACTGGTAATTTATTTCAAAGTGGAATAAAAACCTTCACGACTGCCCTAACCGGTTTGGCTCAGTGGATAGAGCGTCCGCCTACAGACTGAAAGGTCCCAGGTTCGATTCCAGCTAAGGGCATGTACCTTGGTTGCGGACACATCCCCAGTAGGAGGTGTGCAGGAAGCAGCTGATTGATGTTTCTAACTCTCTATCCCTCTCCCTTCCTCTCTGCGAAAAATCAATAAAATATATTTTTTAAAAATCTTCAGGACTTGCAATTGAGGAAGTAGTTAATATTTTTCTTTCATATTGCCAACCACAATGGACCCCTTGTCCTATGCAAGTTTACAGTTTTGATGGCCCAGTGGTAACAGTATTCTTCCCATAACCTGGGCCACTGGAATTAAAAATTGCTCGATACATCATGTCAACATATCAGTAAGAGGAGAAAGTGGTACATCTAAAAGGAGGTTGTGGCCCAGTTGGTGTGGCACAGTGGTTGAGAGTGGACCTATGAACCAGGAGGTCACAGTTTGATTTCTGGTCAGGTCACATGCCTGGGTTGCAGGTTCTCCTCAGTGTGGGGCATGCAGGAGGCAGCTGATCAATGATTGTCTCTCATCACTGATGTTTCTATCTCTCTCTCCCTCTCCTTTCCTCTCTGAAATCAATAAAAATATTTTTTAAATAAAATAAAACAAAAGGAGGTTGTGGATATCCTGTTTCTGTAGACTTAGGGGTTGGTACCCATCATTTCCATCTTGAGGAACCAATCCAGGATGCAGGTCCTCAGGTCTCTGCATCTCTACTCACAACCTCCTTCAGCATCAGTCTTCAATCTGCCTTCAGCTCTTCAGCAACTTTCATGTGAAAACAGTGATACACAGTTGACATTGCATTTGATAGTTATGTTTAACAATTTCTTCATTCCTAATGAAACCCTATTAGGTGATGCAAGTGTACCTTGCACACTATGCAAACAGCAAGTTTTCAAGGAAGACCTAAAAGACCAAACCCTGATCATGTTAAAGGTGATGCTTCCAAAACCAACTGGAAAAGGGATCCTGGGTTTCTTGACTACATGGCTTTCATCATGCTATGCTTCTTTGGAATGGGGAAAAAAGGGGGTGGGGGGATTGCCCACCTTGTCAAATTTTAATTCCTTTAATTTTTAGAAAAACATTTAGTAACATTTATGTTTAAATGTATTTTACTTTAAAACTTCCTGCATGTGTAAAGAAAGCTGTGTATTTCTTCACATTGAGTCATTTATTATTCATGAAATCAGAACACAAATAGACTGTCAGAATCTAGCCAGAGGGCTGAATTTAGACTAAGAGGCTTTTATAGCACCATAAAGTGCTATAAAAAATTGAAACATAATAATGGGGGGTAGATATATAGCTCTTCCCAAGGAAATGCCCCCAAGTTTCACAAAACATTTATCATTATATTCATTTCTGTTTTCACAGATCCAGGCATTATTTTGGGTTTCCTTGTTCTCGGTTGAATGGCGAAATTATATTCTGACTGCATGTATTGCATTGTACATTACAAATCTTTATTGAATTCCAATGAAATGCTTTTGTAAAATGCTTTGAATATTGCTTAACACTTTCCGTGTTATTCGGAAAAATCTAAATGTATTGGCTTTTTCTTAAGATAGTTCCCAAGGTTGTAAAAAGTAGATACCTCCAAGTAATTTTCAATGTTTAGAAATGTAAGTGACTGAAGGGTAACATGGCAACCTGAAGGAGTTAGCTCTAATTGTTTCACGGTGACAATCAGGATATTATAGTCATTGTTGAATTAGGCAGTATTTCTTTGCCAAGAAGCTCTTCCTGTTCTAATAAAGTATCTCTAGCTAAGTCAACTTTGGACACAACAGCTCACATCTTTGCATTTAAGCACTTTTCAAGTGTCCCTCCTGAATCAAGCACCAACTAAGGAAATATACACAAAACAAAGACTATCTGAGAAAACATGTTTGCTAATTGATCCTCTGGGTGAGGAAGTTTGATCACCAGAGGTTTGGAAAAGATAAAAGTGTTCATCTATAAACCCAATGTCTTCTGAGACTTCTGGATTCCCTAGAGAATCGCCAGCCAACAAATTCCTGATGATAATTTGTAAGTAGAATTTGAGGCCTTAACGCATAATGTATGACTGGCTGAGCCTAGGAGAGCTTCCACGAGTAACACGGTAATTTACTGCACCGAGCTTGGAACACCAGCTTTTATAATCTCTGTCACTGTGCAGTCTCCATTTGGCCACTTGGGTCATGCAAGCACTGCATTGTCTTGCACACAGACTAACCACTCTGACCACCCTGCCCATCACCCCACCCCACCAGCAGGCTCACTAACCATCACTGGTGAAGAACTGGGTGAAGAACTCAGTGTAGCTAGAATGCATTCCACATTATTCAGATGCACTTCGCTATACTAGATGTTTGATTCTATGACTGCACCCCCAGAAAAAAAGAATGCTTCTGTCTAACTTGTGCACACATTATCACTAAAGAGCGGATTTGATTTATTTGTCTTAGGATAACATATTGTCCCAGCTAATAGATGTAGAACCTTTGACGATGGGAAACTGAGTGTAAGCAATAAAGTAGTCAATACTTGGTGTGTGGGGGTAAGAAAACTTTTGAGTATTCTCTAATCTCTTAACGTATGTATCTCTATCCTTGTGTTCTGAAATTCCCATGTGAGACCTGTAAAAGTGATTAAAATTTCTAAAAGCCCTGCATTCAAATTTTTTTCTTTAAAATATTACCTAAATAATCTTCTAATTCTAGGATTAGGATAGTCTATTGACTTTGTTAAAATTGTTTGTATCAGAATACTGTATATAGGATGAAACCTGGAGCCATATCCTCTCATGGGTATAAATTTTAAATATTAGAGCCACCTGGTGGCCTCTGACAATTAAAATGGTTTTACCAGTAGGTGTCATCCTCTTACCTGGTAAGCAGGTATTCAAAAGTAAGATCTCCCTAGAAACGTTTTTCAATATTTAGACATGTATAAATTTCAGTATTTTATTTAAAAACATTTGTTGATAAATATATAGCCCCATACATTCTACAATTTTCCACACAATAAATACTAAAAGAAGCACCATTTGGTGCAAAACAAAATAAGCATTAGAATCCAGTTAATTAAAAAACAACAACAACAACAATAGCCTGGCTGGCGTGGCTCAGTGATTGAGCGTTGACCCATGAACCAGGAGTCATGGTCCAATTGCCGGTCAGGACACATGCCCAGGTTGCAGACTCAATCCCCAGTGTGGGGTGTGCAGGAGGCTAGCATTTGTTTCTTCTAATACTACTTATAAGACATAACTGTAGAAATTGTTCTGGTTAGATACTAATCACTGTAACTACCACCAAGTCCCCAGTTCAGATGTTCTGAGAGCATCATGGTTGGCATGGATTTTGGCCATGTCTGTCCTTCATTCAACAATAGTTTTTAAGTTTGTTGCTCTACACCAGAGATTCTTCTTTATATGTGGTCCATGTATGAACTTCAGAGAATCCATGAATCCTCTGACCTTTTTCCGTGTTCATGTTTCTATGGCTATAGGTGGCTCCAGCTGACATTACTCAGGTGCAGACTTACAGTACACACACTGTGTGGCTCTCATTCTGCTCCATGGGTTTCCTGTTGACACCAAGGCTTCAAGTACTATGGGATCTTGATTGGCACTCAGACAGGGGCAACTAGAAGGAGTACGGGTGCACCAAGACCATGGTGTAAATCTTTCACCAACGGGAGGTGGGAGTCAGGGATTAAACCTGGTGTTCTTTTTCTCCCCTAGTGGTTTGGCTTGAGACACAGATGTTAGGGCATTTCAGAAGACAGCTCTGCTGGATGGAGAATGTATTTGCACATTGAGGTGGCCACCTTCATAGTGCCCCTTTATATAGGTGTTTCCTGTTTTCTTTTATCCCTTACTGCTCCACCAGTAATTGTACTTTCTGAAAAAGTAAAGCCACATACACCCAGCCTTGGCCAACTATTCGTGCTTCCCAGGAACCAGGACTGGTTTGAGACAGCATGCCCTCAGGATAGGTTGGGCAGTTGGGCTACTCCCCTGTGGAACAGCAATGAGAACCAGATTTCCGGTTATAAACTCATAGCAATTATTCTTTGTCTATAGTAGCAAAACCGTTACCAAGACTTCCACTTGGTATTAACTGGGACCAGGTGAAGGTGGAAGTAGAGGCATCATGGTGGTGCTATGTCTGGACCACCCACCCAACAGAGGATACAAGTCACACTGATCACCACCAACCACTAAAAAAGATATTCTGTGTTTGGGGGCTGCTTTGGATTTGGAAAGCAACATACATAATGTTTCAGAATATTTTTTCAACCCATTTCTTGGCTTACTAGATAGCTCGCCAGATTTCAGTGGAGTCCAGAACAAGAAAGGACTCTTCAGCATGCCCAGGCTATCTCGCAGGCAATCCTGTCCCTACTTGCGTGACCAGTAGATCTGAGAGTGCTGCTGGTGTCGTGGTGACAATGTTGACTGGGTCTCTGGCAAGTCCAGGTAGGATTTCTGCAGGGCAGAGACCTGGTGGTCTGGAACAAGTTCGGGCCCTTTTATGGAGAATTTCTCTCCATCTTAAAATTGCCCCCAGCCTGATCCTGGCCTTAGTAGGAAATAAGCATTGGACCTCAGGGCACCGAGTGCCCATGTGACAGGAGGCACCTTTTATGAACTGGATATCTGGAAACCTGCTGGATCTTAAAGTCAGGTGGTCACAGTAGCAATGAACTTTACAAATATCCAGGATCAAGTCCTAACAGGTACAGATGACACAAGATCAAGAACAGATGTCACAGACCCAACATCATGTGTCTTTCTTATCCTGGCATCTTCTTTCATCCCTACCTGTGTCCTCATGGAAGATTCCCTATGGTAAACTAAAAGAAGGACACAATTCAAGTATGGATCACAAGTTAGTTAACAAGATACATCTGTGCTGGCCAAAGGGGGATGCCTGCTGCATGACAATTCACTCGGAGTGTTCCTGAAGGACAAGGTAAAGAAAAGTCCTCCAGGTGGCCAAGGCTGTTTGCCTCAGACTCTGCTTTCCGGGGTACACAGGCGAAGATACTTCCCTTCCGCCTTTGAAGATGTGCATCCCTTTGCTGTCCCTATTACTGACTGCCACATCTTAAAGTTCTTCATCACTCTTTGCATCACCTGTCAGTATTTTCCTAAACCCATGATCAGGGCTGCCAGAGAAGCTACTGCTTCTAAATTACACTTTGTGTTCCAGTATTGCATAACACATGCATGTATGCAAATGAAGTCTACTTCACCAGGAAAGGTGAAAACACAGCCTGGGAAGTGAGGGTTTAAGTAGGTGAAGTGACTTAACTTTGGTGTAGTAGTTACAGTTCCCGGAGGAGTGTGTGTGTGTATGTGTGCATGCATGCATGTGCCTTAAAAACTATACATTTAGTCCTAAATGGCAGAGTGCCCCTCCTCACCTCTGAATCCCTGTCTGGTACCTGGAGTCCTTACCTGGAGCTTTCAGGAGAGAACATGCAAACACAGCCCCCTCTAGGCAGGCTCCTGATTTCTCTGATCACCAAATTACTCTTGCCACTCACTTTTATTCTGTCATAAATCTACCTAATAGCCCACTGATCGACATTATTTAAATAGTATCTTCTGTAGAAAAGAGGTCACAAGAGATGTTCAGGAAAATGAATTTTATGCTTACATGAGTTTTGGAAATACAATGTAATATGTCTCCCCTTTTGAAAATTCATCAGTTACATTTACATATTAAAGGTTTTAAAAAGTAAAAAAGCAATAAAAAGGCATTTTAATCCCTTATTCAATTCAGCAATTACCAAACTTATGGGACTATATAACCCCATTTTATCTCTATTTTAACCACTTCTACTCCCCCAAATGTTTCACTGCCCTCTCATCATTCAGGGAGAAAAGAGAGAGAGAGGGAGAAGTGATCATAATAACTTTGAAATATCCATTTGTGTTCATGGAATTTTAGAACTCAAAGGGACCCGAGATAATATCTAATCTAGTGGTTCACAAACCACTAGAAAAACCATTCTACCTAACATCTCCCCATATACACATTTTGGGTTTTTTGTTGATTTCTAGAGAGAGAAGAAGAGAAAGAGGGAGAGTGAGAAAGCAAGGGCAAGGGGGAGGGAAGGAAGAGGAAGAGAGAGAGGTAGAGAGAGAGAGAGAGAAAGAGAGAGAGAGAGAGAGAGAGAGAGAGAGAGAGAGAGAGAGACATCAATATGAGACAGAAACATTGATCAGCTGCCTCCACACCCTCTACCAGGGATCATGACTTCAACCCGGGCATGTGCGCTGACCAGGAATTGAACCAACAACCTTTTGATGCAGGGGACAATGCCCAACCAACAGCCAGAGCCCCATATACAAGTTTTGAAAAAAGTGTTCTAATCATTATCACTTGGTAAATGATGATTTTTCCTTCACCTTCCATTCCAAAGCCTTTGATTAATGTGAGTTACATGTTTACTTTGGTAGGTTAATAATACTTTCAGCAAAATATCAAAGGGATCTTGATGTTTTAGTTGACAGACTTTTAAGTTTTTAGGAAAAGAAATCTTATTTCCATGACCTGGGAGATCTACATTTTGCCAGTGTCCAATCATTATGGAGGGCATGCTTTGGTTTCAGAAAAGTTGATTGTCTTACCCAAGGCCCATGATGTTTAGCAGACCATCACTCAGAGCTTCTAATTCTTTGATCAGTAATCTTCCTATTGCCTTTGATGTTCCTCTAGAGCAGTGGTTCTCAACCTTCCTAATGCCGCGACCCTTTAATACAGTTCCTCATGTTGTGGTGACCCCCAATTTCATTGTTACAAATTGAACATAATTAAAGCACAGTGATTAATCAGTAAAACAATATGTAATTATATATGTGTTTTCTGATGGTCTTAGGTGACCCCTGTGAAAGGGTCGTTCGACCCCCAAAGAGGTCGCGACACACAGGTTGAGAACCACTGCTCTAGAGTAAGGGTTGGCAATTTTTTTTTTTTATAAAAAGCCAGGTAGTAAGTAGTTTAGGTCGTGCAGTGTCTGTTGAAACTACTCGCCTTTGTTCTTGCAGTGTGAAAGTAGTCATCGACAATGAATAAATGAATGAGTATGGCAGTGTTCCAATAAAGCTTTCTTTACAAAAGCAGATGGCAAGCTGGATTTGACCCTGGAGGTGTGATTTGCCAACTCCTGCTAAGAAACATTCTATAATACCCTGCCTAGTTATAGGAATTACCTGACCTTTGAGGTGAACTACCGATTCTAATGTCTCTTATAATTCTGGTTCAGGAGGAGACCCAGGAATCTGTATTCTTCTCACACATATCAAGTGATTTTTTTTGCCCAAGGGACAAGTTTGGCAAACATTGATCTAGGGTACAGTTATTCTTCATATTATAATATTAGAAAGCCACAAATGTTTATTTTTACTTTTAACTAATTAATAACTTTTCCAACTTCTATCAGGTCAAGGGTGAGTCAGAGGAACCTTAATGTTTGGCTTCAGTTTTGTTTAGCACATTGATTTGATTCAGATCATCTATTTGTGGTTTAGTTTATATTCTTGGTTTATGTATGAACTCTTATGTGATTTATTACTGGTTCTTATGTGGTTCTTTGATCAGAATAGTTCAAAGAAGGAACCTGCACCATCCTCTAAAGGACCTGAGGCTTTCTTAATGTAAAGTATGTAAAATATGCATACACACATATATATATGATCGAGATCATACTATATCAAAAAAAGATGATGACTAGTTAGAAATAGGGCTTTATAAAGCAACTAAAAATAATCAACATTAGAGAGAGATTGCACAATTTACAAGGTACGTTATTGTCATTTCATATGTACAATCTTGGGAGAGAAATTTTTCCTCCTCATTTTGTAGCTGAAGAGACTGAAGCTCAACTCACACAGCTGATAAATAGAATTGGGACATCAACTCTCAAGACTTTAAATTTCAAATTCTGTGCCCTTTCTCCTACCACGGGGGTGGTAGGAGTAAAAGAAGAAAAACAGAAGCTATAAAAAAAACATGAACCAAGAAAAAACTTTAATCACAGTGTCCATTTCTCCAATAATATGTGACTAAAAGGGAACCCAAGACTCTTAAGAGCCATTTTGCCATGGTCCTAGGAAATCAAGAAACAGTTTGCCAAAATATCGCTAAATGTCTTCCAATTTTATGATTGTCTTAGTGCAAACTCTGCAGCAGTGAGGACCCTTCCTGCAGCTTGAGAAACCAAGGTCAAGAGCCCACACTTGATGGAGATTGGGGAGAGAGGAGAACTTGGCCAGTTAGGAAGAAAGGAATTTCTGTGAACTCAACAGAGCTGGCTTGTCACTTGCCTTCTCTATAAAGTCCTTCCCAGCTGCTCGTTCATAGCTTTCTGACAACCTGATCTGCTCTCCTATGAGTCCTTGTGCTCATTTTTTCTTGCAACACCTTTATTTACTGCCCTCTCCTTTGACACTGTGGGATTCTAGTGAGATGCCTTATTTATTGTTTTATTCCCTAGCAATTAGGGAATAACCAAAGCACAGCATCTAATGTATAGAAGTGACTGAGTTAATGCAAGAAAGAAGGGAGAAAAAGAAGGAGGTGTGGGGGAGGAGAGACAGAAAGAAAAATGGTGAATGTCAATAGCACACAAGGGACATATTAGCATTACTGAGGCTCAACTCACACAGCTAGAATAGCTAATTGAGTATCTCTACCCATTATATTTCTATGAGAGGCTTGGCTCAAAAAATTCGTGTGTGGGTACAGTCCCTAGGCCTGGCCTGCAATCAGGGTCATCTTCCCCGGCTGCCTGCTGCCGGCCCCACTTCCCGCCACCACCCATCCCTGGTTCCCAGTTTGTTATTTGATGATAGGAGCCAGCCAGCTGGAGGGAAGGCAGCCATTCCTGCCTGCTCGCCGGCCCCACTCCCACTGCAGGTTGCCCTTTGTGTGTGGGGTGACTAGCAGGTCGGGGGCCTTGGCCTGGCACCACCCACATCCCCTGCTACCCACCCTGGTTCCCCATTCACCATCAGGTGATCAGAGCCTGCTGGCTGGGGAAAGGGACCAAGAGGTGGTCAGTGTACCTCATAGTGACTGGTTGAGTGATCATTCTGGTTGTTTCGCCGTTGGGGTCAATTTGCATATTACCCTTTTATTATATAGGATAGAGGCCCAGTGCATGGGTGGGGGCCAGCCGGCCTGCCCTGATGAGGGCCCCAGATCTTGGTGGGCATCCCCACTAGGGGGTGGGGCTGGCTAGGGCAAGGGGCCATGGGTGTTTTGCTGGCCGGCCACATTCCGATCAGAGTGGGGCTTCCCACTGGGGGGTGGGGCTGGCCGAGGTGAGAGGCTACAGGTGGTTTGCAGGCCGGCCATGCTCCCAATTGGGGTGGGGGTCCCCACTGGGAGGCGGGGCCAGTCGGGGTGAGGGGCTGCGGTCATTCTGGTCTCTGGTCATTCCACTGTTTCAGTCACTGGGCTTTTATTATATAGGATTTCTTTCCTGTTCTCAAGCTAATCCAGAGTAGAATTATCTTCCCCAGAGTCCCTTGCCATCTTCTGATATTTTCAACTGGATCATGGCCCTATTGATGATGATGGCCCTGATTATTGATGATGAGAGACTATGGCCTGTTTCCCAGGTAACCATAGGCACCTTGAGCCAAAGGTCTTTTTCTTAGTGACCATTTTAACTGGTTTCCCTGATTCCAGCCTGTCTGCACAATCTGTTGCCTATACCCGTGGTCGGCAAACTGCGGCTCGTGAGCCACATGCGGCTCTTTGGCCCCTTGAGTGTGGCTCTTCCTAAGCCTTAGGAGTAACCTAATTAAGTTAATAACAGTGTACCTGCCTATATAGTTTAAGTTTAAAAAATTTGGCTCTCAAAAGAAATTTCAATCGTTGTACTGTTGATATTTGGCTCTGTTGACTAATGAGTTTGCCGACCACTGGCCTCTGCCAATGCCAGATCAACTTGCAGTGGAGTTCTAGTAACCAAAGGGCTCTGATGCCTCCATCTTGCCTAATAAAACCTGAATACTTGGCGGGCCCTCACGCCCTCCACATGCCAGCTAGACACTGTGCTATTCTCTTAGTGCCAACTGACTGACAAATTGCTGTTCCCAAACATGCCCCAAACATGGCCTCAGTCTGGTATTCCACTCTTTTCCTTGTCAAGTCTCTATTTTTTCAAAGTGGGATCTCAAACTCTATCTCAAAGATAATCTCACTGTCCTTAAGCTTCCTTATCAGTTTGTGTTTTCCTTTGAAGCCATTTTTATCTCATTCTTGTCTCGGGAGAGGCACAATTTTAGGAGAAGAGCACTTTGGAGTCGGAAAAGTATGGGCTGTTCCCTACCTTCAACTCAAGGCCTTTGGACTAGTGGCCTAGCCATGCCAAAGTTGGTTCCAAATCCGCACATTTCTGAGAGCAGTTTATCTGTGCATGGCTGGCAGCAACTGAACACCTGCCCTGCTCCTAGGAGAAGCTTAACCACCTGTTTGCTGAGTGACAGAAGCACTCAAATCAAGTCATAGGAACAGAGAGATGCAGGGACCACAGGGAAAGAGGGAAGGAAGGGCGGTTGGATCATAGAAAGGTTACTGGTTTTGTAGAATCATGACATTTAAACTTTATTGAAGAAAATGGCAGAGTATCTTTAGTTGATGTTTTGGCTAACAGACACCAAAATATTTTTATTCCAAAAAAGTATAAAGAAATATAACCATTTAGCCATCAGGCATCTCTTTTAGAATGTTTTTCATTATTCTCTCTTAAACAGTGGATGCACCTGTTTTTAAACAATGCCAGCATCCCAGTAACAAATTAGTATAATTGTATGCTCTAGTGTTCTTTACAATATAAATGTTTTTTTCTGCTTATTTTCCTAAAAATCTGAACTCAGCCTTACTGACAATAAATAGGAAGTCATGCTAATGCTATTCCACAACCAATTTCCACTTAATCATTGACCAGACTGATTGCTAATATGTAATGGGAGATTTTAATTGCATTTACTTTATATTTGAACAGTAGCAATAATAACATGCCAACTGTCCACAGATTTATCAAATACTTGATTAGGTATAGAATCACCGTGAAGCTTAGCATCTCTTTTTTGTTATTAAAATGTGCTTTCAAAATTTACCTTTAACCTTTGCTCCACACACCTAGAAAGGGTAACTGTAGTCGCACTCATGCTTCCTTAACATCTTAGCTCCCCACAGTTATTTACTATCATAGTTAAGATGACTATTAAAAAGAAACATATTCAGATGCTATTGTGCTGAATTTCTGAATATTTGTAAGTTAGGTGCAAACAAATACATTGTTTCTGACAAAACAAAACAAAAAAATAAAAGGTCCATTTCCCTTCTCTTTTCCATTGAAGGATGGAAAGGATGTCTTCAGCATCCATTGTTGAGAGTTTATATAAATGACCTTTTACCAGGGAACTTAAAAATCACAGTAAAATTCTTATTATTATCTCTAGAATAAAGACTAGAATTAGAAGATGTGAGGGCATGAAATTGTCTGCACTGAACATCCCCTACTAAGTGGTGGGTGAACTTCAATGCCTGAGATTTACACAGTCCTGAGTGGCTCACCCTGTCTTTGGCTGAGAGCCAAAACATGGCCTGCTTGTGCCTCCATGGAGTTTATAGGAAATAATCAGAGCAGCCCCCTATTGCCATGCGCAGTCAAATAACTGTCCATGCAATTAGGAACGGCAGCAAATTCCTTTTTATTGATTGATTCCTATGCAGAAGGTCAAATCCCTGGCCAGTTTGAGATGTACATTATAAAAAGAAATCTATAAATTAAGAAAGAGAACATGAGCTTAACTACACACACAAAAAAGAGAGAGGCATGGTTTGCACTAGCAAGCACATCATCCCAGTGGATATGATATTATTAGAGCGTAGTATCCAGATGGCATGTTCTTGAGTCCCAGTCATTTTCTGGAGAGAAAATTTCCCTGACCTCTCCTACTATCCACACAGCTTCCCATTTGAGGAGTTGTGATGATGTTCCCCTCCAAGGAAGGACACCTGCAAACCCTAGGCGTGAGAGGGACACTAATATATTTTTCAGCAGCTATCACTCATAAAGTGTAAAAGGTTCATCTAATTATAGGAAAGAAAGATAGTAAATCCATATTCATTTAAAAAATAGTTACATCAAGGCTTTCTTTTCTCAAAGCTTCTTTCTACAATGAAAAATTTCTAAGAGAATTAATTCATGACTACATTAACCAAGTCTCCTTGTCAGATGTCTGAAAAATGGTGCCTTTCATTGTATAGACTGGATTTTCACAAACTTGGAGTAATAATGAGAAAAGGGTCTGTTAGTTTGAGACATGCCCTCTCATGCCAGGAGTGTGCCCACTTCTGTTAGGATGAAGAAACTTAAGTTATCAGCCACAACAGATATTCTCAGAGCTTGGCAATTCATTTATATTGCTGTGAGGAAATTTTTCTGCATAACTGCTTTTTTTTTAAATAGTTGAGTCATGACAAACTCTATGATTATCTAATTAGAAAATGCTAAAAAAATCAATTGAAAATGAATTTGAATTAATGAGTTCAGTAAAGTGGCTTGATAGAAGATCCATATGCAGAAATTAATGACTTACAAAAAGCAATACATATCTAGATAAGGTAATGAAAACAAATGACTTTATTTCCAGTGACAAAAAGTCCCATAAAATTCTTAAGAATAGACAATCTGAGAAATGTGCAAGACCCACATAAATACATAAATCTTTATAGACTATAAAAGATGTCAAATCTTCCTATATTCATCTGTTTGTGCAATGTAATTCCAATAATTAGACTTCTTAAAGAATGAGACTTGGCCACTAATTCTACAATAGATCACTCATGAACATTCCTTTGGAGAGTCCCCTACACGAAGCCTGGCACTGGGTTGCCAAGTTATAAGTAGCATAGATCCCAATGGCTGAGACCCAGGTAGAAAGAAGAGGCCATGAACAGATAGCTGAGAAAGTTTCAGGCAGACTTGTAGGATTAGGGAGGGGAAAAAAATCAAGTTTAGATAGTTGCCACAGCAACCAGAACTTGAAACAAGATCCTGGAGAGAAGGAAGCATAGAGAAGTGAACTTGACATATGATTCTACTTTGCTTCATGAGCTACTTACTGTTGGCTAAGTAACCACTAGGTGCTGAGAAGCCAAACTGAAAGTGGTGGCTAAGAGAGTGTTCAATAGCCCCATGATACTGGGAGTCAAATTTGGAATTCAGTGTCAAAGAAACCTTGTAAACATCCCAGGTTCTGGTGGGATCCTGAATTGCTGTACCCCAGAGATAAAGAAAAATTAAATATGAACCAGTACTGTCAAAGACAGAAATCCAAATTTGAATCATCTGAGTCTCAGGCTGAATAAAGTTGATAAGTCTCTAGCTACTAGCAAAAAGCTGAACTAAACCCTCTCTAGACAAAGCTAACATCATTTATATCTTCAAGTTATCTTTATAATGTTTCATATATACTTCCCAGCATTCAATCAAATATCAACAATCATACCCAGAAGAGGAGCCAAGAGAGAAAGTAGTCAATAGAAGAAGGACTTTGGCTTATTCAATATTGTAGTTACACAATATGCCAACACAGGAGTTAAAATAACTTTGGTTAATAAACATCACTAGGGTAGGAAATATAATATTGTGTCAACATGAAGTGGAGGCTGTGGACTTGAATTATTTGCATAAAATCTGGCTCTGCAAGTGCTCTCCCCTTCCTGGAGAAAGTAATAGCACAACTCCACTTGATGCCCTGAGTGAGCACTGAGCAGGGCTGACATCAGTCTCAGAGGTAGGTGGAGAACAGTTATCCAAATGAAGGCTCGCCACACACATGAATGCAATTTACTGATATAAACTATTTGCATAAGGAAAGAATCCAACCTGATATTAAATTTAAAAATTCTTCCAGAATTGCTCACTTCTGTAAGACTTTGAAGGTGGCAAACTATGAATGGTTTTGTTGAGAAGTTTTAAGGGTCACAGGCTTTTGAGGTCTCTAGATAAGAGAAAGTCTTTCTGATGATAACCTTACAATAAAACTGTACAGCCTGGCTGGAATGGCTCTGTTGGTTGAGTGTGGTACCATGAATCGAAAGGTCACTGGTTTGACTCTTGGTCAGGGCATATGCCAGGGTTGCGAGCTTGATCCCCAGGAAAGCGTGTGCAGGAGGCAGCCAATCAATGTTTTTCACATCGATATTTCTCTAGCCCTCTCCTTCCTCTCTCTATAAAATCAATAAAAATATATTTGTTTTTAAAAACTGTACAAACCACAATGAGAGAAAGTCATCTACTTTTTAAAAAGGAAAACTAGCACCCCAGAATGGCAAAAAATAAGAAAAGTTTTAAAAGAATATAAAGTAATTATATTTGAAATAAATAAATATAATAAAGAACTAGACATATTTTGGAAGGACATATTAATATTAAAAATTATGTGCAAAATATACCACTAGAACCTCTAAATATTTTTAAAATCCATTGAAATGCAAAGGATTGAATAAAATTAGATTTTTAAGGAGATCACTAGTTAATTAGAAAATAAGCCTGAAACTATCAAGAATGCAGCACAAAATATGAAGAGATTAAAATATTAACATATGAAAAATATCCTAGGAATGAATACATTGTCTTCAAGGGTTACATCAAGCCAACATGTAGACACATATGTGAATATGCCAAATTACATATAAAGCAGTCACAAAGAAAACAGAAACTTTTAGAAAGAAATGACAGATGAACAGATGACTCAATATTGGCAACAATAATAGAAAACACTAGAAAAATGTTTTCAAAATTCTGGAGAAAAATAGCATTAAAATAAATTGTCATTTAAGGGTGAAGGTAGAAAGACATTTTCAGAAGTAAAATAATAAGGAAATTTATTAATCTATGCCATCACAGAAATAAATGCTAAAAATATATTCTTTAGGAAGAAGGAAACCAAAAACAGAAAAGAAGTACTTCTTATGAGATAATGCACATGAGAGTAAGGACCCAGAGTGATGGAAAGTAAAGGGTTGGGGGAAAGATGAGTCCCATGTGGTAGCCTGGTACTCTTCCCAATGACCACCTCCCTTGCTCTGGGCAAATATTGAACCTTCTTTTCCACGAACGTGGTTTTGTTGGTGGAATGTGGAGGCATTGACATGTCCCACATCTGACTTTAATGGCCCTGCCTGGTTCTATGTTTTGACCCTCTTTACCTTGAGACTGGGTTAAAGGCTGCCCCTCCAGCCTGGTCCTACAGAAGGGAACCTGGCACATAGCTGAAGCTGACCTGCATCCAACAAGGGCAGGAGCAAGAAATAAACATTTTTGTCATAGAAATCCTCTGAGATTGCAGGGCTGTTTCTTTCACAGCATAATCTAAGCTAAAGTTGGTTGATACAGAAAAATAGAGAAACGTGAACCAAAGAAACCTGGTATAATGTAGTGAGGTAGCAGACGGCCCTTTTTTATCTAGATGAGCCAGCTGTGAATAGCAAAAGTTACAATATCCACTTAAATGGGGATAAATAGAAACCTCAAAACATCCAGCAAGTGACTAAATTATCTGCACTTGGACCTAGAATTCATCTTTAACTTCCTGTCCCACTTACTCATTCCACATTATTAGTTTCCATATGTAGGTGCTGAGCTAGGGTCTAGAGCAGCGGTTCTCAATCTGTGAGTCGCAACCCCTTTGGGGGTCGAACAACCCTTTCACAGGGGTCGCCTAAGACCATCAGAAAACACATATATAATTACATATTGTTTTTGTGATTAATCACTATGCTTTAATTATGTTCAATTTGTAACAATGAAATTGGGGGTCACCACAACATGAGGAACTGTATTAAAGGGTCATGGCATTAGGAAGGTTGAGAACCACTGGTCTAGAGTGACTAAATGGAGTAGGTTTCCCACACTCCAGTGTCTTACTAGTAAGTATATTGGTTGAGAAGAGCAGACAAATAACTCAGTGATACACAGGGGCCATGATAAGAGTATGTCCAAAGTGCTGTGGAAACACGGAGGGAAGTGTCAAACCTAAACATGGGACTGAAGGAGTTAAATTGAGCTGGTCATACTTGAAACCAGTTTTAATGGGTTATTGTGAGGGGAAGTGAGAGGGAGCAAAAGAGTGCACTTCAGGGAGAGGAAATAACCATGCTTTCTACTTGGAAAAAACACTAAAAGCTCCCCCCTCTCAAAACTGATCAATCTTACCAATTTGACTTCATTGGAAAAGGCACTTTCTGTTTCCTGCTAAACAAAGACACAGTCTTTCCATCTTTGCTGAAATAAGAAATTAGGTTTTACCTGGTTTCCTGTCTCCCAAAAGAAAAAGTGAGAGAAAAAGAAAAGTCATAAAATATCAACTTAGGCTAGTAAATTAACAAGAAGGTACCAACTTTCAAGAATCAAAAGCATCATCTAATTAGTGTGTATATTTTCATAACTCTGCAAATTTTTGAATGACAATAGCGAGATCCCTGTATTTATTAAGGAATAGTACACGTGGGGAGATATTTTTCTTCACTTTCTAGGAAAGCATGCATTTAAGAAGAGTTTAATAAATGTAGAAAGAATATTTATCACCCAATAATAGAAAAATTTGATGTGCTTTAGACTACCATATACCAAACTCACCTGCTACCCACCTAGACTTGAAGATCACTGAGAACAGGAAAAAATGTGATTTTCATACAACCTCCTCCTAGCACATTTCCTGGCTTACAGTGAATTCACTGTGAATGCCTAAAAATGAAATGAACCTTTGACAACATCTGAATTACAAGGATAGCCTCTCTCTCTCTCTCTCTCTCTCTCTCTCTCTCTCTCTCTCTCTCTCACACACACACACACACACACTTCTCTCTCTCTCTCTCTTTCTCTCTCTCTCTCTCTCTCTCTCTCTCTCTCTCTCTCTCTCTCTCTCTTTCTCTCTCTCTCTCTCCCCATTCCTCTCTCCAAAATTCAATACAAAAATTTTAAGTTTATTTTTAAATTTTTAAAACTAAAAGTGAATGACAAATTTCCCTTGACATCTCACTGGTCAAACTTATTTTTGATGCTAAGGCAGTGTGACTAGCACAGGAAGAAAACATTCCCCAGGCTAGATGGTGTTCACCGTGGAGCAGAGCAGTTGGTATTTAAAACCATGGAGTCAAGAAGACCTGTCACAGATAACTTTTCATGGGGAGTTTAAAATGCCAAGACAAAGGTTGGAATGTCATCCACAGAGAGCAAGAAAAGATGTGAAGGAAATTGATATTAAATTCTTCTGGTATAGATTTGTGCTACATGGATAAGTCAGAAATGTCTCTCTCTGGACAGGTTCAAAGGAGAGTTCTTAACCAATTTCTATGGAGGGGTTTTTGGGAGTTTGGCCCAAAATTTTGGACCTCATACTCTTTTTCAGATCTTTGCATATTAAAGACAGCTGGAAAACCTGGGTTCCAATTTGGTCTTGTGCTGACCAATGATAAATGATATGCTATGGGACCCAGGTACAAATTTAACCCTTTAGCCACCTCACCTACACAAGGCTTATGTTAGAATCAAATGTATGTATGTTTGTGAAAGTGTTAGATACGACAAGACTCAGACATTGTGATATATCAAGCAAAGAAAAAAGTTGAGAAGATAAACAAATTGAGAAGTAATAGGAGTAAAAAGAGTGGTTCTCTAATCGGCACCTCAGATAATTGGCATTTGCTAAAGAGGATTAATACGTTTAGTAGTCTATCCCAATTTTTTTAAAGTAAGCAGATCCCACTTCTGATGTTAGAAACAAGCACACACAAAAACTGTCACATACTTGTGCCGATCTACAATCCATTGCAATTCAGATTGACTTGGGAATCAGACTTGCAACCCACACAAATCTGTCACATTGAGCAAAACTTTCACTTGCTTAATCTAGTCTGACATTGTCAACTACTCATATATTTATTTTCACTTTATATTTAACTAATTTTTCTAAGGAATTTCCACTCAAAACTCAAATCAATCTAAAATATACAGGATAGTAAACAAATACTCTATGTGTTATTATTTGTAAAGGAGTTAAAGTGCTTTGAAATAATTTTAAATCACCTTAAAATATAATGTCAAGCAGTGGGAAATAATTGTGGGGATTTTTTCCCCACTCATTGAGTACAGCATCTTTGTGTGCTTAGGGTAGATTTTAACATTTCCTAATTCCCTGCAGAAATGGTCCGGGAAGCAGTGCTCCCCCATCATTCCTGTGCAGCATTGCTTGACTCTGACGGTGTGTGGTCATTTTCAGAGCTGGAGGCCGAGGAGTGGTGCAAGCATCTCTGTATGGAGTGTCTGGGGACCAGGCTGAATGACATCAGCCTTGGGGAACCTGACCTTCTGGCAGCAGGAGTGCAACGAGAACAGAATGGTAAGTGGGAGTTGCCTTCCATCATTGTCAAGTACACTAGCCGTCATAGAACTTTGAAACTTAAAAGGAGCCCAGAAATGTTTCAGACCAATCATTTTTTCAAGGAAAGTAAACTGATCGACCTGAGCTGTTTAAGAGACTCTCAAGATTGCATAGCAACTAGAGATAATGTTAACATAAAACCTGGGTCTCCCGACATCTTTCTTTGTGACATTGCCATTTACCTAAATAAATAACTAATGAGTTAAATCACTGTATATAAGGTTTTGACTGGACAACATTCTTAAATTTTCTTCTTTGAGAGTTACTGTACTTTAGAGTCTATATAAACAAATTTGGCTTATTGTGTTATTTATCGATTGATTTCAGGTAATTTGGCTAATACAATGTCTTAGCTTAGAATACCATAACAAAATGCCATAGACTGGGTGACAGTTCTGGATGCTGGAAGTCAAAAGTTAACGTTTCAGCAGGGTTGGTGTCTGATAGGAACCCTTTTTCTGGCTTGCAGGGACCCTTTTTCTGGCTTGCTGACAACTGCCTTCTTGCTGTGATCCTGAGAGAGAGAGAGAGCGCTCTAATGAGAGCCCCACCCTTAGTACCTCATCTAAATTTATCCCCAAAGATTCCATCTTTAAATACTATAACTTTGGAGGATTAGAGCTTCAATATATAAATTTAGGTTGGGGTTGGAGAGATACAATTCATCCCATAGCAACTATAAGTAGGAAAGTACAGTGGATGAAATCGCAGGGTATAAAAAAATTGAGATTTATGTGACACACAGTTTACTTCTAAGTTTACTTCCTACACTGTTCTGTAATTTAATGGGCCTTGCTGACATCTCTCGAAAATTTATGCTGCAGGTTCTTGCCTAGCACCTCTAAATACTGAAATCAGAGTGATGTAATGAGCTCCTTTTTCTCCATCTTTAAAAAATCATTACCATCACCACCAGATGATCTAGTGGTATGAAAATAGAAACGTTTCAGTGTTGCTAATTTTTGATGGCCAATGTTTGAAAAGGTTGACTAATGTTGGCAAAGTTTGACACTAATTATTAAAAAGACTTCTTAGAATTATGCATGGTTTATAAATTAGACAGAACAGGTAGATGTGCACCATGATAACACTTAAGGGCTATCATCTTGTTATGACTGATAATGTTCTAACAACCATCACTGTCTTGTAGTTCATTAAAAAGCATTATTTTCTGTTTGTGCTAAACTGAAAAACATGTTTTCCCCACTGATTGATCATGAACACATATGGACTCAAAACACTGTCTGTGTTGATAGTTTTTGGAAGGTCACGAAGGCATTCCTGGGGCTCCTTTTCTAGCTGCCTTTATATCGCAGTTTCCCTTCCACTCTCTTGGAGTTCAGCTCTCTGGTCTGTTTTCTGAGAACCGTGCTAAGTGCAGAAAGGCCATAATCACGCTGTCCGATGTATGCTGCTCAGTTTAAGAAAGAAAAAAAAAACTCTGGCTGTTAACATTTGTCAAGTATGACATAAAAGAAATATGAAGAAAGCCGCTAAGTCAGGCTTAGGAGAGAGGAAGAATTATTGTGCGTTTGTTCAGTGTGAATTGTATGCTTTTATTTTAATATTGGGTTTGTAGATGGTTTCCATCCAAATGGATAATGTGCTCCTTTGGTTTAGTGTAATTTTTAAATCTAACTTGATAATAATGTCAAAGTAACTTGCCTACCATATAAAGGGAAATTTTTAATATGGTTTTTTTAGCTAGGTCAAGCACGGAATTCAATGCCGGAGCTATTTATAAAAAGCACAGGCAGTTGTAGCCTGCCGAGTAATCTCCAGGCCACAGTATAAATGCAGGCTATTCCCACAGACAAGTAACTCTCTTCTAATTTCAGTTTCCTAATTTCAGTATAAAGATGAACTAATATTTGCTCATGGGGCTGTCATGATGGTGAAGTGAGGTTGTATCAAATAAAGACCAACTCTCCTGCTTAGCTCAATTTAAAAAATCACAAGTGTTTTTAAGCATAAGTAAAAACAAAAAAAAATCAAAAAATAATTCCTGAATATATGTGAGAGAAGACCTGAAGTCATAAAGCTCTTCTTTATGCCTTCCAGTCACTATTCCAGCATCTTCAAGCATAAAACCTCTGGACATAAACAAAATCCTTAACTTCCTAAGACATGTTTGAAGTCATTAGTATGTACAAATTAGAATAAATCCTTTATGAAATATTTATCATTACAGATTTGGTCTTCTTTCCTTAAGGCATTTTAGTTTTAAATTATGCAATTTAACCTTCATCAGAAATATTATTTTACTATTTTATTAATGACTAGAGGCCCAGTGCATGAAATTTGTGCACTGGGGGAGAGGGTTTCCTCAGCACAGTCTGCACCCTCTTGCAGTCCAGTACCCCTCATTCCTTATGGCCCACCTGCTTACTGCTCCTTACCGCTCAGCTCATTGCATCTGCCACCTGGTGGGAAGGGACCGCAGGAAGGCTCCAGGGCATGTCCAGCCCATCTTGCTCAGTCCCTATTGGTCAGACCCCAGCAAGCTAACCTATCGGTTGGAGCATCTGCCCCCTGGTGGTCAGTGCACATCTAACCTATCGGTTGGAGCATCTGCCCCCTGGTGGTCAGTGCACATCATAGTAAGCGGTTGAGCAGCCTTAGCATATCATTAGCATATTACACTTTGATTGATTGAACGGACTACCAGACATTTAGCATATTAGGCTTTTATTATATAGGATGTGCTTGGATTTCATTTATAGTTTGTCTTGAGCAGTGAGGTGCACATGTGTGCAGAATTGAAATAGTAAATTACATTATTGTGGCTTGTGGTGATTGTGTGGTGTCCTACCATTAAGGAAACACTTACTGCGCAGCCTTGATCACCACATGTTTTGGACATTCAAAATTGCTACTTTCCTCTACTGTTTTTCCAACTCTTCAGACAGCTTGATCTTATTTATTCTGAGACTAGCTAAGAATGAAGCTTTGTATAAATAATTTTTAAAGGTGTAATTTGTGTTGCTGAGATAAAAGTTATCGGTTAAAATCTTTGCTAAAATCATCTTTATCTAATGCTTCCAGCTGCTTTTGTATTGACTCTGAATTTCACACGGTAAGGGGAAAAGTAAGCAAACACAAGCACACACACACAGACTTATTCTTAGACGTTGGATAACACTGCCACAAGAAAGTGTATATTAAGTACACATTTTAAACTTTAAATTTGTACAACTTCCAGGATCTTCACATCTTTTAGTAGTACTTAAGATAGCCTACAGTGACCTCAGAATGTGACCTGATTGGGAATACGGTCTTTACAGAGATAATCAAGTTTAAATGTGGCCATTAGAATGAGCCCTAATCCAATATGACCTTCACTATGTCCTTATAAAGAGGAGAAATTTGGAGACAGAAACAGACATGCACAGAGGAAAGATGATCTGAAGACACATGGAGAGAACACGACCGTGTGAAGGGAGTGAAGCATCTACAGGACGTGGGTTGCTGGCAAACACAGAAGCTAGAAGGGACCAGGAAGGATTCTCCCTCTGGAGCCTCGTAGAGAGCACAGCCCTGCTGACACTTCGAGGTCAAACGTCTGGCTCTAGAACCACCAGACACTAAATTTCTGTTGTTTTAAGCCACCCAGTTTTTAAAATACAATATGCATTTATGAAAATAACTTTCTAAACCTAGGAAAGAAGAAAACTTTCTCAAATTGATGAAGGACATCAATGAAAAACCTTCAAAAATTATCATTCTTGAAGGTAAAATACTGACTGCTACCTTCATATGATTATAAATAAGCAAAGACATCCTCTTCCACCACCTGTATTCAGTATTCTACTTAAGGTCCTAATTTGTGTAATATTACAAGAAAAGAAAATCATAAAAATTAGTTTAAAATAATAATAATAAGCTGGGGTTGTGTACCTGGAATACCCAAAGGAATTTTTAAGGAAGCAACTAAGACTAAGTAAATTCAGGGATGTTGCAGAATAAAAAGTTAATGTGTAAAAATTTAATATAATATGTGATATATTATAACCCATATACTATTTACACACATATTAGCAATAAACAATAAACATTTGAAAATGAAATATAAAAAACATCATTTATAAAATCATCCAAAATCACATACTCAAAGATAAACTTGGCAAAGTATATAAACCTGTCTCTACACTGAAAACTCAATATTACTGAGAGAAATTAGAAGAGATCTAAATAAAAGAAGCAGTAAACCAGGTTGGCGATTGCAACATTCAATACTGATAAGAAACTGTGACTTCAATACAGTGGGGGCTTGACTTACGAGTTTAATTCGTTCCGAGACCGAGCTCGTTAAGGAGCTCATTAACTCAAATTACTCTGTCAACTCAATGCAAAAAATCGGCCGAGAGACAGCTGGTATCTCAAAAAACTCGTTAGTCGGGACACTCGTAAGTCAAGGCCCCACTGTATCAAGAAACTGGCCGAAGAGCTCATTGTCCCTTTGTCTTCTGTTTATTTCTGCTCACTGGAGGTGGTTTTGCTTCATGTCAGAAACCCCGTCCCTGATCCTCTACTTCCCGCTGCAGCAGGAAGAACTCGTCCCACTTACCTCCACCCGCCAGGCAAGCTCATCACTATACATGGATCAGTTCCTGCCCAAAACTTGATCTATTTAAAATGCCGGTGGCGGAGAAAGGAAGGTTTGGTCCTTCTCAGGGCTGATGACCCATTCGGTCTCATACACACATAGCCTGGGGTTTTACTGTTCCTTTTCCTGGACCATTTCTCCTGAGCGCAATGACCCTTTCTCACCAGACCTTGTCCAATTCGATTTAACTAAACCTTGTTTGGTAACTCCCTCAAGACTGTTCCTGGAGTTGTGACTGTAACCCTATGTCCCGGCCTTTTGAGGTTCAGTCTATTCCATTGGCCCTCTCAATCCAGCCCTGGTGTAAAAATGCCCTTGCAGATCTAACTGCAAATTCAGCTACATTCTCTGTGGGACATTAGTTTAATAAATATCTAACTTTTATTGTTTTTGGCCATTTAAAATAAAATTATATTTTCTCATAAGGACTCCTAGCCATCTGAGTTTAAACAGGCCCTTTAGGTCATTTTGATGCCCACAAAAGCCTGAAAACCAGTGCTCTAGGCAGTAAAAACCAAATGTAGGTTCATAAATATGAAAGTGACATGATTAGAGAGATGTTTAAAACACCTGCCTGGTAAAATTATTTTACAAAGATAAACATTTTAAAAAGTCATTTTAGAAAAACCATAAAAATATTAGAAGAATCCATAGGCAGCAAAATATCAGACATATGTCGTAGCAATATCTTTACTGATACATCTCTTAGGACATTGGAAACTAAGGTAAAAATAAACAAATGGGACTACATCAAAATAAAAGGCTTCTGCACAACAAAAGAAACTATCAACAAAACAACAAGAGAACCCACTGCATGGGAGAACATATTTACTAATGTGACATCTGATAAGGGTTTAATCTCCAAAATGTATAGGGAACTCCTACAACTTAACAAAAGGAAGATAAACAGTCCAATCAAAAAATGGGCAAAAGACATAAATAGACACTTTTTGAAAGTGGACATACAGAAGGCCAAGAGATATATGCTCAAAGTCACTAATCATCTGAGAGATGCAAATCAAAACAACAATGAGGTACCCCCTCACACCTGTCAGAATGACGATCATCAACAAATCAACAAATGACAAGTCCTGGTGAGGATGTGGAGAAAAAGGAACCTTCTGGCACTGCTGGTGGGAATGCAGACTGGTGCAGCCACTGTGGAGAACAGTATGGAGTTTCCTCAAAAAATTAAAAATGGAACTCCCATTTGACCCAGTGATCCCACTTCTAGGAATATATCCCGTGAAACCAGAAACACCCATCAGAAAGGATATATGCACTCCTATGTTCATAACAGCACAATTTACAATAGCTAAGATTTGGAAACAGCCTAAGTGCCCATCAGCAGATGAGTGGATTAAAAAACTATGGTACTTCTACACAATGAAATACTATGCTGCTATAAAAAAGAAGGAACTTTTACCATTTGTAACAGCATGGATGGACCTGGAGAACATTAGGCTAAGTGAAATAAGCCAGTCGGAGAAAGATAAATATCACATGATCTCACTCATTTGTGGAGTATAATGAACAACATAAACTGATGAACAAAAATAGATCCAGTGACAAAGAAGCATCAAACAGACCATCGAGCCTCGGAGGTAAGAGATCAACCAAAGGACTTGTATGCACGCAGATAAGCATAACCAAAGGACACAGACAGTAGGGGGACTAGGACATGTGCTGGGGGTGGAGGGAGCGGCCGGGGAGAGTTCAATGGGGGGGGGGGGAAGGAGATATATGTAATACTTTCAACAATAAAGAATTTTTTTAAGTCCTTTTAGTGGAGCCAATTTTAACTTTGTCATATTGAAATGGTCTTTCCAATGGAAACCATAACGAATTTGAGCAACAGCCTGTTTTATGTTAGTAAGGGCATAAAGTAAATTATTCATAGCAAGTGCAGAAACCTTCCTTCCATTATAATGGAGTAGGAAAAAAGTATAATTTACTAGATAATTGATGCGCTGCTCTCATCTTTATGTGCCCAGTTTTCTGCTGGATTACATTAGTCTAGTTTTTAATTGAATCTCTAATCCTTGGAAATTAGGGGAGAATGGATTTGAATATTTAAAAATTGGAAATAAAATAGGATAAATTTTTCATAAGATGCAAGAAATAGCATTAAAAGGAGACTGGAGTATTCTGAATCATATTAAGAAGGGGTTAACTTGAGTTGCTAGGTAACAAAGTGTGTGAAGACTGAGAAATTTGAAGGCAGGCAAGGGGGGAAGGGCCACCACAGGTACCTTTCACCTGCACTATGTTGCCTGGAGCTGGCTCTGGAAGGACTCCTTGGGGCAAGTTACTCAATCACTTTGTATTTACTTATAAAGATCTAGAGCTCTATAGTATGTGAAGCTTATTAAATTCACTTATTTATTATTCTCCAGCTTTTCCCCATGTCCACTGTGATGACTGGACTCGGTCTTCATCATCACTAGGATTTATCTGCTAACATTAGAGCACACAGACATTTCAGGGAAAATATGGTTCTCCTGAGTCCTCTGATGTTTCGTGTTCCATCTACCTGAAGGGCACTCAATGTCACGATTATTTTTTTACATCTTTTTTTAAAAATATCAAACTGTGGGTGTGAACATCAAGGGTCAGTGTGGCCCTAAGCAATAGTAAAATTGGTTAATGATGTTCATTTATTTCAGTATATTGAAAGAAGTGTTATTTCTTGACTTTTTGGCAGTGATTCTTCGGTTGCTATCAGACTCTGGAATTGATGGAAAGAACGGAATTTAGAGGAATGTTTTACTTCCTACTTTTGTAAAAATATTTTCCCTGTCCACAATAAATGCCACTGACGTATCATCAGTTCCAAATGTAAAAGCTGAACTTCATCCAAAGGGTCTTGACCAAAGAAAAAAAGACTGCTGTTCAGGCATTCTCTATATTCCTGAGTCACTCTGTTTGGTCCAAGTTTCATTTATATTCTTATATGAGATCATGCCCCTTTGGTATACTACTTGTCAACCCCATTGGTGTGGGAATTGTGGTAGGAATGTGAGTGATATTTTTAATGCTAAATGTTCATACCTTACTTGGTTTCACACAAGAATTTTTGAATTTAGAATATATATTTCATAAATATATATATGTGTGTGTGTGTGCTTTTTATTGCAGATAATTAATAGGGCAATGTTCTTTCTTCATTTATCATCTATAGAATTTATCTTAATTTGTCTTTAGGAAATGAATGTGAAAACATATACATATTAGTTTTATAGGTCAATAATCTTAGTAAAAAATTGAATCAGATTATTTTAATCAAAAATATCTAGACACTTGATTATAACTATTGTTCATATGGTTACTAAATTTCAAGCTGTCATGCTTAAATTAAATTTAACCTATTTAGAATCTGATTTTATTGTCTTTCTTTTTCTTGCATCAATAAATCGTTATTCTGCAAAATACCTGCCACAGGAAAGATTCTTTCTATTATACAGACAGTGCCAGCTCGGTACAAGCAGTCGGTGTTTAAATTGAGGCATTCTGATGGATGGTAGCACATTCCTAAACATATCAATCCTCTTCCAACTGCAGCTGCACCATTATCCCTTTCAAAATAATTAATTCAACAGCACTGCCTTTAATGTACTATTCATAATTAAATTTATAAACTCACAAGGATTTATCTACCAGTAATTCTTACAATTTGTGTTATCATGACTCATTATTTGTTTATAATTCCTCAATTCTTGCAAACCATATTTATTATGGCAATATTTATTTTATTCATAGTTAACCAATATTTATTGATCACTTAGTTTAAACTAAGACTAGGAACTAGGGATATTTTATAGGACACTTTATAGGTCATCCTAAGGTCTTTACTTCCTGGAACTTAGAAACTAACCTTATTTTCCAAAATTAAATGCATATAATGCATTTAACTGGAGATTAGAGGCTGCAGAATTTTGTGGTAGCCTTTAGGATGCACAAAAAGTTATAAAACTAGATTTGGAATTATTGCCTAATAATCAGATTTTCAAGTATAAAATATCCAGGAATGAAAACAGTTGTGTATTTTTATTTTTGCATACCAAAAACCACATTATGAAGTCCTGCAGAAGGCAGTAATGAATACCTGCAATTATCATGGGCTGAAAATGACAGTGAATACAATGTGTTTTGACAGTCAGTCTGAGTGTGCATTGAGTACTTCATGCCACAAAGGTAAAAATGAGTACATTTTTGCTTCAATTAAATAAGACACTCCTCTCAGGAATTGTATGATATCCACTTAAAGTGTATGAAGAAGCAGACAGGAAGCACCAATTGGGCTGAAATCCACTTAGCTTTTTACCCTCATTTCTCCACCATACAATTTAACCATTTAATCCCCACCATAGAGAATGCATGCAACAAAAGTTGTAGGATGAGTGAGTTAATTAATGATTAAGAATACTTGAAGTCCTTTTTTCATGCACCATATGGAAGAAAGTAGTGTTTTGTAGTGTGTATGGATGTCCCCCAGGGACACGAGACCACTTTCTGAGGGCTGTAGGCAGGTAGACAATCAATCCAGTGCAGCTACAGTCATGCCCTCTTCTCCATTCTTTGTTTCTTTGCAGAGCGGTTCAATGTGTATCTGATGCCTACACCAAATCTGGATATTTACGGCGAATGCACAATGCAGATCACTCATGAGAATATCTATCTCTGGGATATCCACAATGCCAAGGTCAAACTGGTGATGTGGCCTCTCAGTTCCTTGAGGAGATACGGGCGGGACTCCACGTGGTTCACCTTTGAGTCAGGAAGGTAAGCTCTAAGGACAACAAGCAAGCATAGGAGGTGACAGGTAAACTCCTGAAGGAAAGGTGGAATCTAACAGTGCCCAGACTGACCACTGTTTTTATAAAGGTTAGAATTCACCAAACACATAATTTCTCCAGATTCTTGTTTATAATAGAATAAAATTGTGTTAATTTTATGGTCAGGTTAATTACCCTACTCAAAATTATTTCAGTCTCTTAGGTTGGCATCAAACTAGTTGCATAATCCTATCTAATAATAGACAAACATGGTAATTAACCGTACCTCCGACACTCTTCCCATTGGCTAATCTGGGCGATATGCAAATTAACTGCCAACCAAGATGGTGGCCGGCAGCCAGGCAGCTGAAGCGAACAGGAGGCTTGCTTGCTCCAGTGATGGAGGAAGCCAAGGTTCCCTACCTGCCACCGCCCAGCTCTGAGCTGCACTCTAAGAAACTATGTTGCAATTATAGAAGCTAAACAATCCCCAGAAACCTGCTTTCAGCCAGCCGGGCCTCAGAGCTGGAGTTGCAACAGTGTTTCAATTATAGAAGCTAAACAAAGCCCAGATACCTGCTTTCAGCAGCCGAGGTCTCAGAGCTGGAGCCGAGCCTCAGAGCTAAAGCTGGCTCTCAGCTCCAGTGACAGCCATAGAAGGTAAATAAATCCCAGAATTAAAAAAAAAAAAAGGAAAAAAGGAGAGGTTGGGAGCTTCAGTCACCCGCCAGCCTGAAAACGGCTCTCAGCCCCTCACCCAGACTGACCAGGCACCCCAATGGGGACCCCCACCCTGAAGGGGGTGTGACCAGCTGCAAACAGCCATCATCCCCTCATCCAGGCTGGCCAGGCACCCAAGCGGGACCCCCACCCTGATCTGGGACACCCTTCAGGGAAAACCAGACAGCCCCCACCCGTGCACCAGGCCTCTATCCTATATAGTAAAAGGATAATATGCAAACTGACCCTAACAGCAGAAGGACTGGGAATGACTGGTCACTATGACACACACTGACCACCAGGGGGCAGACGCTCAATGCAGGAGCTGCCCTCTGGTGGTCAGGGCGCTCTCACATGGGAGGAGCTCTGCTCAGCCACAAGCCAGGCTGACGGCTGCCAGTACAGCGGTGGTAGTGGGAGCCTCTCCTGCCTCCTCAGCAGTGCTAAGGATGTCCGACTGCAGTTTAGGTCTGCTCCCCGATGGCAAGTGGACATCCCCCGAGGGCTGCCGGGCTGCCAGAGGGATGTCTGATTGCCATCTTAGGCCCAATCGCCTGGGGAGCCGGCCTAAGCCAGCAGGTGGTCACCCCTGAGGGGTCCCAGACTGCGAGGGGGGACAGGCCAAGCTGAGGGACCTCCTACCCCCGAGTGCACAAATTTTTGTGACTGGACACATGTTGTCAAATCCATAATTTATGGAATGGATAACTCAGATTTTAAACTTAGTATATCAAGGCATATAGTTGGAATCCATAAATGTCAGAAGTGAATGCTTATTTCCCAATCATTTATCCACAGACAAGATTTAGACATGAGTTTCAACCAACTAAATCAATGTGTTTATGCTATGACCCCTTTGTGATATTGTTATCATGCATCTAAGACAAGATCTAGGTTTTAGACTGTATCTGAGAGAAGTTTAATGTACCAGACCTCACCCTGGAGATACGGTTCATCACATTCTGAAAATGAATTTATGGTATTATAAGGTAATTACAGTGAAGTTTTGTTGCACTTGATATAGCAATTTTAATTACATAAGTTCCTTCTTATAAAACTGTTAAGTACTTATTCAAGGTCAGATTCTACTAATATCCATCTAGGGTAGGCCAGATGTCTTTTAAATTTTTCAAGGGGAAAAAAACTGAGCAGAAGTAATTTTAAGAGTCTGGAGCCCTTTTGCACCTTTTGCACGAAGGTATTATTAAAGTCGGGAGCACATTGATTTCTTGAAAAGCCTCCAATCTTGTGTTTACTTAGCAGCTGTGAGTTCACTCAACTGTCTGCCTAGATACTGGCAGTGTAACCATAATCACATTCTAGATACTTATTAGGAGATAAATATCCTCATAAAAAATGAATATTTTTTCTACATGTACACTATTTTTTTTTAAATCATATAGTTATGAAAAAGGGATTACAGGTTAGAGATTGACATAAAATTTATGATACATTTTTTTGCTGGCCTCAAAAGTTAGTGGATGTACATACAAAAAGAGATTGGTTTATTTTTCATCATTTAGAAATGTACCTCCAGGGTACCCTTGCCTGCATCTTTCTCCTGGGTACTCCTATTTTCCTATTTTTATGTAGAGCAATTGAAATATTTTGTCTGTTTCCTCATTTCAGTAGGTGTCTCAGGATTTTAAAAAACAAGTAGTTATTTTTGCTTTTATAGTGGTTACCCCGCATCAGATACACAAGAACTCTATAATTTACCATGCTTAAGTCTTTGGAATGAATTTATATTCCAATATTATTATCTGTGGAGAAGTCAAACTTCTTTACCCATAAAATAGTAAGGGAAAAAATCTAAAGGAATCTCAACAAAAAAACTACTAGAATTTAGAAGTGAATTTAGCAAGGTTTCAGCATATAATATCAATATATAAAAATCAATTTTATTGTATATGTAATCTATGTATAATTGGAAGGGAAATGTTTGAAAATACCTCTTATAATGTCATCAAGATATGAAATATACATATAGGTTGATTTAACAAAATATGTGATAGAGCAGTACATTGAAAACTAAAATATGACTGAGAGAAACTAAAGAATACAAAAATAATGGAGATGTGTACCTCATTCATTAATTCAAAGACTCTATATTAAGATGAAAATCCCCTCTAAATCAATTTATAGACAATATAATCACAATGAAAATTTTAATTGACTTTTCTGAAGTAAATGACAAGTTGTTTAAAATGTATATAAAATTGCAAAAGACCTAGAATAGCTAAAACAATCTGGAAAAGAACATATCTGATGGATTTCCACTACCTATTTTAAGACTTGCTCGAAAGCTAAAATAATCCAGACAGTGTGGTAATGACATGAGGGTACACCCAACAATCAATGGAAAAGAATGAAGAGTTCAAAAATAGACACCTGCATATATAGCCTTTTATTTTTCAACAATATGCTGAGAATATTCAATGTGGAAAAGAAACAATGGTGCTAGAATGACTGGATACCCACAAGGTAGAAAAATAAACTGTAGGTCCTATCTCATTGCTAGGTACTAAATTATGTCTGCCCCTAAAATTCATACATTGACACTCTCACCTCCAATATGATGGTATTTGGTGATGGAGCTCTTGGAAAATAATTCAATAAATGATGGGATTAATGCCCTTATAAGAAGAGACACCAGAAAGCTTGCTTTCTTTTTCTCCTGACACATGAGGACACAGGGAAAGGTGGTCATCTACCAGCCAAGAAGAGAGTCCACACCAGAAACCAGCTAACCTGGCACCTTGAACTTGGACTTCTAGTCTCCCGAACTATAAGAAAATAAAGTTCTGTTCTTTAAGTCATCTTGTGTATGGTATTTTGTTATGGCAACTAAAGCTGACTAATATATTTCGCCATACCTCCAAAAAAATAACTCTAAATGGATACAGACCTAAATATACAAACTAAAATTATAAAACTTATGGAAGAAAACAAAGAAAAATATTTGTAACATTGAAATAAGCAATACTTTCTTAAGTGCTACCTATACCAAAAGCACAATCTGTAGAAAACCATATTGATAAGTTGGGCTTTATCAAAATGAACAACTTCTGCTCTTCAAAAGACATCCTAAAGAAAATGCCAAGGCAAGCATAAACAGGGAGAACATCACAAACATTTATCTGACAAAGAACTAATATTCATAATCCAAAAGAAGAAGACAATTTAATAATAAAATAAGTTTAAAAAGTGGGCTGTTTACAAAACAAGATTACTGATAGACAGTACGCCTAAGAAAAGATGCTTATCATCATTAGTCACAAGGAAATATAGATCAAAACCACAAAGAGACACCAGTACGGCCTCTCACCTTCAAAACAACAACAACAAAAACAACTGAAGATGTCAAATAGAAATGGGACAACCCTGACCCTTTCTCATCCCTGATGTGAATGGAAAATGGAACACCATTTCAACTAATAGTTTGATTTTTTCTTATGTGTACTATGTGACAGAGCAATTTTACTGCTAAATATTTACCTACCAACCACCCCAAAAATACATAAATACTTATACCTGTGGGTCAAAGCAGCTTTGCTCATAACAGTCAGAAACTGGAAACAATCCAAATGGCTATCAGTGTGTGAGGAGACAGATTAATATATAGTTATGCAACAGAATACTACCTATAAATTACACACAAAATGGGTGCATCTCAGACACTTTATTCTAAGCAATATGTATGATTCCATTTGCAGAAAATTACATAACAGCAAAACTAACTTCTAGGGACAGCAAGCAAATCAGTGGTTGCCTACTTTTGGGGGTTGGAAGAGAATGCACTGCAAAGGGACGCGTGTGAAATTTGGGGGTGATGGAAAATGCCATGTATCCTGACATGGAAAACATGGAACTGTTTACTAAATACTGGTATTATTATGTGCAAATCATACTCCAATGTTTTGAAAGTAAACTCTGGGGAACAAAACTAAGAGAGGTTTTACTCTTATGATATATTTGTTTACACTGTCTGTATGGTTGGCAATAACAATTTGTTATTTTTATAATAAAACACTTCCTCTGGGGGAGGGAGAGCCATGAGCATTCTGTGGATAGATGGTCTTAAAGCTATGGGATACAACCAGGCCTTTATCTCCAGGTCAGAAATCTGGTTCCATAACCTGGGCAGGTTTCAAACTTTAAAATTTTTCTTTGTAAATCTCTTTTTTTGTTAGGATTGAGATGTTTTTAATACCTTATTATTGTCTGATTAAAAACTTAAGCTTTTGAGAGAGAAATTATAAAGAAAAGCTTAAAATTATCATTTCTCCATCTCAAGATAACTACTTTTAGTATGTTGGTGTACCCTTTCCAATACATTTTAAAATCAATGTAAATAAAGATATACTATAATTTCACTTAATATTACATTGAAAAGTAATCTCTGAGCCCTTTAAAATCAAGTCTCTAAAGCTGTATGGTATCTGAACATACTGACATTAAGGTGTTTCCAGAATTAATTATCATAGATAAAGCCACACTGACCATCTGTAAAGATGTACAAATCTCTGATTATTTTCTTAGCCGAGCCTTTTTAATGAAGAATCACTGGGTAAAAGGAAGTGAACATTTTCAAGGTTCTTCACAATATAGCAAATTGCTTTCAAGGAAACTGATGTCAATTCATACGCCCCCTACTGGTGCAAAGACAGTGCTCTTCTTGACCCCGTAGCCCCAAGTATTAGAATGTTGATTTAAGATATTTCTGTTTTGATAGAGGAATTTGGCATTGTGTTATTTTTTATTCTTGTTTGTTTCTCTTTATGATGAGAGGCGTGTCCTTGTGTGTATTGTTCACCTGTATTTTTTTCCATCACTGAATTTTGGGTGTTCTTTTCCCATTAGTAATTGGGATATTGACCAATTTTGTGCATCTATTTTATAAATTCCAGACTATCTCACTCTGGTTAAAGGGAGCCAAGAGCAGAAGGGTTTGTCCATGCTTGATTTATAGAAGCAAAGCTCTTTGCACAGGTATATGATTTGGTAGCAATTTTTAGCCATTTATTCATATGTACTGCATGCCCTAGGACAGTGATGGCGAACCTATGACACGGGTGTCGGAGGTGACACGCAAACTCATTTTTTTTGGTTGATTTTTCTTTGTTAAATGGCATTTAAATATATAAAATAAATATCAAAAATATAAGTCTTTGTTTTACTATGGTTGCAAATATAAAAAAATTTCTATATGTGACACGGCACCAGAGTTAAGTTAGGGTTTTTCAAAATGCTGACATGCCGAGCTCAAAAGGTTCGCCATCACTGTCCTAGGAAGTAAAAAAAAAATTGGATATATCAAAATACATTTTTTCTGTAATTCCAAAAGAGTAATGCTAAGACAAAGTCTTTTAGGACCTTCGTATCTTTTTTTTTTCCTGTGTCTAATTTGGTAAATCTCTTGCTACTATAATACTGGGACTAATTTTTTCCCCTAGGATAAAACATTAATTAAATGACTTAGGAAACTGTTCTTATCAAGAAACGGAGACTCTGATCTTAATTTTTGCTCCATTAACTTTAACGTTCAATACATTTTTATTGAACCCACACATACTTTAGTGTATATTGCTTTTCATTAATTGGTCTCTAGGGATCCCAATGACAGTTTGGCCTTCTTTTTAGGTTTTTTTATTCTCCTTCAGAAAGTTTCTAAACTTTAGTAATAGTCATTAAATCAAGGAAGGATTGCCAAAATCAAAGAGATAAAAATCAATGGAGAAAGATGTGAAGGTCTGGTTTGATTTCCTCCTTGGAGTGGTGGCAGGTTGCCACCTACACCAATGAGACAGCTCACAGGAGGCTACTCTTATATGGCTTTATTAGAACAGTTGAACCATTCATTTATTAACTGTTGATTCATTCAAATGATACACATATTTTCACATTTCTGAAGACCTTCTCCTGAACAGCATCGTTCACTGGTTGCTGCCAGGAGGTGATAGCGATTAGTCATCATTGCCTGCGTGCACCCGGCCTTGGTCATAGATGCTCGTGTTTTTCTCACTTCCATTGATGTTAGTGGAATGTTTGTGCTTCCCTTCTTGAGTTTAATTATATTTCAGTTTGATTATAACTCTTCAATGTCTTGGTCAAGGAATCTTTTAGAACCATTTGAAAAAGGAATGTGAATCCTAGGTGCTGTCTAAAACCTCACTATAAACACCTTCTGATAGATAAAGTGTGCGCCAACCAGCATAGAACTTAGAGAAGATATGTCAGTGCTTTAGAAGAAAATCTGAAAGTCGAAATCAGTGTGCTCTTTAATGAAGAAATCTGTAGCACTAATTCTCCCAGTGGCAAGTGAAATGATTTTTTGTGGAAAAAGGGAAACAAAGGGCATTGATAACTCTAGGTTGATTCACAAGAGTTGGACTCTGTAAGTGTGAAAGCTTTAGCCATTCCTTCCATAACTTATTTTATTTATATTTTTCTGCATGATTAAGAGTAATGTACTATCATCCATGAAAAGTGAGCCTGAGTCTTTCAACACATACAAAAATTATAAGTGATAAAAAAAAGTTGTATGATAATTTAATTGGCACATTTTTCCTATAGTGATATATAAAATGAAGATGGGTCTTACAATCTTTGGTGCTTTATATTTGACAGAATATGACAGTTATGGAGTTTATAATATATGCCAGGCATGTGCAGGGTGGTTGGGATAACTTCATGATGCTTATAAGCTATTTAGGCAGGAAAGTAATAAGATAAACAAATTAGTATAAATATGTATAATATGTTACATGTTGATGAGTATTATGGAAGAAGAGGCATATTAAAGGAATGGTTGTGCTATGGGAGGGTGCTATTTGATAAGGTGGTCAAAGAAGCCTCTTATCTATGGAATATTCCTATAGACACCTAAAGGAATTGAGGAAGAAGGTCTGTAGGCATGTACTTGAGAAATAACTTTATTGGCCAAGAGAGTGTCAGGTCTAAAAGCTTAACCAGGAACAGTGTAGCACTTGCATATTTAAGGAACAGACAATGTGGCCAGAGCAGAATGAGTGAGGGAGTTTTAGGAGATGACATCTGACAAGGGCTATGGGCCAGGCTAAGTAGCATCTGTTGGGTCAGCTGAAGGATTTGGGATTTCACTTTCAATGGGATGGGAAGCCAATGGGGCACATAGTCAAGCTGATGCAATCTCACCTGTGTTATAGAAGAGTTTACTCTGGGTGTTGTATGGAAACCAGACTGTAGGAGGTAAGAATGAAAGCAAGAACAGTTAGAATCCTATAACAATAATCTAGGCAAGAGATGTTAGACCAAAGGTGTAGCAGGGAAGAAGAGGGGAAGGTGCCAGGTTTAAAGTTCGAGTCTGAATAGATGTGGAAAGTGAGAAAACTATATTAATCATATATGACTTCAAGTATTAGTCCAAGCAACCAGAAAAACATAGTTTCCATTTACTGTAACATAGAAGACTGAAGGGATGAAAGATTAGGTTGAAAATCAGGAGTAGTCATTCACATATTTTTAATACAGTCTATTGTTCTAATTGTTCTATTTCATTCTTAGTTATTGCTGTTACTCTCTAACTGTGTGTGAATCCTTTACATAGGAATATGTGTATGGGAAAAAAATATTTGTAGGATTCAGTACTATCTGTGGTTTTAGGCATCCACTGGGGATCTTGGAACATATCCTCCATAGATAAGGGGGGACTACTCTTTACTTTGGTATTTGTCTTTAAGATAGAGGGCATAATATGTACTTTTGTGTTATTGTGAAAGCTCCAGACATAGGATAATGTGTTTAGTAAATAGTAGCCCTTAGTAGTCCTGGCTGAGTAGCTCAGTTGGAGTGTCATCCCATACATCAAAAGTTTTGGGTTCAATTCCCTGTCAGGGCTCATACTTAGGTTGCAGGTTACAAACCCAGTCAGGGCACATACAGGAGGCAACCGATTACTGTTCCTCTTTCACCTTGATGTTTCTCTCTCTCTCTCTCTCTCTCTCTCTCTCTCTCTCTCTCTCTCTCCCCACCCCTCTCTCTCAAATCAATAAAACAAATCCTCAGGTGAGGATTCAAAAAGAAATAGTAGCCACAGTAGACCCTGTGAAAGTGTTTTAGCTTTATTCTCTACATTTTTTGTATATTTTTATTTCTGTTTTTCCTCTACCTCAATACCTTTTAAGGCACAATCATTTCGTCTACTTATTTTATGTGTTTTCCAGAGCTCCAGAGCTATTGGATGCAATTATTTTGGGACAAGTATCATATTCACCTACAGATTTACTGAGATGCTAATGAGCTACAGCTTCAGGACCCCTCTCTAATAAAAGGGGCCCTTACAATCTCAATATTGAACATGTGTGATCAATATTTTTGTCATTGTGCACAAGTGAAATATTTTCTACTCTTCTTATTAAAGTGAAAGCCTCCAAAACTGTATAAACTTTGGGCCCTTCAAAAACCTGGATCTGTTCCTGCTCACTCTTGTATCTGTTAAAGTATTTTCCCAATGTGGGTCCTGGATTTGTATAAGCATATCTACCTATTCCTCACCCTTTCTTTTCCAAATGGAATTTTAAAAAAAACTCACTCCCAATATGGTGGCCTGCACTGGAGTCATGGTACCTCACCATGAAACATTGATGCCTGGATCACATGGAAATTAAACTGCTGATCATGGCCCTAAACTTAATCAGTGCTCTGAGCAAAGTGATAAAAACTAGTTAGAAACTCAACAGTGCACCCCACTGTGGAGAAGGGAGTTCACACACCTGGTCTGTGATCCACCTCTCCCCCGAGCAACACTAAAGGGACCTCCAGGGCTACAGAAAGAAAGTAAGGGGTGCCATCTCATCTTGTACAGATGTTGGTGACCTCCTGGAACGTTTTCTAATGATATTGCTGGAAGGGGATTCCGCATCCATGGATACGCTTAGCAGGATGCTCCTTGCTTGGGATTCCTGTGGGGAACAGACTGCAACTGTGGATTTATGAGACGGAGCTCCCTAGAGAGTGCCACTTAAGCTAAATATTTGGGAAATAAAATAAAGGCATTTCCTAATTCAGAACTCTGCTGGGTGTCCCAGCCATGTTCTTGACAAAGCGACCTCATGCATCTGTGGAGATAGTGAATATCCAGTGCCAGGAGCTGGTGGCCCACACCTCTTCCTGCCTTGTTGTACCTTTTGATTGTGGTAAAATGTAATACTTGTAAAATCTCTTGACAAACTGACCCTTTGGCCTGATTCACCCCCAATATGCTCAAAAATGATTTCCAGAGAATCAGTAAAATTCAGAACAGAAAATATGATCCATTAATATTCCTTATAAATGAGTAATCCTTTAACATAAGTTTTTTAGCAATATATCTGGGTCTGATGAAAAAATAATAAATAAAATAGATGTTTCAATTAGCTTTTATTAACACCAATATACCACCTAGTTGGAACAAAGAGCTGAGGAGATTTTGCAAGGAAATTCATCTCAATCATTGAATATTTAGCAATATTTTTAAATATTTTTTCAGAGAGGAAGGGAGAGGGAGAGAGAGAGAGAAACATCAATGATCAGAGAAAATCAGCTGCCTCCTGCACAACCCACACTTGGGATCAAGTCCGCAACCTGGGCATGTGCCCTGATCAGGAATTGAAACGTGACCTCCTGATTCATAGGTTGGCACTCAACCACTGAGCCATGCCGACTGGCTTAGCAATATTTTTATATGATAAATATGTATACAATGACATTCTCCCAAATGTGATTAGTGCATTGTCAAAACATAAAGAACTTAGGCATATTGAATTACGCTTTCATTGGCTCACAGAATGACTCCAAGAGTACATGAATCAAGAAGGATTTCATAAATCTAACTATGCCACAGGAACTCATTTTGTATATTTACTTTTATTTGCTATTTTGGTTGTAATCAATATAATTTAGAAAGCCCATTCCTTAGGGAAAAGTACTAGAATGAAAAAATCTTTATAGCTGACCACATTTGGCATTATGACATTGTATATTTCTCACATTAACATTTCTCACATTAAGGTAATGCAACGAGGTGGTTTTAAACTAAAATATGAAATCGCAGACAATGCGCTCCTTGTGGGAGATACTTAACTCCTGTGATCATCAATTTCCTCATCTGAAAACTGGAGATTAATTTTTCCTAGTGCATGGGGTTGTTTTAGAATTAAATGAGATGATACGCGCATAAGGAAATGATCACAGTGCCTGGCATGCGGCAAGCGCGCAGCAAGTGGGAGCCACAGCTACTATGAATTAGACCCATTGTTGTCTTTTGTTTTAATTTGAGGCAGCATCTGAGTTTAGAGGATACCTGAGTTTTCTATTTTAAAAGAGAAACTACAAATCAGGTCACACGTGATAATAAACAAGGTAGCATATGCTGACAGCTTTTCAAGCTGAAGGCCTCCGTGCCCCTAGCTCTCACGCCCTGTTCTGTGTGGCAGAATGTCAATCAAGTGCTTAGTTAACCACAGGCCTGAGGAATGAGAAGCACAACTTTTGACATTTGGCTTTGCAGATGCAATGAATTCTTCCAACCTTTCAGTCTTTGAAATAAAGGATTCTCCCTGGAGTTCCATTTGAAAGACTCACGCTCCATTGCTCTGTAAAAGGATTGTATTTGAAACAAGTCAAATCAGGGTCATGCAGGCATAGAACGTGCCCCCACTGACTTTCTATTTGCTTTCCTATTACCACTTTGAACCCACTCTGCTAGTGTCTGGGATTTCTGAGGCTACTATGTTTGCATTCGTTGTATTACTATTAAGGCAATTGGCAGGAACTGGATCATTCAGCAGTGAGCTGGACAGCCAACCCGTTAGTAATTGTGCTGGAATTAACTAATTTATTTGCAATATAAAGTCTAATCAAAAGAAAAAGGAATGCTTTAGCAATATCATTTCAGCAGCCAAATCCCAGCTCTATTCAAATGGATTCATTTGTATTTCCTCCAACCTTGCTTAGCAGGCTCAAAACTAATTCCTCTCTCCTGGGGAGATCAGAGTGCATCATGGACCCTCCCCCAGAGGAAATCTGTGCCTCCTTGAGGAAGGATTCTTTCCTCCCTTCCGCATTACTGGGGAATTGGTTGTGCAAAGCCCACTTAGTCCTTATTATTCTGTAAATCTCCACCTTAAGGAGTAAATTGGAAAACTTTAGCTGAGAATGGCACCCTATAATGAGTACTGTGGGCAATTTTTTTTTAATATATTTTATTGATTTCAGAGAGGAAGGGAGAGGGAGCGAGAGACAGAAACATCAATGATGAGAGAGAATTATTGATCAGCTGCCTCCTGAACGCCCCCCACTGGGGACTGAGCCCAAAACCTAGTGTGCCCTTGACCAGGATCGAACCCGGGACCCTTCAGTCCTCAGGCCGACACTCTATCCACTGAGCCAAACTGGCCAGGGCGTGTGGGCAATTTAGTACACAGCTACCTTCAATTATAAGTGACAAACTATAAATGTATCACATGAGGTTCTAATATGGTGTTTCTGTTTTCACCATGGAAATGGTGAAAACCATAACCCAAAATAGCTAGGGTTATATTTTGTTTTGTGTCGTTATGCAGGTTCCACTGATTCTCTACTCTAGCCACACATTTTTTTCCTATACTAATCTACCTTAGAATGCCCCTGTGTTGTTTCATTTAAAGAAGATCCTCAGATTATGCCTTCAGTTACTCAAAGTTGCTTTAGATAAGACTCTCTGCAACATTGACAAAAATGTCTTCCTCTGGTTACTTAGGGCTTGTCCTAGAATGGTGTCTTAAATTCTGGGGCTTTTGCTAAGAATAACTTGTGAATTCTTTCTAATTTCCAAATGGATACCAAGTGAGCAAAACTCTTGGGGAACATTGATCTGATTTTCTATCCCTATGGTTTTGTTTTTTTTCCAGAATGTTATTTAAATGCATGTCTGGCTACTTTCAATTAGCATAATGCCTTTTAGATTTTTCCATAGTGTCTCATACAGAAGAGTTCATTTCTTTTTATTGTGCTATGAATGTACTACAAATTCTTTACCCACTCACCAGTTAAGAATTTTAAACATATTTTAGTTTCTTGCTTTACATAAACTCTTGAGTTCTGGTTTTAAGGAAAATTCTATTTCACTTTTTTAAAAATATATCTTATTGATTTTTTACAGAGAGGAAGGGAGAGGGATAGAGAGTTAGAAGCATCGATGAGAGAGAAACATCGATCAGCTGCCTCCTGCACACCCCCCACTGGGGACGTGCCCGCAACGAAGGTACATGCCCTTGACCGGAATCGAACCTGGGACCCTTCAGTCTGCAGGCTGACGCTCTATCCACTGAGCCAAACCAGTTAGGGCAATTTCACTTTTTTTTGTACCCCAGATAAATTGACTCAATTTAGCCCATAAATTTCTGCATCGAATGTAGATTTATTTCTGAATATTAATCGCTATACAATGTAATATTTCATTACAAAAAGCTTTTATAATCCAAATATTAATATGTAAAAGTATTCATTGCCTCATTTTAAGATATATTTCTCTGTGAGTAAAACATAAACTTCAAGAAATAAATATTTTATGAAAGCAATAGAAAATATGGGTAATATATTTCATGTTGCACCTAATAAGTATTTATAAACAAAAAAAGTTAGAATCCATCGGTAATTGTTTTAATAAGTCTTATCATTATTTAAGTTTGATGAGGTCAGCAGATTAGATTTTTGCCATTGAAAAGACAGTTTGTTACTTACAGTTCCCAAGAGAAGGGAGACATGCAATGGCTTGGGGGAGGGGAGTAAGTGGAGCACGTGGGGAAGCACCAGGGTTGGTCAGTGGGAGACAAGGGCCTTTATTGTGGAACTGATGAGGCAGGGTAAGCAGGTTTAGGATTGGCTGGTTTGAATAATTTCAGCTGGCATAGGGGCAGCTTTGTCCCCAGTTGTTGGTTACCTGGCCCCAGAGTGATTAGGGCAGGTGGATAGTGACCCCGAGTGGGAGGGCCTAGTGAAGTAGGTAGCTAGAGATTGGGGCTCTGCACTTGAAAAGCATGCTTGCAGGTGAGTTATTTATAGCCTCTAAAAATTGTTTGGGGTAGGGGGAGGGGGGAGGAGCAGCCCCTCTTGAGCCAGCAAGGTCCTCGATGTCAAAGATCAGAATTCAGAAAAGAAAAGACATAGTACAGTAATGTATTTTCTAAGTATAAATTCTTCTAAAAAATGTAACTCTTTCAATGCTCTTTAAAATCAGTCAGAAGTTGCTACAGCTGATGGGAACAAGAGCAGAGGGATCTGTGGTGTCAGTCAGTCCTGGAGACAATGAGGAGTAGATTTGCCTCTTCCTGCTTTTGAAGTGATTGGGCGGAGGAAAGAAACAGTGGAGTGAAGCACACAACAGCTGACTGAAAGCTGAGGGAAACAGGCAATTCCCACACAGCAAGAAGGGTTGAGTTGCTTAATTCTCTAAGCAGAAAGCAGAAACTCTTAGGTGAGTTTGAAGTAACAATAGAGCACATTTCGTCATGAAAGGAACTATGAGGCAGAGTTTGGAAATAACAAGGTGATAAGATTGTTAGAGAAAATGTTTCTCTACTATCATGATGAAGCCCCTATTTAGTTTTTTTAAAAGGAAGCCTATTTTGTGCCACACTCATCAAAGAGTGATCACTTTCTATTGTGCCAATAACTTTACCTCATAAATGAAAGGGAATGTGCCTGGTATTTTCATATGAATCATGAATTCTCCCCTTCAGATAAGCCTGGTAACATACACTATGAACACTCCATCTGCTGGTTCTCTATTTGCCTCTCCCTGTAATGTGACCAAAGATAGCATTGACCTGGGTGCGTCACTGGCAGTGAGAGTGAGGATGACCATTGGTATGAATATACTAGACTCTACAACAAGGAAAACTGCAGTCAGCTCAGAATCTAAACAGCTAAGACATCGAGAATACAAAATAATGGTTTAGTATGTGCTGGACCTTAATTACTATATAATCCTAGGAGAGGGAAGATGTCATTAAATTGTTGAAAGCAAAAGGTGATCGACACCTCCAGACCTCGGCCCCATGTGGTGGACCAGTAGTTTGCATTAGCATCAGTTCTCACCAACGGAACATGCTTTAAAGATTAAGCATGGAACAATGATTAAGGAAGCACAGACTTGCATTGATGTGTTTATGTATTTTTTATAACCTGATTTACATTATTAAGCATAATAATAGCTACTGGCTTCCCATGCTGTTATAGTGTATAATTATACTTGTGAATCTCTCTCTCTCTCTCTCTCTCTCTCTCTATATATATATATATATATATATATATATATATATATATATATACACATACATACATACATATATTTGTATATATGTATATATATATATACACATATACATATGTATATAAATGTATGTATAAAATATAAATATTTGTTGTTGCATGCTATTGAGTTAGCTTTGACTCCTGGCCACCCTACAAATGAGTGATGTCCCCAATGGCCTGTCCTCAGCAGCTCTGATCAGCTCCTGTAGACAGATACCTGTGGCTTCCTTTATGGAGTCAATCCATCTCATATTTGGTCTTCCTCTTTTTTTACTACTTTTGATTTTTTCTAGCATTGTTATCTCTTCCAAAAAAATCCCGTCTTCTCATGATGTGTCCAAAGTAAGACAGCTTCAGTTTTGTCATTTTTGCTTCCAGTGATGTTTCAGGCTTAATTTTCTCCAGGACCCTCATGTTCATCCTTCTAGCAATCCAGAGTATCCATAGAGCTTCCCTCCAACTCCGTATTCCAAGTGAATTGATTTTTTGTTTTACTATCAGACTTCTTCACTGTCTGACTTTAGTATCCAAGCATAGCAATAGGAGACCGATGATCTTAACCTTAATCTTTAATGACACATCCTTGCTCTTTGTGATCTTTCATATTTAATTCTTTGTTTTTCCCCACCCACACCTTTTGCAGATAACTCCTTCCATGATCTACCCAGTCTTGTGGCCCAGCCCTCCCCAACACTCTTCTTATGAATCATACCACCTCTATCACGGCACTTATTTTCTTAGATTATTTTTATAGTTTCTTATTTCATTGTTGCCACCCTACTGATGAAGCCCTGGAATGCTGCTACTATTGTTTATTGCTCTCTGTATCTCAGTGTATGGACATATAAGTTAATTCTAGAATTAATGGATTTTCAAAGTTCTATGATATTTTAATTACAAAGAAATAAATCTTAACTTATATTACATTTATTTCTCAAAAGATATGTGACTGTCTTTATTTTAGGCTAAAGATAAAGTTTCAATGCTATAATTCACTAAGATGCCCTTCATCTCTGAGTCATTCTGTCAGCATTCTAATTCAAAGTACAGAATTTACAGTGTCAGGATCTTGGAGAAGGCAAACATAAATTGTCTCAGGAAGAAGATAATATGCATTTTAGGGATCACATTATTTCAATAAAAAGTTTATCACAATAAAAAATAATCAGAACACAGCAAGATGAGACAGCATGAAGAACAACTAGATGAAACAGTGGACAATAATAATAAGCCCAGAGATACCAAGTCCTGGAATTATCATCTGCAGACTTTGAGATAAATGTGCCTACAACAATTAAAGAGATAAGGTTAGAATTTCGCCTAACACTGGAAACTATTTTGAAAACAGAGCAGATGATACTATCAAATAGTGGTGTAAAACAGCAAAAATTGTTATATAAGTAGTATTATTGATATTATGATCATCATTACCATCTCTGGCAATTCTCAGAGTTCATTGGGTTCTTGCTTATTCATTTCTCTCATGTGTTTGCAAGGCAGATGGAGGCCGGGATGGAACATTTCAGAGACTTCCTTGCTCACATGTCTGGAAGCTGACTTCATTCAGATCTAGATCTCCACTGGGTAGCAAGCTGGACACTTAGACGTAGCCTCCTTAAGGCCTATGCTTCCTAAGGCATGATGATTGACTTCCAAGAGCAAGTATCTCAACAAAGATGGAGTCAAGTAGAAGCTAGCTTTTTGAGCTAAAACTGGAGGTCATACATATCACTTATGTTCCATCCTATTCACTAGAAGTAAATCACTAAGACAAGCCCAGATTCAATGGAAGTGGAGTAAGACTCCTTTTTTTGATAGAAATAATGTCAAAAAAATGCAGGTTCAAACAACATAAAACACCAAACATTATGAATAAATTAAATTACAGATTAGACATATCTAAAGAAATAATTAATTAATTGGAAAAAAAGCTCAGGAGGAAATATCCAGGAAAAAAAATCATAGACAAAAGTCTGAAGGAGAACATGAGAAACATGGAGAGTTCTTATGTATAATTGGAGTGCTAGAAGAGAAGAGTGAAAAATGAACAATGAGCCAATAAGATATAATGGCTGAGAATTTTCAAAAATAATAAAAGACATCATACCATAGAGTGAAAAATTTCTACTAAATATAATATGGTTAAATAAAAAGTGAACTTACAAAGAAACATTTTATTTTCAAAAGCTACAATGTAACATAGCTGATAGCTTTACAGGTTATGAAAGCCAGGAAAAAATGGAATAAAACCTATGAGATACTAAAGGAAAATAACTGTCTACTAAAAATTCTATTCTTAGTAAAAATATCTTCAAGAATAAATGCAAAATAAAAATGTTTTATAATAAAAATGTTTTACAAACCAAAGCAGACAGCAGACCTTCAAGAAAGGAAATATAAATATACTAAAAAATATATTTCATGTGAAAGAAAACTGTTCCCAGAATAAAGATGAAAAGAGTGAATATCTGAAACTTAAAAAGCTGACTCTGACAGTTATATGGAAGTGAATTAGAAAAACACCTGTAATTTAGCCAGTTCATTCTTAAAGAATAAGCTGAGAGGACATACCCTTCCAGGGTAGCATTAGTACAAGAATAGATCTTCGGAAGAAACTCTTACATAACTGTTTGTTTTACAGTGAAGTTGGTACTCTAGAACCTTGGGGAATAGCCAGTTGACTTATAGCCAGTTGACTTACACCATTTTTAGTAAATGATTTAAGTCAACTGGATAACCCTAGGGAATAAAGAATAACTTGATACAACCCCAAAATTTATTATTTTTAGACATTAAGATGTTCTTATTAATCTTAATCTTATTTTAGGATGCTGAAAGGTATGATAATTCTAGTTTGTGTCTGTTAAAATATTTTACTATGATAATATTGGGTCAACTTTCAACTCTTTACCTGTATCTCCTAATTTCCTAACTGAAAGGAAACTTACTAGGTAATAAGATTAGGACAAGTGGTTAAGTCAGAAATGGTTCAATGTTTGCATTTCCCTTTTGGTTCTATGTTAATTCTAATGTTAAATGTGTTTGTTTAGGACAATGAACAGAGTCACTAAGGTGAAAATAGAAAATCTGAATACAAAGTTCAGACTCTCTAACCTAAGTTACTATTGGCCTAGAATAACAAAATTGATTTCCTGAAGGATAGTCAAGTGAGAGTTCACACGGTTGAAAGTCTTCCATCTATCTTTCAGCATAATTTACATGGACATAATATTTAACTCATTCATTTATTTCTTCATATAGTCATTTCACAGTTGTTGGATTCTGGCTTTTGAATGATAGTTAGCATGATGATTATATGATCATGTTCCCTTAAAAGACTATTTCTTAAAATCAAAGCTTCAGAAGATTTACTGAAAGGCAGTTCATCGACAATGATTATTTTAATCAAATGAGCATACTTCAAAAATCTAAAGAGGTGGAATAAGTAAATTCCTATATTAAGAACTAAATACAAGCAGAAAGGAGGGATTTTTCTGTAGTTCTTAGAAATGCCCTTACAGCTTGCTCATAAATGTATTTGTAGATTCAACCTTGACTTCCTTATCATTTTTGTCCTTAATGTTGCTGGTGTTCACTAGCATAAAGATTGTACATAAATTCCAAAGCTTGCCTTCATCAGGTCATAAATAAGAAGAGCCTATACTCACGTACTTAGGATATAATACAGATTTCTAGATTAAAATGTTCTCTCCTGTGTTCTTGTCAGATCTCTTCAATAAGTGATAGAGGATATTACCTAAAGTCCTTCTCTGAAAGGTCTTTTCTCCAACAAGCAGATCCACTTCTGACACATGCAGGCACACAAAACATATCTGCTTAATTATTTCAAGATGTTCATAGCTTAAGCCAATTATTCACTCAGAGAGTGTGATTTATTTTCTGGCTTATCTCCTCTTCTAATGGGAGGACCTTGATGACATACTCACCTGAGGTTCCAAGGTAGCTAGCTATACATTGGGATAGACTGAAAATAAACATAATCATAAAGTTTTTCATAAAAATACGTTTATGACAATATAAATTCTAAGACTATGAAAATGATGCTTTGGTTATCTAAAAGAATAAGTTTAATTTACTTTCTCCAGTCACATTGGGCAGCTGCATGCGGCACACACTCAGGTGTATTCTCCAACTGCAACAAGCATCTTCATCTCTCTACCTTGACACTCGTCATCCATCAAAAAATGCTAATTATATTAGTTCTTTCCCGAGCCAGCTCCCTTGGAAGGAAATTTTAAAATGCAGTGGAAGCATTGTTATGAAATTATTTAAAGTATGTATTTCATACATTTATTGATGAGAACAAAAACAGAATATAACCATTAAAGAATTATTTTTCTTACAGCTACAAAAGACAAACTAAAAATGTATGAATAAATAAAAAGTAAACACCTTTTTTTAAACATGAATGAAGTTAAAGAATCATTATAAGCTTATTCTCTTTAGTGACAACTATGGATATACTGAGTAAAACCTGTTTGACTTGTCTTTAAACAAAGAGGCTCAATTATGAGGGAATTTTTAAACTACAAAGGGTCAGTTCAAGGGTGCTTGTGAATTTGGAATATTATGGTAAATTTGGAGGAATTAAAAGCTCTCTAAAAAAAAAGATATGACATTGTTTCATCCCTCTTTTCAATGAAGATCTTAATTCTATGTTATAAAATAAAATTACATGTTATGGTCTATGTGTCAGTTGAATAACTGAGTTTTGGTATTCTTAGTATGTTCTTCAGGGAAGAAAATTATACTTTATACTATTTACACCTCAGATCTTTTGGTGTATTTTCCAATAAAAGAGGGTATTTTCCAACTAAGTTATTATTTTTATCTCCTAATGAGTGCCTTCCAACAGCCTAGCAAGTTCTCATTGACGTAGACATCAGCATGGGACACACACCCGCTGTCTCAGCCTGGACACACTTTTCCTTTGATCTAAAGACAGGAGAATATTAGCAACCAAGCTTTAGAGACAGCCACCATGTTTTCTCCCACAAAAGCCCATCTCCTTGGCACCTCTCTCAGTGATTTAATATGGACTGCACCAGCATGATATCTCAAATGTACCAAACATCCAACTTAAAAAATGCAGCTTTTCAATTTTTCAGCCTAGTCATTATTATAATTTTCTGGAAAAACCCTTAAGGACTACATACTGTAAGCTCATTCTCCCTAGGTAGTCATGGCTCAGGATAGAAAAGTAGTTGAGTAACACTTATTGTCATATTCTGTTTGTTTTAGCCATTGGCTAACCTTCCTGTGCCAAATACAAGAGTATATGGCATTAGCTTCCATCTAGATATACTCTTTGACCTAGTTGGGGAGTCTTCTAAGTCAAGGTCTTGATGTGTTTGAATTCTGAGCTATCTCTCTTAAGACTATAACCCACAAAACTTATTTCTTTCAACCTTCTAATTCCTCTTTTTTTGTTCTTATTATGTAATCTTTTCCACTTGTGATATTAACTAATATGCAACACCCAAATTCATCTGCTGACATACATGGCCAACATGCCTATGGAAACACACATGTTACAAAAACGTTCCCCTACTTCACTTGCAATGCTCAGGCATTGTGTGCTGAGAAAAATTGCTCTGGCTGCTCTGTACACAACAGAAAGCATGTCTTTCTGAGACTTCCAGGAGCACCTTTTTCTTCCATCATAACATATAGATACTAATAATGTATGAGACAATAATGTATAAGATTTAAAAATAATTGTTATGTTTTTATATTTGCAAAGAATGGTTCCATCAGGCTATCTCTTGCTGTTTTAACAAGTCACCCAAACTTTATTGGCTCTAGTAACCATTTCTATTCATCTTAGGTCATCAGTTCTGCTCAACTGGGCAAGTTTCCACTAATCTTGGCCAGAGATTGGTGATCTGATAAGGTGTCTCCTACTGGTGCAGTGGCTGGCTCAGTGACAAGTTGAGCATGACTGGGACATGTGTCTTGTCATCCTGCAGACTACCTGGGTTTGCTCACACGGTGGCAGGGAGCCCAAGTGCACAGGCACTTTGTAAATTGCCGATCAAGACTCATTTATTATTTCCCTGTGGCCAAAGCAAGTATCAAGGCTGGCACAGAATCAAAAGATGGAGAAAATTTGCCACCTTTGATTGGAGGAGCACCAAAGGCATGATTACAAGGGCATGAATGCAGGATGAGAAAGAGTTTGTGACCATTTTTGCCTTCCATTACTCCATCATGAATAGAGGGTGAGTTTTGACGTAGGTAGATAATACGTGCCAAGTATTATTGTCATTATTATACTATTAGCACCATCATACTATTGCTCATCTAGCAACCTTCTGAGATATACTAGACAGATTATTCTCCTTTTTTATCAATGAGAAAAGTGAGACACAGATTAAATAACTTGTTGTAAATTAAGTTTAGGATCAGCAATAAAGAAATGACTTACTCAAAGAATCTGTGGAGAATTCAGTATAGGAACTATTTAAAGATGTGCTGGCATGATTAAGGAAGAATTGTTGGGTGATGAAGTACCCTGAGACTAGCAACAAAGAGAAACTTTTACCCACTCCTGGCCTGAGGGAACAAGGAACCAGAACCCAGAGAACATTGGATCCTTGGAAGAAGAAAGACTGCCAATAAATACCAGAATGCTGAGCCCTGAAGGACAGGATGGGAAAATACCTCCTCTGCTCCCTCCAGCTCCCCTGTCTGCTGTTAGCGCCCCCCTCTGGCCAAACTGGAAGGCAAGCAAGCCTGAGCCTGCAGAAGTCAGCTTCCCAGGCACAATGCCAGACAGACAGAAGCACAATGCCAAACAGACAAGACAGAAAAGGACAGAGAATCACCAGGGTACAGAGAGCAATTGATACATTCAAAGTCCCCATAAGTCATTAGTAACACATCTGGCAAAGGACTTCCTCTCCATAGAGCCTAAATCCAGGCTCTTTTTTCCCACTAGAAGATTTAAATGGTAAACTATTCAATTATTTTCTTCAACATGGGTTTACATTAACAGCCACATACATCTTAACCTCTAAAGTTCAATTCATTCCATTTAAAATATTAATAACCAATATTTCACACCAAAGTCTAAAATGACAACATGGTACAACATGGTATTCTGAGGAAATGTATATCATCACTCTATTAACTAGTAAAACTGATTCAACATGAACCCCACAATTACATAGAAACCCTAAAGATAGAAGAAATTCTCACTCAAAGAAATTTTCTTGCTCTTATGGTCCAAGGTAAATTGCCATGTTTTAAATAGAACCCCAGAGAAAAAATACATCAAGTCACCCAAATCCACAATCAGAAAGTAAGCCTTTCCATTTATTCTAATCCTGACCATCCATAAATATGTTTGCATACAGCATTTCTATTAAATATGCAGAAAGCTGACAATAGCTCTAATGATGGGTTATTTTGCCTGCCATTCTAACTACATTATCTCTGTGCTCGGCTGCACTAAATGTAATGAAAGTCGGGAAGAGGGAACACAGCCCGGCCCCTGAGAGCATAAACGAATTTCCAAAGAGGCACCAAGACTAGAGCTGTACAATCAAAACCTCCCACTACAGAAGAAGCAGGTTGGAAATGACCTTTACGTGAGCTGGTGAAATAGCAAAGTGTGTTCAGCTCCCTTTGCAAATACTGTCTGTGCTGGTGGAGGCAGGGGCAGCTGGCTGCCCCCATGGAAAGCTGCCACTTTAGCAGGGGATGCAGTTTTTCACAGGCAGATTCTCGAACAGGGACAATTGCGTGTGACGGAGCACATGCCAGGGTGTGACTGGGCCCGCCAGAAACCTGGGGGTCACAGTTTGAGAAGAGGAATTGCCATCTCCAAACTTAGAAAATGCCACATCATCGGGGTTGTCACAGAGACCGGTGAGATTCAAAAGTGCAGCCAGAAGACATTTGCCAAGGAGGATGTTTTAGCTCTGCAGACACAGCAGTAGTGCTCTGGAGAATAATATCTTGTCACTGTGCTTGACAGTTTTCAAAATGCTTTTACGTTGAGCCTCATGGCAATCCTCTCAGGTGTGTACAGCAAATGGGTGTGCAGTTAAGTGGCCGAGACTTGGCGGTCGGGTGACTTTTCCAAGGCATCCAAGCTGAGCCCACACCTCTTGTCCCCGTCACTGTTTTCCCAAGATGCTCCGTGCCTTTCCAGGGCATCATCGAAATCCTTCTGCTTTTCCAGCTGCAGCCCGTGTCCCACACAACCGTGCAGTCCCTTCACCTGGTCTCAAAACCTTTACCACTTCCGTCGGCATCGATCCTTTTTTGCAACGAGATCTGCTTTTCAGTTTTCTCTTGTTTTCCATCTTCTTCCCTTCAATCTGTAGGAGAATCTAATGGAAATAGCAAGAGAAAAAATCGTGGGGAATTGAAATGAGGATTCATTCCCTGGGTGAAAAAATAGGATGAATTATATAAACATAAGATAACTTTACAGCTCAAGCATTTAGAATTGTGGACCACAGAGCAATTCAAAACCTTATATAATTGAGATTCTCTAACATCCTTCTGTGTGATAAGAAGAATGACATCGTGGAGATATTATTTAGCAGCAAATGATCGTTTATTCCTGGGACGGTAACATTTAAAATGAGCACCTCGTGCAGCTTGAACAACTAACGTGCTGAAAGGAGCGTTTCTCACTGAGCTTGCTTCTATCCATGATAGGTATTTACAATATGCAGCCAAGGGCTTTGACCATTAAGAAAAAGAAAATAAAATGTATACCACTTGAATTTCCATTAGGTCTCAAGGGTAAAAGCGTAAATTTCTCTCAACTACTTTCCTTTGGCATTTTTATTTCATTCTTTACAGCAGTTGGTGCTGGGCTGAGAACAGTGGAAAAGTCCCACCTCTTTCTGCGCCCACAACATTTCGTCTTGAGACCGGAAGGGGCTGCTGGGCAGCCAGCGCACCTGTGGCCCCCATCTCTGCCTGGCCACTCCAGGAGGAATCTGGGAGCCCAGACGAGTCCAGTTGTTAAATTAGCACATGAAGTGCCTTAACCAGGCCTTGTCAAAAGTATAAGGGAAGTCAAGTTGGCATCGTCTGTTACTTAGGAGTTTCTGTGTGTGCTCCTTTCCTCCTCCTGACCCACCACAAAACCCATCATTGATCAGGAAGAATTTGATTGTCTCACCGACCAGAAGCCTAAGTTATCAGGGAAATGCTCTCTGTGCACTCAGCCAGGGCTGTGGACAGCATGAGCAAGGAGAGATAACATCTAGAATATTCTCTGATGATGGAACTCTGAAAACAATTTTTAGATTCTAAAGTTGATTGTTTCCTCTGCTTGTCTGACCATTGCTCCCTCCTTCTGCCTCCTGGAACTTTTTCTGTCCTCAGGTATAGCCAGCTTGTTCACTGAGAGAGTCTCCTGTTTGAATAATCATTTTCTCAACTCAATCTGTGTTGATTTTTATCACCATTTGACTCCCTGACCTTTCCCAAGCACCTTTTTTTTTAAATTTGTCTTTATTTGCTGCTGCTCTCTCTCACCATAATGTTTCTCCAGTTTCTTACCAAGCATTAACCCCATCCGAGCAATCATTCTGAATGTATTGACTCAGACTCTCCTAATTCTCATTGTGAATGGTCACAGCACATAGGATTCTGGTGCTCAGATATGCCTGCCCGGTGACCCTTTCTCCAATGGGACTCCTCTGAAATGGCTGAAATCTAGGTCATTGGAGCTTGTTCTGGTACCTGCCATCCTCTATGCTCAACATCTAAGAATACATTTTTGGTTTTGGCTCTCTCTGTGGTTTCCTGACAATGACAAGAGGCCCTTTAATAATCATACCATTCAAAATAGAATTCATTCAGTTCATTCCTTACCTTTTAGGGATTGTTGAGTTCAGGAATGATATGGTGGAGGAATTGGAAAGATGTGGAGAGGAAGAGTTTAGTTGGTTGGTTAGTTGGTTGATATAATTTGTAGTTGTCATCCGTGACAGAGAAATTCCAGGAGAAATTTAGCCTTCCTGGAAGTAGAATTCCCATAAGAAATATAAATTCAATTCTAAAATGCCTTAAAAACCATCATATATCATTAATGACCATCTTTGTAGGAGGAGTCATGAAGGAGGGAGGATTAACTACACAACTCCTAGTAAGCAAAGTATCTTAGTGGCTTAGTCTCCCCATTTCCCATACTTATTCTCTTAAGCTTTTCAGTATATAATGCCCCCCAGCTATCTGGTGGTCTACTGTGACTTTTGCAGGATCCTGGATGGAAATCCCCGCTTCGGGCTCAAATAGCAGCATCCCCCTTGGTGGACTGAGCAATCTAACCTTCTACAGGTTATTCTAATTTTTCTTTTCATCCCCACCTACCTCTGCTTTCAGGGGATAAGAGCCTGACTGGGAAGAAGTTATGCAAAAATAAGGTGATGAGATGCTTGAAGTGCTATCATACATGTCTATACCGTATTCACCAGGGGAAACGGAAATGATTGGTTAATTTTAAGTTAGAATACATCAGTATGGACCTTGATGAGCTAAGAATGTCAGATATCAAGGGATGATATAAAATAACTGATACTTTTATTTATGATGGGGAAGTACTGATTCCATTTCTTAGCTTCTACTTTAAGGTGATTCAAAGGAACTGTTTGCCATAGTTTCATTTTATATTATTTTAAAGGATACAATTTAAAATGTTAAATGAAGTTTTAAAATTAAGGTTTAAAATTTACTAATCTGGAATGATGACATTTGATGATATTAAAAAAATCTAGGTAATTGAATTTGAGATTCTTTAATTTCTAAAATTTAAGTAGATTTATTTTTTTCATCATGGCACTGTTTTAATTTCTGTTTCAAACAAATGAAGAAGCTGTAACTTAAACACATGCTCACATCTTTTCTAATACAAATCAGTATTTGCCCTCAGTATCTTAGAGTGATTTGTGTTGTACCATTTTACAGGGTGGCCTGTTTTGACAATGGCAACAAAAGACTAAAAGTTGTATCCTGAGTGACCTATCAACTAAGAACCTCTACAGAAAATTTTAACACAATGAGGGTAACCAATTCAATAGTTCTTAATATCTAAAGTGTAAAATTTTGTTATATATTTTATATAACCATCTACTCATTTAATGAATTTTCATTTATTGATTGATTTTTAGAGAGAGTATTGGGACAACACTCTAACCAACTGAGGTACCCAGTCAGGGCTCATTTAGTGAATTTTTAAATGAGAATCCTATGTAATAAAAGCCTAATATGCTAAGTGTCCGACCATTCATTTGACCGTTTGACCAGTCGCTATGACGCACACTGACCATCAGGGTAGTCGCTCCAACTGGTAGGTTAGCTTGCTGCTGGGATCTGGCCAATTGGGACTGGGCGAGACGGGCCAGACATGCCCTGGAGCCCTCCCCGGGTCCCTCCCTGGCCCCGATCATGCACCGGTTGGGTCCTTCGTCCTGGCTCGCACCCTCTTGCAATCCGGGACCCCTCAGGGGTTGTTAGAGAGCTGGTTTTGGCCTGATCCCCACAGGCCAGGCCGAGGGACCCCACCGGTGCACAAGTCTGTGCACCAAGCCTCTAGTATATATATATAAAATAAGAGTATATGCAATTCATAAATTAATGTTTATTTCCTATATTTTAAATATTATTATTAAAAATTTTTCTTTAGCCCAGGCTGGTTTGGTTCAGTGGATAGAGTGTCAGCCTACAGACCAAAGGATCTCAGGTTCGATTTTAGTCAAGGGCATGTACCTCAGTTACAAACTCCTCCCTGGCCCTGGCCCTGGCCCTGGCCCTGGTCGGGGCTCATGCACGAGGCAACCAATCAATGTGTTTTTCTCACATCAATATATCTCTCTGTCTTTCCCTCTCTCTTCCACTCTTTCTAAAAATCAATGGAAAAATATCTTCGGGTGAGGATTTAAAAAAAAAAAAAGTTCTGTAGAGGCTAATACAGTGCCTGACATGTGGTAGGTGCCCCAAAAAAGTTAAATAATGAATATAACTTAAGAAGAAAAGGCAAGTCTTAATTAAGGCAAAATCAAGTACAGTCTTACGTTTCTTTCCTGTTTTGGCTATAATTTAAATACTTTCTTCATGGTTACTTAGGAACTGAAAGTATCTTTTACATAATTAAAAATTACCTTAATTAACTATATTGAATGCAAAAAGAGAATAAAAATGTAATTTTTAAACCCTGATTACATGCTCTTTTGCTCTGAGGGAATATAATGATCTCATTTTTAGGTTTTCCTCAAAATGGTAAAGAGAAGCATAACTCTTCTAATTCAGTGACTAAATATCAGTAACATGCATATTAAGCTGTAAAAATTGTCCAACCATACTTGGCAGTCAAATTCTAATTTCTAAACGATAGAAATTAAATTTTTGCTTGACTTGCTTGTTATTCATTTTTCCCCAGAAAAAGAGGTTTGAGTGCATATTGGCAACTGTTTCATATGACAGACATAGTGTGCCTCTCTCACACAGTTTTTGAATGGAACAAGGGTACATCAGCTGAGAACAAAAGAATGCATCAGTTCTGTTTTCCTTTTGATTGTTTGGTGCACTCTATTTAGAAGCATACATTAACACCATGGGATCATACTTTAAAAAAATGTTTCTCTCTTTTACATTGCATTTTACTTTCTTTTTTGCTATCAGGAATTAAAAAATCAATACCTATCAAGTAGGTATTGATTATATTGATAAATTTCAAGTCATTTCAATGAACAGACCTGGAATGCATTGCATGCTTTTTGTGATTGACACTTGGGGGTTAAGGATATTAAACCCCTAATTCTTAAGGAGTAGCTAATATTTTTACAATAAACTACTGGGAGAAATGTATACAAGAGGAATATAAAATTAGCTATAAACCTTTAAAATTTTTTCACTAAACCTTCATAAACATATATTGTAAAAGCATAATAATAATAGTGGTAATAATTTCTGATCATGTATTGAGGTAATTAAATAGCAACTAAAGTCTATGACTTACCTTTCATCTTCACATGGTGGATTTTTAAATTTTCAAATTTTGAGGCAGAAAGGGAGATATATGGAGTGCTTCTTATATTTATATCTTTTCAAAGATTCACAAAAGCCAAAACTTCAGACTGTTTCATGGAGACACAATAGGCTTCTTCATGGAGTTGAAAAAGAAAATTTGAAAGTAAGAAGATGTAAGTGGAATAAAATAAAATAAAAACTTTGAAAAGATGGAGCTATTTTAATTAATGTGATTGTGATCTGGCCATCCTTGAATGCACAGTAGAGGAATTGTAAAAATGTAAAACACATTTCTACCTTACAGATGATTTAGGTCAACTCTTTTGTCAAAAAAATTCATTTTATAAAGGATCAAAAATGGCATTTCACAAGTTAATTTGCATCAGAGCCTGGAATAAAATCAAGATCTCTGGCTTGGCTCTGGTTTCTCATCTTGTCTGAGGGAAAGCATTGTAGCCCTAAGGCACCAACAGTGAAATCAAGCAAGGACAGTCACCATCTGCATTAAATGTTTGGGGCCATACAGTCAGGAGGCAGAGGGTGGCAGATGTTCTACCTTCCTCCTTACAAAGCGCATAACATGAGGTTGGGAGCACAGAGAGGGTTTGCTTCCAATTCTACAGTTTGATTGATTGATTGGTTGGTTGATTGATTAACTTGCTATGCATTTTACTAGTGCATCCATTGATGTATGTCTTAGAAACCTGATTTGCCAGGAAAGAAACTGAGGCAAAGAGGGAGGCAGGCTTCAAAACGTTTTATCCAAAGCCCTGTCCAGAGTGCACTCTCTCTTCCTCTCTCTCTCCCTCCACTATAAAAAAATTTCATAATTAAAGAATAATGCATGCTTTAGCTTAGTGATAATAACCTTACCCTCCAAAATTATGTGGGTATGTGGGTAGGTTCAGATCACAGCTCAGCCACTTAAATGTTAATGACCTTGGGCAAATTCCTTAACCTCCTTAAGATGACACTGTTTCTGGAAAATGGGAAGCAGTGAGGGCCTTCCAGGGCACTGAGAGGCTCAGTGAGGTAATTCACATAAACAGGCATTTGGAACAAAGAAAATATTTATTTTTAGGAAGTGTCCCACACCTGGAAACAGGTGAGGTAATGCTCAAAACCCTGGCTCCCATGGCTTCCAGGGGATGAGTTATAGTGGGGGTGGAGGTTGGGGGGGTGAGGAGGAGGATCATTTTCATGGTGACTAAGGGAGTTAGGGTCAAGGTTAGGGGCATGCTCTCTGATTGGTTGGCTATAGGATAGGAAGTAGTCAATCATTGCATCTGGTCCTGGTGCCAGCCATGGCCTAGTTTCGTCCGGTTTTGCCACTTTTCTGGGCCTGAAGCTGAAACACAGCTGAGGCCTAGATGTTGTCTCTAGTTTGACCGAAACTGTCTGGGGTCAACAGACCCGAAACTTTGTTCCTAACGTTATCTGATTCGGGTCAGAACCTCATTGTCCTGAGGGCCTAATGATTAAGGTCGTGCAAGGGAGAAGGAAGTGGGTGAGTCAGGGTGCTGGGTGAGGCTAGTTGGAATCAAAAGGAAAGAAGGAGAAAAGGTCAGATTGAAGAAGTGAAGGTTCTTTGCAACTGCACATTTTGCTTTCAGTTGGTTGCCATGGATCAGAGTCTGACTCACCAGAGCTCTTCTGGAGAAACCTCAGCCTTTTCATAGCTGCTTTAAAAAATAGTAAACTGCTAGCATCGTTAAATGACGATAAAGATTAAACTGTTAACAGAATAAAAGAGCTAATTGGTTTTAACTGCTCTGCATAAAAACTGTGCTTTTAAGAATTTCATTACTTTCTATAATTAAACATTAAATTTTAAATACTGAATAGCAACACCACTCGGTTTTCAGGAAAGTGCTCCTGTTCCACTCCATTGCTAAGAGTTTAAAATGTCTGTGTGCATGGGATCAATATTTGGTCATTAAAATATATATATTTGCCTAACGTTCAATGAGAATGAATCTAAACAGCTGTGAAGATGGACAAAATCGCCAAAGGTCTTCAAATTCATCTATAGCCAGAGTTTATCTAAAGACCCTCAGAGAATGATTTTAAAGTATCCACATTTACTTTTTAAAATTAAAGTGTTTCTTTAACTTTTGACTTGGTAAATTTCTTCTGTCATTTGGAAGAAAGACCGGAATTCTGAAGCCACACCTTCCTAAAGCGCTAAGTTGGAGTTGAGGCACAGTCCACAAAGGCGGGCAGTAGGGTAGCTGGTACACGGTTGGGGGTCTTGTGCAGTGAAATCATCCCCAGGACAACTATGAGAACCGTGTGCAATTCAGTTTCCTGTGAATACATACATTCACATGAACTCTACTGCTCCTTATTTATTAGAACATAATAGAGACAAGACAGACAATACTATTATTTCAAGTGATTCTGGAAGTGAGTAGTAGGGAAAAATAAAGAAAGAGAGGTTACCCTCTTACATCCCAAGAGGAATGGAATTTGAAAAAGAGCTATTTTGGAGAAAACTAGGACATTTTTTAGACTCATATAAAAAATATATTGACCATCTACCACATGCTGGCTGTATTAGGTGGTGGGCTCCCCAAGACCACCCTCAGGCTCAATAATTCTCTAGAAAGATTCAGGAAATGTGATTACACTCACAGTTGTGATTGATGATAGTGAAAGATGGAGAGTAAAATTAGCACAGGGAAAAGGCAAAGGGATATGGACCAGGAAAGACCAGATCAAGTTTCCAGTGTCCCCTCCCAGTGCAGTCACATGGGCACACTTAATTCTCCCAGCAATGATGTGTGAAAACACATGGAAAAGGTTGTCAATCAAGCCTTGGTGTCCAACGTTCTACTGAAGGTCAGTCCTATAGGCAAGCAGTGTCCTCAAGATGGGCCTCAGCTACTCAGACTGCCCCAGAGCAAAACAGGCCTTCCCTAGAAGTCACATTATTAGGATAAACTTATTTGGTCACACTGGTGCAGCTTGGGTCAAGGCCTCCAGAACACAAAATGCTCTCATCAGGCCGAATATTCCAGAGGCTCAGAGGTTACAGTCTAGAAGTTAGCTGAGGAACCATCCAAACATGTGCAGGGTTTGAACAACCTAGGCCTGCTGAACTAGTCCTTCCCATTCCACTGTTACACACATTACATCATAAAAGAACCATCTGTGACAAAGTTCCGTTGCCCCATTTTATAGATAAGAGGTCAATGAGTGACACTGCTGACAAAAGTCATAAATATGAGCCAATTTTACTGGAGAATTTTTTTTAACTTTTTAAAATTTTTTATTTTTTTCAATTATAGTTTACATTCAATATTATTTTGAATTATTTTCTGGAGGATTTTGACTTCAGCTTGGCTTTAGGTACCTACATTGAAGAGTGAGCACTTCCACCTAAAATGTGTTTGCTTTATAATGCCAGCATGTTTGAGTTCCTTATTCTTGATCAAAGGATGAAGTTTACAGTCATTTTTATTTCAGAGGCTGGAAAAAACCCTTCTGTAAGCTTTCAAACTCTCTCACTGGGCAGAATGAAGTCCCCAGAAGTAGATATGTGCTAGACCAGCGGTTCTCAACCTGTGGGTCGCGACCCCTTTGGGGGTCGAACGACCCTTTCACAGGGGTCGCCTAAGACCATCAGAAAACACATATATAATTACATATTGTTTTTGTGATTAATCACTATGCTTTAACTATGTTCAATTTGTAACAATGAAATTGGGCGTCACCACAACATGAGGAACTATATTAAAGGGTCGAGGCATTAGGAAGGTTGAGAACCACTGTGCTAGACTTTTGCATCTCAATGTCTGAGTATGAAATAATGATTTGTGTCTTCATTCTCTCATTTCTGAAAGCTCATAATCAGTGTTTTTCAGATGACAGTGAACAGAACTCAACCTCAAACAAAACGTGCTCACTACTTATCACTGGTTTTCCTGCCCTTGCTGTTGGATTGCTTTACTCTCTGAATCAACAAAGAAAACTCATTAGTCTCACTTTGTGAAAACTCTTCATTTTCCCCCCAGACTTTCCATTTCACGCTGTGTGAATTTTATTAAGATCTCTTTCGCAGAAGGTAAGAGCTGGCTCTATGGGGCCGGAAGGGATGGTAGTCACAGCCTCTGGAATGTCTGAAGCCTCTTGAGACCTTTCTTTTCTACTGAAAACTCCTTGGAGAATCATTGTAAAGAACCTGAAATCTTTTGATGCTGGAAGACATAGTTTGGCCTCATGAACATTTTGTGCAAAGTTGTTATAAACTGAAAACCAGCAGCACAGCAATCCAGTTAATGTCCAACATCTGAGTGGTAACATCATACTGATAGTTTTTCTCAAGGCCTTCAATTATTTTTAAAAGCTGGCCTAAAATAGCAACAAAATATTTTCCATTTTATAATTACTCTTTGTTAATTATATTTACCTATAGCCCTGTTGCCTAACAAATTGTCACTGGCTTTATTCCAATAAAAATTATGTTTTAAAAAGTTAATTATAATTTAAAAATAAATTGTATTCTGATTTTCCTCAAATTTATGTAATAAGAATTTCTAATGTATTATATGCTCTTAGAACTGACATAGAAATAGCTGCCTAATGGTCTATCAGATAAAAATAGTATAATTAAGCCAACCATTTCTCTATAGTGGATAGTGAGATTAGTCCCATACTTTATGATGAAAATAGTAATAGCTAACATTTTTGAGCACTTAATATTTTGCATATCAAGTCCTTTAACTGTCATAAGAATCTTATGAGACGGGAACTATTGTTTTCCTTATGTTAGATGTGTGGAAAGGATGTACAGGCAAGTCATTCACCTTGCCCAAGGTCACCCTGGTAAGTGGCAGAGCTAAAATTCAAACCAAATATAATAGAGCCTCCTTTATGCCAACTCGTTTCCTAGGCTATCCCAAGATTTACATAAGGATAACTCCATTTAAATGAAAGCCTCAGCCTATGTATGCAAATTCATAAACTAAAATTTTATAGTCTTCTTATTGGTTCCACTGCATTGAATATGCAATTGCAGCTTTTTCTTAAGTTCTTTCCATTTCAAGAGCTATCAAGTCATAGGAGGTAGAGTTATGATATCACAAATGTGAAAATACTCTAAAAATAACTATTTGTTTTATTCTTTATGCATTGCAATAACCCAAATCACTTTTATCTGTTCCTTTACACTGTTGTGAACACTTCATCTAAAAATCCAAATATACATGGATTTTTGCGCAGAACTCTGTTCTGGAAAGATGTGTTGGTGGGTTGGCTGGTTGGTTTGGTTGAGGGTGAACCTGCTTCACTGTCTCCTGTGAAAGTCAAGGGAGAACATTAGTAGAATTATTAATATGACTATGGAATTAATATGGCACAGGGCAAGGGTGTCTTTCACGTGGAGAACTGTTATGCACTTGAACAGTTGAAGACCCATCTCTTTCCCTGTCTCTGTTCTCACAGAATGTGTGACACGGGGGAAGGACTATTCACTTTTCAAACAAGGGAAGGAGAAATGATCTATCAGAAGGTGCATTCTGCGACACTGGCCATAGCTGAGCAACATGAAAGATTAATGCTAGAAATGGAGCAGAAAGCCCGGGTAAGCCTCCTTTCTTGGTACCTGAACAGCTTGGAAATGAATGTCACTGAGGTCAGATGCACATCGTGTATATGTGGTCCATCCATGTCTCCACTCCAGTGTCCACCCCACCCCGGCGTCAAGAGCTCACCCCAGTTGCTGAATCTCATCTAATTCTCTCTTCAGCTTATGAGAAGAGAAGTTATTTGAGGCCACTAAAGGGAGCCCTACATTCTGTATATTTACCTGTGTGTGACCTGTTGCCATGGTTACCCAAAAAAGGGGTGGAGTGTACAGAGAATGACATAAGAAGCAATGTCCTCTCCATATCTCCATATACTACTGGACAATCAGAAATTCAGACATAGGCCCAGGAAACTTAAGTAACTACCAGAAAGGATTCTACTGTTCTTTTTGTCTTTATCTTTGTCCTAGCATTTCTGAAACTTTTCTGTCCTCCACATGTATCTCAGAGTCAATAATAAAATGTTTGCAGAAGGAGCTCCTCTTGTTTACCGAACGAATGATTTGCCTGTTATCTGGCCTGAAACCCTGCTATCTACAGTTTCAGGGTCAAGCTAAGAAATGGTTTAGTCCAAAATCTGAAAGAGTAAATTTTACACATAGCTGGAAAAAAACTTATAAGCTTTATTACTGTCTTTTAAAAGCAAACAATGAAATGATTGTTTGCTACAAGCCTAAGAGGTGAATATTGTCTATGTCTTCAGGATTTGTGGGGATGCATGAGATTTTACCTGTGAGAGGACAGGTGGACCTTTAGGACATGGGGGTGGGGGAGTCTGGCATCAAAAAAACAATGATTCTATGCCAATTTAAGACTACTGACTTCTCTATCTGGTATTACAGTAGGATTTTTCTTGCTTTTTTCATGTTCTTTTTTTAAATTTTTTTTAATCCATTTTTCCATTGATTTTTAGACAGAGTGGAAGGGAGAGGGGGAGACAGAGAGAAACACCGATGTGAGAGAGACACATCAATCAGTTGCCTGCCGGATGCCTCCAACCAGGGCTGGGAGCCTGCAACCAAGGTACATGCCCTTGGCCAGAATCCAACCCGGGACCCTTAAGTCCACAGGCCGATGCTCTATCCACTGAGCCAAACCAGCAAGGGCTAGTATTACAGTAGATTTGATTTTAAAATGTCTCAATTACATAACATTTTAAAGTATAACAAACTTTCCAATATCAAAAACAAAGAAGTCATTTAACAAATAATCTCATGCTATTCTTAATGCATTTTTAATTTTCTCAATACTGCATACATAATTTCATCTCTCTGCCTAGGATACGGTGTAAATAGCTTTCCTAACACCCAAGGGTGACAACAGCCCATCAGGCTTATCCAGACATTTGACCTCCGTGGGGAGAATGAGTAGCTTGAACATTAGTAGGATTATTAATATGACTATGGAATTAAGTGAATATGCATTAATAGGAGATTAGTATGGCTTAGTCTTCTAGATTTAGGTTAAATTTAAATCATTGTAACAATTTTCTAATTAATAGGACATTTTTCTAGTGGCTTAAATATATTATAAATGTAACTGACAAATTTTAAATTATTTCAGAATCTTGCACATTCCTTATCAGCCTATATTTGTAATTCACTGGTGCTTATTGGCAACCAAAATTAGCAATTGTGATGTCACTTTCTATTAGTTAACAGTTATAGTTCTTCTTTACTTACACTTGTTTTGAGCAGGCAAAATGCTCCTAAGTCAAGTCATTTAAATTAAATGTTCATGAAGGAAATTCCAAGAGCTTTATCATGCCACCATAATTATCTGCCATAAGGAGACCACTTAGTTAGTGTCCTGGGTCCCCAATCCCACCACTTACTGTGTAATCTTGGGCAAGCTATTTAACCTCTAAATGTTTCATTTTCCTTTATCTGTAAAATGGGTATATAATCGTTCTATTTTTTTGGTTGTTATGAGGTATCTGTGCATATGTATCAACATATATACAGGGTGGGCCAAAAGTAGGTTCCAGTTGTTCGTATGGCAAATAGTACAATAATTAATTAATAAACTCTGTTTCACGTACTCACAAGTGTAAGCCTACTTTTGCCCCACCGTGTGTGTGTGTGTGTGTGTGTGTGTGTGTGTGTGTGTGTTGTGTGTATGAACTTCTAAGAATAGTCTTGGCACATAGAATGTACCATAAAACATTCATTATTGTGATGGCAACCCATCTGTAGGAGTGATTTTGAATAATTATAAGATTTGCAATGTTGTGTGACACTGAGAGCAAGTCTGGGGAGTGGAGCCAACCAATTGCCGCTGAGGGGTCAGAGACGGTGGGCCACTCGCTAAGGTCTTGGGCGGTCTAAAGCTGGAGGGAAACGCCATGGATACAGGTGCTTGAAGGTGGAGGGGAAGTGGGGAAGGTGTCAAAATAGCAGCCTCGGTATGAATCAACAAAGAATCCAAATCTTTCTAGAAATCACAAATTCAGAGACTTTATCTTCTTGGTACATACATGGAAATGGAGCATTCAAAAATGATTGCACAAAATGATGCTTTTCTCTGAAGGTTCATATTAATAAAGTTACTCCAGAGCTGGTCCATTTTTCAGAGTAAGTTGAATTAATGATGCTTTCTGGAGGACAACTTGAAAACTACCCCAATTCCCCAAATTCTAAGACCATTAAGCGAAGGTTTTCAGGTCTCCAAGACAGAAGATTTTCTTTCAAGAAAATTTTTTTACATGCACAAATCTCTTCTAAAAAGAAATTCTAACAAGAATGAAACAGCAGTTAAATACCCTCTCCATATTCATGAAGCACGAACTCATCATTTGCTTATTTAAAATAAAATGAAGGTCTGTGTTATAAATTAGATAAAAGTATAACTTGGGAATTGGAAAAGCACCAAAAAAACTATCTAGGATATAAAAATGTTGCATTTCATTTATTATGTATCTATTGCAAAATAAGAAAATGACACTGTTCATTGGCCTTCCAGTTTTTAAAACCAGGACATGGAAGATTAATATTGATCAGATCAACGATGTTTATATATTTTAGTATGATTAAAAAGATTTTACAAGACTAAATTACCAATGAGCTATATAAGCAATGAATGCCCCAAACATACTTGTTCAGGCAATTGAATGAAGCATTTATTTGCATCCTTTTTAAAAGTGATTCGGGAGTGTTACTGGCTTTAAAAGCAAACTTGAATGAGAAATAATGTTTCAATAACCATTTCTTAACTATAAGAGAAAAAATTTAATATAATATTTTCATATCATATGTAAAACCTTATTTTCTTTTTGGTTATTACCTCCTTTCTGGAAGGACACATGAATAAAGATATTTTGATATATCACTGTAATCTAAATTAGGCATTATTTCTATTCTTGGTTGAAGAATCTAATATCTAGGAAAGCAGTGTGAATAAACAGTACACTTGCACTGCAGAGTATTGAATAAAAAGAATCACTGAGCCCGGCCAGTGTGGCTCAGTGGTTGAGCACCAACCTATGAAGCAGGAAGTCATGGTTCAATTCCTGGTCAGGGCACATGCCTGGGTTGCAGGCTCAATCCCCAGTGTGGGCATGCAGAAGGCAGCCACTCAAAGATTCTCTCTCATCATTGATATTTCTGTCTCTCTCTCCCTTTCTCTCTGAAATCAATAAAAATATTTTTTTAAAAAGAATCACTTAGTTGGTAAGGCTTTTAAAAGTGTATATTTTGGTTTTCTTCACTGACAAAGATAGTGAAAGAATTAATTTACATTAACTGACTCAAGAAGATTTTATACTTGACAAGAAAACTTACCCAAGTGTTGACAACTACCAGTACATGATATACTTTCTTCTAAATAGTTGCATGAATGGGGAAATACTATTATATTGCATCAATTCAAAAATGCACATTTTTTCACATTTGAACATCTCTCATGTTAATGTAAGTTACAGTTTAATTAGTCGCACTGTTCTTTCCTGTTGCTACCTCAGATAATGTCTTTCCATTGATGGCATCTTTAAGTGCATAATACTTGTTATAAAATGTATTCTGAAGACATGAAATTATTATTCCCAACTATAGCTAAATAATCTTTCAGTTCCTTTCAGGTATATCTATCATGACCATAAGCACCACATGCCCATTTTTAAATTTTGAGGAAGTGAGATAGCCTTCCAGAACAGACTCTGTCCTGGGAAGTTTGATTTCCCCGACAGTGGAAGCATTCTTCACATCCACATTTTACAGGAATCTCTATCACTTATGGGGAAAAAAAAGTTTCCCACACTAACACTGCGAAGAGTCTGGAAGCATAACAGTCCGATGAGAGTGCACAGAAAAATTGTACCACATTATGCAATCTCTTCTCTAGGTATTGTTTATAGACATTTAAGAAATTCTAAGGAAAGTTTAAATGTGTGATTTGTGATTGCAAGTGGCATGTAATATCTAACAAGTTGGAATAGCTGCTAATTCATTCTTCAAGATTCTATTCATGAATCTATTACTCAACATTATCAATTATTAATCATAAGACAAGAGCCTTCATTATTATTGACAGTGACCAGTTCCCTGCTGGGAAATGCCAATCACATAATTGTGAAATTTCATTTTACTGATCGATAGACACTGATTGTAATAAACCAACACAGGCTCAATTAGAACAAATTATTATAGTCAATAATTAAAGTGTGTCCATGATCCTAATGAATCAGTTCACTTACTATTGCTCCCCTTTCAGAATACTAAAGAAAATGTATTCCAAACAAATACAAAGAAAAATACCCATTTTTGCATAAATACACAACTGAGAGGGAAATAGTCAGAAGGCAGGGTGTAAGTTTTCTAGATGATGCTGCAACATAATATAATAGTAAGGATTTTCTTTATATCATGTTCTTGTTCCTTAAGCTTGGCCAATGCATGGTTTAAAATATACAATGATAACATTCATTTTTTTCAAGTCAGATGAGAATAATATTGCACAGTCTAGTTTTAAATAACACCTAACAGCTTCCATTAAATTATTGTATAAACTGCATTTCATTTGTTAGTCTGGTGCACACTCAGCAAAGTGTCTTCTAATTCCTTTCCATTTAATTCAAATAAAATGAAAGATTAAACGTGAGATGTCCCCTATTGAAAATTAAGTCTAGTCTGTGAGAAACCAATTGCCCATAAACCTTCAAACTTCAGAGGACGGTTTGCATGAATACAAACAGTGCCAAGCTCGCCTGGCTAAAGGTCTGGGGGGGGGGGGTTCTATTCTATACAGTTTCAGGTTTCATGAGCTTTTTTCCAAGAACAAAGAAAATTACATGTTCTTGACTTGTATTCAGCATTTCCTCACTAAGCAGCTCCACATTTTGTTCTTATACTGACATACATTTCACACGTCACATTAGCCTGTTTCCTAACCACTTGTATTTTCGTAGTGTTTCTAATTTACAGCATATATTCCTGCCCAGTCCCTCTTGTCTCAGACATACCAAGGAACATGTCGACACATTCCACCCAAGATAGGGCATTTCTTACTCCATCATACAGAAGAAACTGTGACTATGATCTCTCTGAGCCTCATTTTCCTTGTCTGTCGAGCTCAGGTGGCATATTTGTTGACAATTTATGTGAGTATAAATGCGATGATGGATGACACCAGTTTGCACATTGCTGGGCACAGAGAATGACTCACCAATGCTAATTTATAAATACTGAGTTTTCCCTCTCCCAATTGTACCGATTTGGGTCTCAAGTGGTAATAGGATTTTCCATTTTCGAAGCAATAATTAGGGAGATACAGAGAAAACGGAGAATTAATTTGTTAACATTTTTATACAGATGAATTTTATGTGGGTAAACACAAATTAGCATTAATGTTTATCACAGGGGGAGGCAGAATCTCAAAACAGCACAGGGAAATTGCAAAGGCAATAAGATCTAGTGGATAATTTTTTTGGTGAAAGCAGGAAGAGGTGCTGGTAGGCAGTCCCTTCACAAAAATCACAGCAGTCTTCAGGCCTTGCCTGCTGTTTCTGGACAGCAGAGATCCTCTCAAGTACAAGGCTCTATTGTCACATATTATACTATGTTGGGGAGGAAGCTCATTTTTCCCAATAGCATCAAAGGCTAAAGAGCAATGGGCTCAAGTCAAAAGAACTGTTTTCTACTAGAGGCTCTGCAGTTGGGATTTTGCCTTGAGCAAGTTCCTGAATTTTTCTGGATTTTGATGTTCCATTGAAAAGTTGGGAACTGCTAGATTCTCCAAGGAGGACTGTAACCTGGAATTACATGGCCAGAGCACAAGGTTAGCTTGTGCTTCCTCCAACCATGGCAACCTCAGGGTAGTCAGACTTACACAATGACTCAGAGCAAGAGGAGGGAAGAAACTGCTTTGACCCTCTTAAAGGACATGCCCACAGCAGACAGGATGTCATGGTGACCACATGTTATTGATCAAAGCAATCGCCAGATAGCCCAGATTTGGGAGCTTGGTAAATAGACACCCCATTCCTGAATCCAGGCTTTTCAAGAATCTGCAGCCATCTTTATTCTTCCATAAAAATACAATATTTAATACTATTTATGATGCAACTTCATTTGAAATACATCACACAGAATCTCTTCATTGTCCAAAAAAGCAGACGTTCAGAACAGAAACATGATTCTATTTGTGATTGTTCCAGGGGATATATGGCCTTAGAAAAGTTGACTCCTATCTCAAAGCCTCAGCCTCCTCTCATTTTAAAAAGGTATTCTTCATCCCTTTCCCATCTCCCAGGAATTTTATGAGGATTAGACTAGATAATGCAAATGATATCTGGACCAAATACCAGATAAAATGACCAAAAGAAGATAAAAACACAGGATATTTGAATTCAGCTGAAAATAAGGAAAATATGTTATCTATACACCTGTTGTAAATGCCTCATAAGGAATTCTACTAAACCAAGTGCAGATGAAACAAAGAAGAGATTAATGGACGATGCACATCACCATTTCTTGAGAAAGAATCCCAGAGCTTCTAGAAAAGTAGAGGCAAATATTGACCCATGTATTTGGAAGAGTGGGGCTAACAGATGGAGGTGACAATTTCATAAAATGAGCCTTGCCTCCATCCCTTACCATAGTGGTATGATGGCTTTCATGTGTTTGATTGTTGTATCTTAAAACATATTGTATGCGGGAAACGTATTTATACGTTTTACATTGACTGTAAGGAGTAGAGCCACCTGTTAGCGCGCGATAAAAACTACCCGCAAACAATGTATTAACATGCATAGCTCCACCCACAAGTTTGTCCAACCGAGAGATGTAGGGTAAAAGTAGACATGTGCATGGAAATAACATCCCAAAGACACTGAAAAGCACTGCCCTGTTGTAACCCAGAAATTTGGCTTCTCCCTCTCACTCCTTACCTACCAAACATGGGATGTGGGTGCCATTAGTATACCTGTTTTCATAATAAGGAGGAAAACTTTGAAATACAGCAAATTCTGAAAATATAAAAATTGATTGCAATGTTGATATTTGGAGCCATCTTTAAAAAAAAAAAGTATCTTCAAAAGGGCCAGACTTTTAAATACACTGAATGGGGCACTTTTGTCGCGAGACATAGCAGCCTGGCAATGTCCCACTGCTAAAAAAACAAAATAAAATGGGTATGCTCATGTCCTTGGCCTTCAGAGTCTATTAAAATGGAAGCACCTCGTAGCTTTACATGGCGTTAAAGGTCCTGTTATATTCTCTCAGGTACTTTCCTTATAGTATCTTCTAGGAAGGGTATAACTAACACCTGATGGAAAGTATGGAAGTACTGGGGGCGAGGAGACCTCAGTAGGAAAGTGCACACACAGCCAGCAAACAGGCCTCTAAGGCTGCGCTCGACAGAGCTGATCGTTACAGCTTCCAGTTTTGCCAAGAGCCAGTTATTTAGTAAGAGGAAATCGGAGATTTTATTAATTAGAGGATTGCCCGTTGTCTTGAAAAATATGTACTGAGACCAAATAAAATCGTTTCTGGGTGTGTGTTTTAAAACCTGGTGTGAGTCCATAAAAATAAAGTTTCTTCTTGAAAATCCAATGTGAAGTATTGTACTCTTTGAACTATTCATATGCCTGAGCCCCTGATGTGATGTGTGGACCTCTCCTGCTCACCTGAATTTTATGTTTCAAATAAGAAAATGCACCACTGTTTTATCACAGAGCTTCTCAGGAAAAACCATTTTTAAATACACGAAAGCATATCGCAGGACCAAGGGGAAAGATCTATTCGAGCAAAGAGCCGTCGAGTAAGGATGGGAGGAGGTGACAGGAAAGATTGTAAGACAGGGAAATGGGTAAAACAGAAATGGGACCCTGTGTTGACAGCATCTTGGGTATCTGTTTCAGAAGGGACTTCCATCTCTTTTTTTAGCTACTTTAAACTTCAGTTAATTGTAGAATGCTGATGGTAATGCAAGCAATTCTTTGTCATAGAAATGCAGATACATTCTCCTGAGGAATACAGTTGGTTATTTCTGTGACCAGCATTCCTAACTGGGGATATGTCCTTTGGAAACAATGTGGAATCAGTGGTACCATCCTTTTGTTCCCTTCTTAATGAATGACTGGGATTAAATTGCTTACAATTGTTTATTTCGTATTGGTCCAGTCATGATTTCACCTTTTAACAAACGTTATCCTTCAACAGCAGATGGTGCAGGGGCCTAGAGCAGATTCTATTCTCTGTCGCCCACATTTCACTCTCGACTTTGAAAAATGCAGATTTCAATTTAATCTTTTAAATAAAGCCTAACACCTATTTTCTTTTTCTTTCAGCTTCAGACAAGCTTGACTGAGCCAATGACGTTATCCAAATCAATATCTCTTCCTCGTAGCGCGTACTGGCATCACATCACCCGTCAGAACAGCGTTGGTGAGATCTACAGTTTGCAAGGCAAGTAAAGTAACCAGCAGCACCGCCACAGCTTCCCCAAGTGGACCGGGAGTCATGCAAATACTTGGTATTTGCATTGCTGGCTTTTCCTCCATTTCCATTTATCAACCCTCACTGGCCACAGTGGGAGCTCTAAGATTGACAGTGGCTCTGTCATTTCAGACTCATGATAAAAATTATTTCAAAAATCACCCAGGGCTGAGTACCCAAGATGGCATAGTAGCTCCACCTAAACCTTACCCAACACATTATCAGGAACTAAATGTAGATCATAGCAGGGTCTGTTTTCTGCTGTCTTTTACAAAGGATTTTTCTCCTGGCATCTATTTTTCCATAACAGGATTGCTTATAAGTTTAGAGGCTGACTTGAGGCTCTATAATAAAATGCTACAGAAACCCACTCACAGCAATGTTAAGGTTTAGCCAAAGCCCTGACATAGAAACTATTTGGGGAGTTGGGGGACAGAAAGAGACAAGTGTAAATGCTTTGCTTGTGTGATTTTCCTACAGCTAAATGGTTAAATAGCATGGGGATGGCTTGATGGATTAATCAAATTAATAGCAGGTATTTCATCAACAGCAGAAACCTCGGCTTTGGTGGTTCATTTCCTCTTCCTTCCCTTTGTCCTTAAATGAATAATCTTAGCGTTTAGAAAAGCACTCAGCTGCAGGCAGTTGACTCACCGCTGACCAACATTGGAGGAAGCAGGAGCTAAGAAAACAGTTGAAAACACTCATCCATCAGACAAGCATTTGTTGAGCACAATAGACGTAAACATAATAGAAACCCAGTAAATATCTGGTGAATGAATGGCCATTATGACTTTTGAAGTAGTTAATGCCTAAGGGTAATGCAATTAGGGTATTTTTTTTCCTTTTATACTTTAGCTTTTGCTCATATTAACAACACTAAGTATTTTGACCAAAATAAATCTGTTACAAACAAATAGTATATTTTTAAAGCAATATTTTCTTGCTGTAGTTTCAAACCTAGACTAACAGAATTTGATCAGTGGGAATTAATGGTTAAAGATATATTCTGGGCAGTGAAGTCAGCATCATGGTGGAGTGATAAGACCCCTTTGTAGCTCCCTTTGAAGTTACAAGTGGGACATCTATCACCCAACAAAGTTTCCTCTGCTCAGCACAGACTGACCTGAGAGATCCACACATCAGTTCAGCAGGTGGACGTATTGGAACTTGGAGGGTGGGCGGGATGGAGGGAAGTACAGGGAAGGGATGGTGTTCTCAGACACAGTTTGGTGCCTGCCTCAGCCCCAGGTGGTGGAGGAGTTAGGGTGCGCACCCCCCCGCCCCCGCTTTTGGCTCAGCAGAAAGTGAAAGAGGCTGAAGTAGCGTAGGTACACGCCTACCACCCCCCCACCATTGTGGTGGTGTCCCGAGAGTTGGACACAGTGGGTACCCACCACCCTGTCACCCAGTCATCAGTTTTCTGTATCACATGATCACCCCTCGCTCCATGACCCAGGAGGCAAAAGTAAAGGTCAGAGAAAACAAAACCTTGCACTGTATCCCTATCTACTGGCAAGCAAGAATTTGGTCTGTAATTCCAGCAATAAAAGACTGCTGTTTTCATGGACGGTAAGGGAAACCTCTCTGAAGGGAGAGCTTGGATTTAGACTGACATACAATTTCAGAAATAATTTTATATGCAGCCAGAAAAAGCCACCAGAATGCATTGCAATTTCTTAAAACATTGCCAGAAACTCATTGGAAGACAATGTTGATTTACACAATAAAATACATCTATAACTAATTAGAAAACTCTATGATTTATCTCACTAATATTAATTCCAAGCAAAGTTGAGGGCTTGAACTATCAGTTATGATGAGCAATTTACTTATATTTTCTCAATATCACATTTTTTGGTTATTTGTAGTTTTTATGTAATAAGAATGCATTGATTAAGGTAACTACTATGAATCAGATATAGAATATATTCCATGTAAATTAAATTTCACTGTAAGTTTATTTTTATATTGTATACTTCTTAGAGCAACACATTTTACCTTTTTATATACTCCTCATTTTATGGTTATATTATCGAGAGAGAAATATTCAGATAGGTAGATAGATAGGTAATATACAGATAGATATAGATCTAAACATGTTAGTGATCTTTGAGAGTGGTGATTTATTTTATTCTCTTTTGTTCTATTGAGGCAGTCAAGTTAAGCAGAAGACAAGAGCTTTTGGCCATAATTTTGTGGGGGTTTTTTGTTTTGTTTTTTTATGGGGGTGTAACCTATTCTGACTACATCCTGGTGGAATCAGGACAGAATAAAACTACTGAAACAAAAAAAAAAATAACAATAAGAACATTGAGCCTCAGCACCCCTTCTTTGCACACCTACATTTTCACCAAGTTATACTTAATGGTGTGGTTATTTTGTGTCTCATTTCCTCGGTTGTGCTCCTTGAAGTGGCTTCACCTTTCCTTTACAAAGAGGAGAGCATAGAAGGGCAGCTGTCATCATTGACCTTCCAAAGTTGAAGGAAATTTTTGGCAAAGGCAGGTATCATATCAAGTAAACCACGGGTAGCATTGAGGAACAAAAATATATCTTTCAAAGTTTTTCATCATATGTTTTATATTCTAACAGTGAAGAGGAGATCAACATGAGTAAGTTCGGCGGGCTTTCATTCAGAAGATAAAGGGGGAAACGTTTTCGTAGTTAAGGTTTAACAGATTGGGATTCATTATTAAACCACACATGAACTAGAACTAGAAAATTCATGGTGTGTCAACAGATCCATTGTGTTAAGACTCACCTATCACTCTGATTGCCTGCCACCCTCAAAACTGCATTTTGCTCAGTTTTACTATCTCTATTTCTGTCATTGTTTTGTAACTACAGAAGCAAGATGCACTCTAAAGGACTGGTATAGCAATAAGGCATTTACTTTAATGCTCAGAAAAGAAGGTCTCCATGCTACTCCCAGAAGGGTGCTGGGAAAGTATAGGTTGTTACGGTTTCCCTAGTGTACTCTAGCTCTCTGCAGTCAAAAGACAGAGACAAAGAATAATTAGCTTTAACAAGTAAATGTTTGCTAAGTACCAGGAACCTACTGTTTCAAATCGCTTCCTCTAAATGGCTTGTGATGGGTTTGTTGCCTCTTCCTGCAGAAGGGGTAAAATAAGGACTTTTCCTTTTTTTCGATTTTGCCAGATACTAAGGATCGATTTGTATTTGAAGGTAATTTTCTGTGTTTATTTCTCCCACTTCTTCTGAATTTTTGAAAAATATTTATGTCACAACACATTCTGGAGATGTTATCTCTAGACTGAAGGGACCTGTTAAAAGGGAAGGAAACCAGATTTCAGACTCTTAACCCAAAGTGAATGCTTCAAACATAGCATTTATTTTACTATTGTTAGAACTGGGAGAGGCTGGGTTGCTGTCTCTCTCCACCTGCAGCTGCTTCTCTGGGATCAGTTCTTCCACCAGCTCCCGTGATGAAAGGGAGCCAAGAGTGTGAGCTGAAAGTGGTCTCCAGGGGCCCTAGGACCATGTCCTCTCTATACTAAACCATCCCTGGTACATGTAATAAGTAATTTTTACACAAAATTATATGGATTTTATCGTGACTCATTTTTTATTTTATTTTTAAATTTAATTTATTGGGGTGAAATCTATAATAATAAAAGCATAATATGCTAATTAGACCAAACGTCCTTCTGGACAACCTTCCGGACGATGCCTGGGCTGCAAGGGAAGCCCGGGTCCTGGGTCCCGGGTGCCAGAGGAAAGCTGGTGCTGGCAGCCAGGGGAAGGAAGGCCTACTCTTGCACGAATTTCATGCATCGGGCCTCTAGTTGGTTAATAAAAGTATATAGCTTTCAAGTGTACAATTCTATACTCCATCATCTGTATATTGCATTGTGTGTCCACGTCCCAAAGTCAGATATCCTTCTGACACAATATTTCACTTAGCATGATATTCTCAAAATCCACCCAAAGTGGATATAAGACCTGAAACAATAAATTACATAGAAGAAAATGTAGGTACTAAACTTATGGACCTTGGTCTTAGAGAAGATTTTTATGAATTTGACCTCAAAGGCAAAAATAAATGAATGGGATTATATCAAACTATGATGACTCATTTGTTGACTCATTTGTTAGCAGCCTGAACAACTTCACTCTTTGAGTCAAGGATGACTGAGGTGCCCTTTACAAAGATGGAGTTCCGCTTTCATTAACACTGATTGATATTCAAATGCCAGCTCCCTCTGCCTCCTATCATCAGTAATTGAGCTACAGACCCCGGTGTCAGCACAGCAGCAGACCTGCAGCAGACCTGATTACACAGAAGGTATTTTATGTTCACAGAAAGGGCATCTGTGGCTCTAAATTCTCAGAGAGCCAGGAAGCAAACAGGCAATTAGAATTAGAGATAACCTTCAGAAACGGTAGAGTTCCAACATGGATTAAGGAGGTAAATCAAGGGATTTACTTCTCTTTGCTCAGCTATGGCCTTCCGTTCATTTTTACTGCCCAGTTTCAAGATGGCATAGTAGGTAAATAGCTTCCATTGAGATCTTCTGTTTAAATGTTTATTATATGATGTTTTCCAAATTGCAAAGTTAGTAAAAGCAAGTAAAAAGAAGAAGAATTGCTCCAGTAGTAAAAAGGAAATTGTATATGTCCAAACTACCATCTTCCCTGTATTCGATCTATTCATTGTCAGGACAAATCAGCTGTGACCTTGGGCAGCAACCAAGTACATTACATTCTCAATACAGCCAGGCCTGTGGGTGGCAGTTTGGCAACAACCCTTAAAAACATGCACCATTTTCTAGAATGAACACTTCCTGTCTGTTAAGCATTCTATGAACATTTATTGCACATCCTTACCTTAGGAAGGATAAGTCAAAGGCAGAAAATGCCTCCCTGGATATCCGTTTTTAAAGATAGATTAATCCATTGCTCCCCAAATGACACCATAAAAATGCTCACACCCTGCAGTCATAATCAACAACCTCTTCAGTGCTCCCAGATGTTTCTGTATAACTTTACTATATGGGTGTATTTATTTACAAACCTGCTGCTTCCAGTAGCTTGTAAGGCAGCAACTTGGAATGTTCCCATTCCCCTGCCCCTGGCTCAGCCCCACTATTGGGAGGGGGCACTATCCCTGGAGGTTAAAATCTTGAATCTTGGAGTTAAACCAACCTGAGCTTGCATATTAACTTTACCATTGCTGACTTGTATAACTTTGGGCAATTTACTTACCTTGCTAAGCCTCACATTTTTTTAATCTCTAAAATGAAGGTCCTTCTGTTGCAGTGGTTCTCAACCTTCTGGCCCTTTAAATATAGTTCCTCATGTTGTGACCCAACCATAAAATTATTTTCATTGCTGCTTCATAACTGTAATGTTGCTACTGTTATGAATCATAATGTAAATACCTGATATGCAGGATGGTCTTAGGTGACCCCTGTGAAAGGGTCATTCAACCACCAAAGGGGTCGAGACCCACAGGTTGAGAACCTCTGATAGGCAACAGGAACGGCAACAGGTGTCTGACCCATTGAGATCAGACAAAAACTGGGTTCTGGCTAGGAAATAATTCAGAGCAAGACCCAAAACTCTAAGAGAGCATTTATTGGTAAATTACAGAGGGAGTACACACTGGATCCTCCATCCTAAGGATTTTAAGGGCAGAGATTTTAGGGGAGATCTCAGGGAAAGATCTTAATAGAATATCCAACAGTTTTCAGGTGTGTCCTTTCAGGGTTGTGGTCTCCACTGATTGATTGCCTGGCACCAGGTCAGGGGTCATTATTCCATGCAGCTGATCCTGACGTTAGCAGTGGCTGGGCCTGGAGCTGAAATACAACTGAGGCCTAGATGTTATCTCTAGGGAGCAAAGGTCAGGGATCCAAACCGAATGACCAACGATATGCTAGGGGAGGAAAAGTCACCCTGGGGGTGAGGTCCCACCTTACAATTGATTGTCTGTTGCTGGGCACCTGGGGCTTTCCATCCTGGTGACCTTCTGTATCTGGCCCATCGTTCTTACTCTGCTCATGTCAGTCTAACTGCCGACAGCACTTCAATGAGGTCATCCACGTAAGGTAAAAATCTATAATAATAAAACCATAATATGCTAATTAGACCGGACATAGCCGGGGCTGCGAAGGAAGCCTGGGTCCTGGGTGTCAGAGGGAAGCCGGTGCCGGCAGCAGGGGGAAGGAAGGCCTACTCTTGCACGAATTTTATGCATTGGACCTCTAGTAGTCAATAATTATTAACCACTGTCACCATACAGAAGTCAATTAAATTTCTACTCATCAGTTTTCTTCTCTGATACAGGGAAGTATTACACCTACTCCAATCTATACTCGTATTTACTATTCTAGTATTTATTTAATTAACTCTTATAGAGTTTCTACTACATATGAGGAATTTGGTTTTGTTCCAAGAACTTGATACAAATCTAGCCTTAAGAAATGGTCTCTAGCTTCTAAAGTTCCAGAAAACCTAAAGCTAATTCTCAAAAAAAAAATATGTCAGGCAAAACATCAGACTTAAATATTCAGTTATTTTTTTCCTCCCACCTGTGAATGTAAACAAGACATTATCTCCTAAACATATGAATTTCCCCAAGCCTTGTACCACTCAGCCAGATAACCCTGTTGAGAGAGGGAAACTAGGCCATTTTTTATGCAGGGGAATTGGAAAACTCTTGGAAGGACTTTATCAGCTCAGTGCAGAGAAGGTATGGCCAGCCGGGAAGGGACCTTGAAAGGTTGGCTCCGGGCGTGTCTGGCCCCTCTTGCCCAGTCCTGCCCAGCCACCTCCTATTTCCTTTCAATGTGCATGAATCCGTGCACCGGGCCACTAGTGCATACATAAACACACACACAAAGAACCATTTAGCTCATAGCTATCTAACCATCTATTGTTTCCCTCAAAAATGTACCTATTAGGCTACATTTCACAAATTATAAACCACATAAAAGAACCTTCAGGGAGGGAAAAAACTGTTCAATTATATTTTCTCCCTGACTTCTGTTTCCTGTTCTGCTTTTTTTAACCTTCTCTCTCTCTCTCTCTCTCTCTCTCTCTCTCTCTCTCTCTCACCATTCAACTCTATATACCCTATCTCTGGCTAACTGGTTATAGGCTTAAAAATTGTATTTTATACATTTCCCTCTTTATTTCCCTTCATCTGCCAAATGGAGATTCAATAATGACCGGAAAATAAAAAAGATAAGAAATATTAGGAAATAAGCAGCATTAAAATTCCACCTGCCAATACTGCAGAGTGAGTTTAGCCAGGATGTGACCTTCAGTGGGGTTCTGGCACTTAGACCATTGCTCTAAAAATAACAGATGCTAATTGCAAGCTCACTGCTTCAAACTTCAAACATCCAGTGTTTTAAAACTCAGGAGCCTGGTAATATAAGTTTGTTTGAGAGAAATCTGGTAAGAATTGATGCAGTATGCCTATGTTTTAATGCCTGTATTTAACACAGGAAAAATGATCCAGTGTGGGCATGGTCTAAGAAATGTTTGGTTGCTATGGCTACATCATACAGGTTTGGAAAGGTGCTTATAACCTTTGTTTTATTTTTGTTTTGTTCTCATCATACAAGAAAGAAATTGACTGCCAAACTTAAGTGATGTTGTGTCCTTTATATATATGTTCAAGATAAAGACATGTGACATTAGAACAAGTTTCTTACTGGCAGCACAACTCCAGGACAGACATAGTACTTCTCAGAAAATGCCATTTCACCACATGAATTTGGGAGGTTGCATCTCTGGTGTACCTTGAGGATTAGCAGTCTGAGGCTGTAGCATATCCATTTTAGCATTCTGTATGTACTCAACAAGTGGAGTGGGCTTAGAAACACCCACGTCATCTTCATTTTCTAGTCCAATAAGGAAGTTATGGGACTGCCCTGGGGTGACAGTGTTTAATGCAAAATGGGAAACACAGTCATACTCTCTACCCTCCTGCCCAGGTTCATTCTCCTAAGTCACAATCAAGATTTGCAAGAATGGCCCTGGCCGGTGTGGATCAGTGGTTAGAGTTTGATCTGCGCACCTAAGGGTCTTGGGTTTGATTCCCATTCCATGGCATGTACCTTAATTGCGGGTTTTCTCCCAAACACCCCTGGCCGGGCACATGCAGGAGGCAGCCAAATGATGTGTTTCTCTCACATCAGTCTCTCTCTCTCTCTCTCTCTCTCTCTCCCTTCCACTCTCTCTCTCTCTCTCTCTCTCTCTCTCTCCCTTCCACTCTCTCTGAAAAGCAATGGAAAAAAAATCCTCCTCTGATAAAAAAGATTTGAAAGAATGATTCCTCTGAAAAAAAGCAAGCAGCAGCTCTTCTGAAATGTGCTTTAAATGAGACGATCCAGATGGAAGCCATCTAAGCAATCTGTGGGAAACCCATAGCATTCAAAGGCGAGTTCTCTATGGCTTGGGCACTGCCTTTCAAAATGTTATAGAGCAGTTTTGCTCCTTTTCTGGAACAATTTAAAGCACATTGTATATGTCAATTAGTTGGCTTAACTCTTGAGAGTGGCTATTACTTTTCATTATGACTTTTCAAGCTTTTTAACCAAGTTTTATGGCAAGTTGCAATGTGTCTCCCTCTGTTCCATTTCTTTAGAAGTGTCTTATTTGGGAGATTTCAAAATCACTTTCTGTGGCAGATCCCTTTTATTTCATGCACTTTCCTCCATCCTGAATATTTTCTCTTTTTTCTTTACGTGTTCATGCACACATGCGGGGCTGCCTGCCTGTTTTTCGTCCCCTGGGCTTCCATTACAGAGTGGAAATGCCTTCTAATCCAGCTGTATTACTCTTAAGGAACAATTTTGCTTCTTCCATTGAAAAGTGATTTTTTTAAACTTAAAGTAGTAGTATTTCTGAAAACCTGCCAAAATTCCAAGGAATGAGTACTTGAAATTTAACTGAAATTAATAAAATAAAATAGAAATTTAATTGCAAAACATGCACACCCACATTGAAGAAACTCGAGATATGGAGAGAGAATATGTAGGCAAAAATCAGTACTCATTTAACCATATACTATTAACCTTTTAAAAAATATTCTTATTGATATTTAGAGAGAGAGGAAGAGAGAGGGTAAGAGAGAAACATCAATCCATTGCCTCCTGAATGCTCCCTACTGGAGATCTAGCCCAACCCCCGCATGTGCCCTGACCAGGAATTGAACCGGCAACCTTTCAACCCTTTAACCTTTTCAACCTTTCAACCTTCCAATGCACAGGACAACACCCAATCATCCAAGCCACACCAGGGTCAGAGTCCACAGAAGCATTTTAATTACTATGAAAAAAGTGGAAATATCACATAGAGAATAAATGCACATAGAGACTACAGAAAGAGGGGACATTTTAGAGAAGTGAGCTCCTCTTTTTCTGTAAATGGCTGGAGAATTTTAAAAATCTAGAGCTATCTGAAATTTCACGTGTTCTGAGATCTTCTAAAGCAGTGCTTCTCAACCTGTGGGTCGCGACCCCTTTGGGGGTCGAACGACCCTTTCACAGGGGTCGCCTAAGACCATTGGAAAACACATATATAATTACATATTGTTTTGTGATTAATCACTATGCTTTAATTATGTTCAATTTGTAACAATGAAATTGGGGGTTACCACAATATGAGGAACTGTATTAAGGGGTTGCAGCATTAGGAAGGTTGAGAACCACTGTTCGAAAGCTTCATGCACCACTTTGAAGAAATGATCTTAGGGGTGCGCTGCACAAGCATGAGAACAAGTTGTATTTCATTCAATCATTCCTCTTTTAAAAAATGTCAATGAATCCAATACAAGCTTCAAAAACATTTGTTTGTGTTTTTCTGATAATCATCCTTATAACAGGTGAGGTGATATTTGTGGTTTTGCTTTGTATTTCTCTGATTATTATAATAGTGAACATCTTTTAAAATACCTTGGGCTATTCGAATATCTTTGGAGAAATGTCTGTTCAGGTCTTTTCCCCATTTTTAAATCAGGTTTGTTTGGTTTTTATTGCTATAAAGTTGTATGAGTTCCTTTTATTTTTTAACTAGAGGCCGGTGCATGAATTTGTGCATGGGTGAGCTCTCTCAGCCTGGCTGGCAATTGGGGCCTAGCAGGGCCATCTCGCCCAGTCCCAATCTATCCAGATCGGCTGGCCCGGGGGGGAGGGGGGGAGGGACCGTGGAAGGCTGGCCAGCCATGAGAGGTTGGCTGTGGGAGTGCACTGACCACCAGGGGGCAGCTCCTGCATTGAGCGTCTGTCCCCTGGTGGTCAGGGCACATCATAGCGACTTGTCAACTGGTAGTTCAGTCACTTAGGCTTTTATATATATAGAAATTAATCTCTTATCATATATATATATATATATATATACATATATATATATAGCAAATATTTTCTCCCATTCTATACTTTGCCTTTTCACTTTGTTGTTTATTTCTTTTGCTGTGCAAAAACATTTTAGTTTGCTATAGTCCCATTTGTCTCTATTTGCTTTTTACCTGTGTTTTGGGTGCATATCCAATGTGTAGAAGGTTTTTTTTCCTATATTTTCTTCTAGGAGTTTTATGATTTGATATCCTACATTTAATTTTTTAATCCATTTCAAGTTGATCTTTGTGTGTGGTGTAAGAGGAGGGTCTGTCTTCTGTATGTGGATAGCTTTAAAAATTGTAATTAATCTCTGTTTTTCTCCACGCCCCATTGCATGCATTTTAGACTAAATACATTCAACCTCAATGCTAAACTGACTTATGAGGGTAGTTGTACTCTTGTTCTAGTTTATTTATTAATGATTAGCACTCATAAGAGTATTTCTGAAGAAGTTGCTGAGTCACCAGCCAACTGTAAAATATTTTGAAATCCTCTGATGGCACCACAGCCTTCCTGGAGCCACTGAAGAAACATGGCTTAAGCTTGCAACCCTGAAGTCTCAAAAAAAATCCATATTTTGTCTGCCACTTCTATTTTTCCACTTCAAAGTGCTAACAAGCTTTTAGAATAAATGGGATAATCTGGGTCTCTCCAGGATTGAACTGAGTGCCCAACATCCTCTCCACAAAGCAGGGTAAGCCCCCAACATGGTGGCAGAGCCACACAAGATCAGTGTGTGTGCCAATATCCGTAGGAATCCAGAAATCTCCTAAACCCCTCCCTCACTCGCCCAAACCATTGGACAGTTCAGAATAGCATAGTAATGACCAATTTTCCGCAACGCACATTACAATTTATATGCACAAATGAGCTCCTTGTAATGAGAAGACACTAGAGGGTTCAGTTTCATTTACATTGTGTAGAGGAATAGAGGGGTAAATGGAAGTTTCCACTGTTAGGGAACAAATAAAAATTAAGGAGTAGGTGGAGATTCCATCATTAAAGTCATGCTAAGCATATGATCCATCTAAACTTGGCACAAAACAGTGAGTGGAGCTATCCAAGGGGCCCTAACCCATCATTTGGAGCACTGGCAAAGTGTTTGGCATAAAACAGTGTGTAGCAGAGCAATCAGAATGCCAGCTGTGGTGACAACACCTCTTAAATGCACCCATGCCACTATCAGCATCACCACCAGGTAATGAAAGCAGACTACCTGATCAAAAGCACTCTCATTTACCCTTCGAATATGTCCCAGTTTGTAAATTAGGAAGGCGAAAAATTGGTTTCACTTCCCTGTGTTCTTACTTTTAGCAAGACTGTCTCATGAAATAATGGGAATGTTTGCCTATGGATAACTGAACTGCAGAAATCATGTAGCTCATTATAACACAATGGAGCATGTCACTTCAACTCATTTTCACTAGGTCAGCACCCCCAGTAAACGTTTCCCTAAAATGGGAAAGTACCACTCTCTACTGCAGTTCTTTAAAGATAATGTTTTGCTATTTATTTTTAAAGTCTGTCAAATAAGCACCAAGATCATATATTTGGTTTGCAAACATGATCATAAAAGTTCAAGTGTATATGAGTTGTCGGAAATGAAGGTATTATAGTTTTCACCCCTCTGATTCTGAATCTCTTCTTTCACTATTTGATTAGTACTTATCCATAGGTTTTATGTAAATTCTTAAATCTCTGTCAAATACACAGCATATATATGTGAAATCTGGTTTATGAGTAACCCATGTATCTTATAGGTTCCATCTTTTTAAATATATATATATATATTTTTATTGATTTCAGAGAGGAAGAGAGAGAGAGAGAGAGAGAGATAGAAACATCAATAATGAGAGAGAATCATTGATTGGCTGCCTCCTGCAAGCCCCACACTGGGGATCGAGCCCGCATCCCCGGTATATGCCCTGACCGGGAATTGAACCGGTGACCTCTTGGTTCCTGGGTTGGCGCTCAACCGCTGAGGCACACCCGGCTGGGCTCATCTTTTAGTTTTCTTTTGTTTCCTTTTGCTCTTTCCATCCTAAAAAAAGAAAAATGCTTACATTATGTTGGTACAACTCCCTAAATAGAATAAAAAACAAAGAAAAACTCAATTATCTCTATTTCTTGTAATAAACCAACACTAAATAGAAAATCACCCATTTTAACTGTATACCTATTTTCATTATACTTTATTTCTAAAGGTTTATTGAGATACAGCCTTGTGTAACTCTGAGCTGTGTGTGTTGTTTGATACACCTGAATATTGAGAATGATTACCATGTGGCATTAGCTAACACCATTTTCACTTCACATAATTATCATTTTTTTGTGTGTGGTAAGAACATTTAAGATCTATTCTCTGAGTAGCTTCCAAGTTATATAACACACTATTCTTAACTACAGTTACCATGTTGTACCATAGATTTGTAATGATCCCCAAAATGTATTCCTTTATAACTGAATGTTCAACTGTACACCTGTTTTGTATTGTCATAGTGGGGATAGTAAGCAACTGAATACACAGAATCTCAGAGCCAAAAATAACATAGTAAGACAACTCTACACAAACACACTGTGATATTTCTTTTGACAATTTTTTAAATCAATTTACTAGTCACATTCAACCATATTAAATATATTAAACCCAGTTTTTCCAAATCTAGTTATGAGGCACATGCTGGTATGCAAGAGAATCTCACTCACCAAAGAATGACAACAGACACTCCTTTGAGCCTTATAATTATAACACATTCCATGTTCTTCCAGGTTTTGTTGTCCTTGATCATTTTGCTAAATAATCCTTTAGGAAATTATTTTTAAAATCATGCAAATTTTAGAAAAACAAGAAATAACAGTCTCTGTTGAAAATTAGTATGGTCTATTAAAACCAAGAAGAGACTTACTTGTCTCATGATCACTTGGATCCTGCCCACTTTTCATAGCATTTGGGTCCCATCTTCATATCTAGCCTACCAACAGTGGCCAGTACTATTGTAAATACTTCTGTCAAATATCCACATGCATTAGAGCCTGGTTTATGCACAAAGTATCTGTTTTCGTGGTGTTCTGAGGTAAGCACTATCTCTCTAGTGTAGGGATGTGTTAATGTCATTAGGCAAAATAGAAGGTAATCACCTGGAAAATGAACACCTATTTTTAAGTTCACCAAAAGATGGTCTTTTTCCATCATTATGATATTTTAGCCCTAAAATCCAGTGTTATTTCTTTAAATGCAGTGGTATTTTGGTTTCAGATTATTGGCAGTGAAAGTAGTGACCACACATCATAATTTACAGACTGAGATTTACACTCTGGGATTTCAGAAGAGATATGCCAAATAACCTGAGTACCGTTTCACTCTTCATCACCACATTTATAGAATCCTGTTGACAGATGGGGTGGAAAATGCATTATTATGGGTGTTGGGAGCCCTGGGTTGTCATCTCAAACCTGTCATTAACCTTTTGCACAACCTTGAACAAGTTGCCTCTCTGGACTGTAGATTTCTCCAGAGGAATGCCAACATCACTTAAGCTTAAAAATGCTTAGCCCTTCAATTTCCCTAATTTGGGATGTTTTACAAGAGGTTGTGGAAATCCTTCAGTCTCTTAAAACATGAAGGGTATGAGGATGTTTCTATAGAGCTAAGAATTTATTTCAAACTGTGAGACTGTGCACAAACATCTTGTGAAGTTTAAGAGTGATATAGTCAAAGATAGCATGAGGCGATCACCAGAGAAAGCAGAAATAAAGTCAAAAACTTTGGCACAACTTTGCTTAATGTGAGAACAAGGGTCCCACTCTCTGTTGCTTGCATTGACTTAGCAGATGTTTACCTAATACCGACTGCATGCTAGGCAAAGGGCCAGACCTTCTGCAGAACGAAGTGAGTTCATTATCAAACAATTCACTCGCCAACGGCACATTTGGGAATTTAACTATTTGCTACACACGGTAGATAGATTATCTTATGCACCAAGTCAGGAGCTTTCTTATGAAGCTTTATCTGCTCTTAACCACCTCATAAAAGGTGTGAAAGAAGAAACAGCCCTGTGTATCCACCCAGGCTTGTTTTCCCCTGAGAAATGAAACTGTGGACCATGGGGGACGCTGAGAACTGTGTGGCATAATCATCCTCTAACCGAGGGCCTGGAATGCTCTCTAGAATGAGCTTTCTGCCTGAGCGCTTCTTTCAGAGAGAAGAGAAATGAAATGTCACAGCAATGATCTGGGCAGGGGACAGTGTGGGGGAGGTCGAGTCCCAATTACTGGCTTAGGCAGAGATGGGTCCTGGTGCCCTCTGTCACTTTGAGGTGAACCTAGTAACACTATCTCGGGAAGTGTGGCTAGAATCCCAGAGAAAGGTCCTGGAAACACACATGAGTGTGGCTGGTTTTGTAGGCATGTTTGGGACACACATACATGGTTTCTTTCATCCAAATTCTGCCATTGGCAATATGGAAAATGGTTGCTGGGAATTTGTCTGTGATGATATTTGCCCTCCTTGCCCTTCCCCTCAGTTCAAATTCATTTATTTTAATGTTTGTAAGTCTAGCCACATGGATCTGGCAGAAATGACAGCAATTTCTGCTTGCTGGCTTTTTCTCGAATGCCAACCTTCTGAGGACACAAGACTGTCCCATCTTTGAGGGAACTATGTCAGTCAGGAGGGTCTGACAGATATAAACACACAGATCCTTAAAAGTAGAGTGTGCTGTGCACCATACATGGCACCGATCAACTTCAGAAGAGACCAATCTTTCTCCTGAAATAACATTTATAGAAAGATTACAGTCACTAGCAACTTGTTGAAATTCCCTAATGAATGGACTTAAAAGTGTCTGTGTCAAATTAGGGACTAAACACTCTTCCAAGAGAAAGGAGTCACAGTCAGAACCTCTTGCTGTCCAGCCTGTTAGAAAATGCTGGTAGCTATGGCTTGTCATTCTCATAGCCTAGAGCAGTGGTCGGCAAGCTGCGGCTCACGAGCCACATGCGGCTCTTTGGCCCCTTGAGTGTGGCTCTTACACAAAATACCACGTGCGGGCGCCCATGTACAGTGCGATTGAAACTTCGTGGCCCATGCGCAGAAGTCGGTATTTTGTGGAAGTGCCACACTCAAGGGGCCAAAGAGCCACATGTGGCTCGCGAGCCGCAGTTTGCCGACCACTGGCCTAGAGTATGGGAGCTGCTGGGTGTTGCATGGTTCCTGAGGGTGGTGTCCTGAGCAGAGAGCACAGTTGGAATTAAAAGCATCATAAGTCTTGTGTGAATATTTTTTTGAATAAGATTCTTAAAAATACACTTGTCTGATATTCCAACTCTGCTGGACTAGGGTGATTACTCTTGCTGGGAATTGCACCTGCTTGTTCTTTAATTTTATAGAGATTAGTCTATTATTTCCAATTCTTCACTTACTTCCTGAAAGACATAATTGCCTGTATTTATCATAAAAGAAGTAGAAACCAGTGATTTAGACCTACACCAATTCTACCCCAAGTGTCCCATCTTCTTACCAATTGAAAGAAAAAAGACAAATCATTTTAAAATTAATGACTTGTTGGCATTGCTCTAGTCTAATTATTCCATGATTCTTTGAGGAAAGAGTGGCATCCTTTTTATGGGAATGAAATGCCACCATCACTATAGTCAGAAGGTACCTACGGAGTGCACATTGATGTTAAAAAAAGAAAAGAGACAACTAGGAAAAGATGTATCATTCTTTTTGCTTTACTTTCATTTGTTATGCTTTTGTTCCATTTACCTGAAAACTAGATTTACTGAGTTGCCTCTTAAAAGTAGCTTTTTTATTTTCATTTAGGAAATCTATAAAGTTGTCAGAATGTTGCCTCAGGCAATACCCTTATATGGCAAGGCAGAATGTAAAGGAAAAAGAGACCGGAATCTTCTATTTTGTTAGGCTATGGAAAAACAATAGTTCAAACTTGTTAATATATCAATTTTGTAAAGAATATAAAAATAAACTTGATGTAAGTCATTGTTAATGCAAAGTTCTGTAAATTGGCTATCTTCTACTTCTATTAAGGCTTTATCACTTGCTCCCCCAGCTATATGTAAAGTCTTCCTTTTGTGATCAGCCATAATATTTATTTCTTTTCTGATATGATACCATTTTCTAATTTGTGTTACAAATAATATTATGCAGAGTTTATTCTCCCTAGTAATTATGGTAAAGTATCTTTTTATTTCTTTATAGTGCCTATCACTATCTGACATTAATTTCTTCTTATTATTCATTCTTTCATCAAATATTTCTTAAAGCTGACAATAGAAAATAAATTAGCATTTTTAAGATACTCAAAGTAGTATATTATAAGCCAAGTTTTTATATCCAGCAAAATTGGCATTCAACTATAAATAGCACAGACCACAGACCACAGGGGGGGAGGGAGGGGAATACTGCTCCTATAAGCCCTTACTAAGGAGCCTGCTAGAGGACAAGATTTAGACAACCAAATGACCAGAACAGACATTGAATAATGACTAGTTATGAGTAACAAATGTACACTTATTTGTAAAAAAAAAAAATTAACTACAAATGAGGGATAGAAAGTAATACTATACATAGTCAAAAGTAATATGTCTTTCAGTGAGTGAATGGAGAAATAAACCCATGGTACATCCAGACAATGGAATATGATTCAATGCTAAAAAGAAATGAGTTATCAAGCCATGAAAATAAATGGAAGAACCTCAAATGCATGTTACTATGCGAAAGAAACCACACTGAAAATGATTCCAACCATATGACATTCTGGAAATGATAAAACTATGGAGATAGTAAAAAGATCATTAGTTGCTAGGGGTGTTTTGGGGGTAGGGATAAATGGGAGAATTTTGAGGCAGTAAAAATACTTGACTCATACTTTAACAATGGATAGATATCTTTATACTCTTTTCAAAACCCATACAATGTACAGCACCAAGAGTGAACCATAATGTAAACTATGGACTTTGTGACCTAGTAAGTCAATCAATTGTAACAAATGTAAAATTGTGGGTGACATTGATGGTGTGGGGAGATCGGTATGTGTGAGGGCAGGGGATAGATGGCAATCTCTGTTCATTCTAAAATTTGCTGTAAAACTAAAACTTCTCTAAAAAATTGTCTTAATTTTTTAAAAATTGCTGTATTAATTATATAGCATTTGCACCTTACAATTGTTTTTAAATCTCTGAAAATTTAGGCTATCTAAAAGGCCAGGAATTAATCTTAGGAGAGAGGATACTTTTAGTTTTCTGTTTTGTAAACTTTTAGAGTCTCTCAAATAAATTAAAACAATAATATACTTTATTTTATTAATATTATTATTATAAAATTTAGGAAAAAATCTGTTTATTGCCATTGCTAAGTGTTTAGGTTATGGAGACAGCATTTTCACTTTATGGTGTGTAATTTAGCTTCAGTTCTTTCCTGCTGCTATGCTTCATAGCAGAGGGGACGAGAGCATGGAGGCCAGACCGGCTTTGCTGGGTACTAGCTGTGCAATTGTGTGCAGAAAACTTAACTACCATATTGCCTGCTTCCTAATGTGAAAAATAGGACTAACTATGTTTTTTAGCAAGTCACAGGCCTGTAAACAGAATTTAATGTGACTATAAAAAACAACCTGTATCCTACTACATAGTAAATTACTATGCTATGAATCATTTTTCTATTATTATTAATAATTATCACTAATATACTGATCTGCAAAGAAGAAATTGAGCTGAAACACTGCTTGGTATTTTAAACACTTTTGTCTTGGTTTTCCATTAAGATGTCACAAAACTAGAAGTTCTTATATTTTTAAGAAGTTTTTTGTCAGCAGCAATATGCTGAAACCTAGCTGAGAAAGATTGGATATTTTAAATATGGGGATACCTAACCTTGTTTTATAACTAAATTAAGTCGTTAGCTCTCACTTGCCCTTGACCCCAAAGGCAATGCACAGGCTCTGGGGAGCACTTTTCATTCTGAAACCACTAACATTGTCCATTCTGGAAAAAGGGGGGAAAGATATGAAGTGTTTCTTCATCAACAGGTATATAAAAAGAAAGATGCCTATACTTTAAAAAAAAATTTTTATTGACTTTTAGAGGGAGACGGGGGAGAAGGAGAGAGAAAAAAAATCAACGTGAGAAGGAATCATCAATTAGTGCCTCCTGTATGCCGCCCACCAGGATCAAGCCTGAAACGCAGGCATGTGCCCTGACCCGTGCACTGGATAATGCCCAACCAACTGAGCCATACCAGCCAGGGCAGATGCATATACTTTTTAGCATTGCTCGAACACCTCTGATATTTTCCTGCTCAGAAGTGTCCCTAACATGTCAGTAAGCTCTCTGAATGAGACCACTGTTAACAACAAGATCTTTCCATGAGATTTAAATGTCATGGCTGTTCATGCAGAACCGATGCCCTGAGCAGTCAGGCTGCTTCAGTCATTTGAGGAAGAAGCAGCATCATAAAACCGAGGTGCGGCTCAGTCCTGAGAGTCAGACACTTCACTGCCCCTTAATGACCCGGCCTTCTGTTCCAGTTACTCACACGTCAGTGGTTCCAGCCGGATGCCATTGGCTGGGAAACCCTCAAAGTTCTCCAAGCCATTGACTTTAATATAAAAGCAAATAAAAGTAATTATAATAGCTGTCTTTCAAGGGGTGGGAGTTGCTTCCCAGCATACACAATTTTGAGGCAACAAACTGAAATCCACAGGAAAGAAACATGCAGTTCAGCTTATTTCTATGGAGTTGTTTTTACTATTTTTAGTTTTTCTTTATTTCTGGATGTGCTATAAAAACATGAAAATGGGAGCCATTCAATTTGGCTTCCTTTTTTATTGCATTGAAACAGTAAATGAAATCTGAGGCCATTAACCTATAACTTTCCCTAATTTCAAAGTATTTTAACATTTTTCTTCTGGTACCCCACTTACCAAATGACTTCTCATTAAATGGGGTTTTAAAATATTCTATATTACAATTAGTTTCTGCTCTTTCCCATTATATTTTCAAACTGCTTATAACAAAGGAGCTAAATCATATCTACATTCATTTTGCCTCTGTTTAGTTTCTCTTTTCAGAAATCACTTATGCTCAGAAATTGCCCATTATGTTTCTGGGAAAGATATTAAGTGCTCTTATTAAACATGATTCATCCAAATGTGCTTTATCCATATACATGGCTAATAGGCTTGCTTTTACACACAAAAAAACTTTGTTACTTTATTGTGTCAGAATTGATCATTTTAAGGGGGGAAAGTTTCATGTGAATATTTTCTCTTCTCCAGACTTTTTCTATTTTGGTTTCAGTACAGTTTCAGGATTCTAGACTTTTACAATTTATTTCTGAAAACAGCCTCGGTAAAACATACAGCATGCTTTTTCTTTTTTCCGGTTACTTGTGGTCACATGTCCAGTATTTAACCTGTCCTCTGGTCCCTTTGCAAGATTAGGTCACCCCAAGGAAAACCACATTTTAGGAACCATTATTAGGAAACAGAACCTACTCCAGCCTGCATCATAACAAATACATTACATAAAATTGTATCTCTTTTAAAACACAGTTTCAAAAATGATTTATAAGGTGGGACTCATAGTATTTCTTAAATGATAGTTACAATCTCACCATCTAATTTTGCTCATGGACCTCATTTAATAATTAGGAATGTTTTTGTCTGCAAGTAAATTAAAAAGCAACTAACAGTGTCTACACCAATAGGAATTTGTTTCTTTATCATGTAAAAGAGCCTCATCAATTGGCTGCTGTTGTTGGTTTAGCTTCTCTGTAATGTCATTGGGAATCCTGGGGGTTCTATGCCTCTGTTCTGTGCTTTGCATGTTTCCTTTCCATCTTCATGCTTGGAACTCATGCTCACAAGATGACTGAATGCAGCCATCACATTCAGTCTGGAAACATGAAGCAGTGAATCTTACTTTGCATACTCCCTTTTGAAGCTGGCCTTTTCCTTAGCAATATGTCACAGCCATTTGCCCACACAATTAATATCCTTGAACAACACCATTTGTAATGGCTGCATAACATTCCAGGCAGTGGGTGTGTAGCATCATTGATATAACCAATTCTCATTGTCAAACATCAGATGTTTCCTCTTTTTTGTTTGTTTGTTTGCTTGCTTGCTTGCTTGCTTTGCTATTAAACACCAAAAATTTTTTTCTAGTGATGAGAACTTTTAAGCTCTAATCTCTTAGCAACTTTCCAGTACCTTATTCAGTCACCAAGCTGTGCGTTATATCTCCAAGACTCATTTACCTTAGAACTAGAAGTGAAACTTCTACTTAAGCTTCCTTGGGAAATCTTAAGCCAAGACTTTTTCATATTCACATATATGCTGGTTCTGTCATCTCAGATGTTAACACAAACCACCAACTGGTATTGCTGTTCTGTGTGAAGCATACATTAGATTCACACAGAACAGCAAAGTCTCTAAATTGGACTTTGGTGAGGGGTATCTACCAAATGGTATCTGCAGAGTTGGATAAAAGTAAAAAATTGGTAATTAACAGAATAGTCAGTAGGATGTAGGTAAAGCATAGGGAATATAGTAACAATATTTTAATAACTATGTGGGGTGCCAATTGGGTTCTGGAAATATCAGGGGGACCACTCTGTAAAGTACATGATTGTCTAACCCAGTGGTCGGCAAACTGCGGCCCCTTGAGTGTGGCTCTTCCACAAAATACCACGTGCGGGTGCGCACGTACAGTGCGATTGAAACTTCGTGGCCACACTCAAGGGGCCAAAGAGCCGCATGTGGCTCGTGAGCCACAGTTTGCCGACCACTGATCTAACTACTATGCTGCACACCTGAAACTAATACAGAATAATTTAAATGTAAATTTTAATTGAAAAATAATAATATTTTTAAAAAGAATGCAAAAGTTGAGCCCTGGGGAAAGAATAAGGGTCAGAAAAAATGTCTGCTGAGAAACAAAGGTGAGTCCTTGCCCTGTGGGAGCTCCATTTGATGTCCTTTCATGGTGTAAGTGGAGGCTTTGCTGGAGCGAGTTGAAAACCACCTGTTTAACGATTATTAGGATGAAGAGCTATCAATAAGTCAGAGCTTGTACAGCACATAAAGAGACACAGTTCCTGCACTTACAGTTTATGACCTAACGGAGGCACACAGACTGATGAAACATTAAACTCATCACCGAGAACAGCATTTTCATCTCAGAGGACGGAAGTTCAGGAGCACTTTTGAGGGTGGTTTTATAGCACCTGCGCTGTCCTTTTATGGAGGATGGAGTTGGGAGGACAGGGACATGAAGCACTCTTCAAGGTCATGGGGAGCTTTGCATAAAAGAAGTGAGTAATGAGAAGTAATGATCCAAGAGATGAGGATGTTGATGGATTAATCCATGAAAAAATAAAATTGGTGGAGTCCTTTTTTAAATATACATGACCACATGCAAATAGGCCATAGTTTCCCCAAATAAGCTCTGATCTGATATAAGGCCTGTCTATGATAATGTTCGAGCCTTCTCGATTAACAAGCAGCACACGTTTTCTGGAAGCTGCAACTAAAGGCTTGCAAGCTTCATGGAAACTTCTTAGGATGCAAATATGTGAATAAATATTAAGAAAAGTCATTTGAATTGCATCTGTCCTTTCTAACAAGTTTTTGTTTTATTAGCATAATTAGTTCCCTTCATTATTAATTATTTGATTTTTGAAAATGAATTAATGGTGGTGTGTGTGTGTGTGTGTGTGTGTGTGTGTGTGTGTATGCTAAAACAAAAAAAAATAGGTTCATATGGTTTACTGTTTATTTTTCCTTCAAGATTTCTTGGGTGTGTTTCAAAGTTTTAAAATAAACTGAAATTTGCTTTATACCCATTTAAATGGCTTTTGTATCTGGACTCTTTTTAGTCCGCCAGCAAGGTAGAACCCCAGCCAAAGAGAATTACTTGTTCTATTATAATTACTACTAGAGGCCCAGTGCACGAAAATTTGTGCAAGAGTAGGCCTTCCTTCCCCCAGCTGCCGGCACTGGCTGCCCTCTGGCACCCGGGACCCGGGCTGCTTCCCTCCAGCCCCAGCTTCGTCCAGAAGGACGTCCAGAAGGACGGTTGGTCTAATTAACATATTACCCTTTTATTATTATAGATAATAAATGGTATATTTAATGGTACCATTACAAATTTTAATTTTGTTTTTAGATGGTTTTGCTGCCTATAAATTCTTATTGGAAAGCAGCAGAATAAAATATAAAAGTTACAGAAGCATGCTAATTCTATTTTTGGGCTTGTGCTCTATGTTGTTTTAGCCCATTCCAACTTTTAATGCTGTAAAAGGTCAAATACTCGATGCAATGCAGTTTTTAGTGTCTGCACTAAATGCCACATTACTCTCAGAGTAATTAATGAGCTCACCCTGTATTTATTAAGCTGGAAAATAGGATTATTTCCCTCAGAACCCATGAACCTAGCAGAATAATAGATAAGAGACATAAATTTTGCAGCTGCTGCCTTGACTAGGAACAAGCTATGCAGCTCAAATAAATTCCTTTTTGGTTTAATTTTCTGAGATCCAGAATTACAGTATAAATCCCACTTATCAATCACTGTAGTCTCATTATCATCAACCTTAAGAATCAATATTTTACAAGGCAGCCTAGGTAATTGGAGACTCACATCACTGGGCAGGCTATTATATAACATTATTATGTTAAATGACAAGCTCATTCGGGAATCAGATTGCATGCAAATTGGCTTTTATGTCTCTACAAATGTCTCTGATGTAAACACTAGCCATTCAAGTTCATCATATATTCAAATGGAAAGTAAAACCAATATTGGATTCCCATCAGGCTCTAGGCAGACCTGGTCAGGAGATGCCGGCAGGTATATTGTGAACATACTCCATTATTAGTTGCTCATTATCAAAAGTGCCAAGCTACATAGTTTTATTGACAGTGACCCCTATCTGTTTACTCCCACTCACAAATGGTTAAAATTTAAGGGAATTTGAAATTGTGTCGGCCAGTAGTTCTTAAATTAGCAGCATCGGTATCACCAGGGAAGTTGTTAGAAAAGCAAGTTCTCAGGCCTCACCCCCAGCCTGCTGAATTGAAAGTTCTAGGGATGGAGCCCAGGAATCTGTGTTCAGAAAAACCTTGGGGTGACTGATGAATGCTCAAATTCCACGCAACTACACCTCATGTTGTCCAATTGTGTGAGTGGCAAGAAAACACAATTACTGGAAAGAAAAAGTCAAAAGGAACCTCAGATCTGACTTCCCTAAGAATATCCTATTGCCATTCATCAAGATAAAATAAATATCTCTCTCCATTGTGATACACAAGAAGTTTCTGTCTTCATGGAGCATTACTATCTAGAAGAGGAGGCAGACGGGGGAAAATAGGCATGCACTATATAGATTATAGAATGTCAAAGGGTGACAATGCTAATAAGAAAAATCAAGTGGAGTAAAGAGAAAGTTACAGAGAGTACAATTTTAGAGTGGTCCAAGAGGCCCACTCTGTGCAGGTAATTTTGTGTTTGTGGTTCCAGAATAATATATTTTTCCTCACAGTTTTTATCTTGGGTAACTCAACTTAACATGTGCCCTTGACCAAGAGGGTGTAACACAGAAGGGAGGGCCTAGGGTAGCAGATGCTGGGGTAGGACACAGGAGCTAGAGGAGAGTTGGGGGGGGAACCCTCAGGGAGAAAGGAATACAGAGACCATAGCCTACAGCAGTGGTTCTCAACCTTCTGGCCCTTTAAATATAGTTCCTCATGTTGTGACCCAACCATAAAATTATTTTCGTTGCTACTTCATAACTGTAATGTTGCTACTGTTATGAATCATAATGTAAATATCTGATATGCAGGATGGTCTTAGGCAACCCCTGTGAAAGGGTCGTTCGACTGCCAAAGCAGTCGTGACCCACAGGTTGAGTACTGCTGTCTAGAGCTTGATGACCTTAAGAGAATCAATTACAATATTGAAATTGGAACTCTTCCTGACCACTGAATGCTCAGCTGATAGGACCTGGAGGAGAAGAGGAACAAAGTCCGTCAGCAAGAATTGCAGAATGGTATTTTAGCAGCACTTCCAGCAGAGTCTACCAGTAGGACTTTGACGAAAGAGATTCCTAACCCTGGTGGTCACTCAAGCTTCCAATTGTTACCAATGAAATCTGAGAGATAATCCTCCTCAGGCCTCCCCTCACAAGGCTATTGGAAGAGTTCAGTAAAGCAATGTGTATAAAAAATACACTGAAAACAAAATTTTACACACATAGAATAAAGGCGTTTTTCATTTTACTACTAGAGGCCCGATGCACGAAGTTCGTGCAAGAGTAGGTCTTCCTTGGGCTGCCAGCACCAACTTCACTCTGGCACCCGGGACCCAGGCTTCCCTCCCAGCCCCAGCTTCATCTGGAAGATTGTCCAAAAGGACATCCAGAAGAATGTCTTGTCTAATTAGCATATTACGCTTTTATTATTATAGATTGTTAATGTTTGTATCAGAGAATGTCTGTCTGTTACTCTGTAAGCAAGGAATATTCTAATAGGTACATGGGCATTAGGCAGGTGGTATCATTTCACTAGGAGTAAACTCTTGGATCTTAGCTACTTTTGTTGAGTTCCATGTGTTTCTTGATTTTAATGTGTCACTCAGTTAATCCATGTCGTTATCTTAGTCTTGGGATAATAGCCATTGATTTTAGCATGTATTCTTCTCAATGGGTAAAGTGTGAAAGAAATGGAAAAAACAGTCTAGACAAAAATATTTCATTGATGCAGATTTTCAAAGCATCTGAAATTCGGCTGCTCATCAAACTAGCAGCAGCTGTGAGAAGGTGTGGACTGTGTCTTCCCCAGGAACCCACTGCAGTTTATCCCAGATCCATTTGAGCACATCTATTCCCAGAGGCTGAATGGGATTTCGGGCAATGATCTTAACCACTGTTCCCACACTAGCATCCCAAATCTCCAGGACCTGAATGAACAAAAATTATTGTGCTTTGTAGTTTCTGCTACAAAGAAAAATACATACAAAATTTTTAATATATACAAATGGGCAGACTTAATGAAACTTTCTAAAATAGTGATTGTCAGTAGAAAATAAAAGGCAGAATACCATGCATAATTATGCACATCATTGATGAATTTTTCCCAATAATACACACTTCAGTGCAAGCCAAAGAAGAATCAAGCTGCCTTTGTGCATGGATTCGCTCCATAAGGTGCATAGATTAGCATAAAGAATGAACAGAAGGAGGGACATTTAACCTTAAATTTACTTTTGTGTATCTCTTTCCACTCAGAGACTTAAAGTGGTACAAACTTGTAAATTTAAATACACAGTTACAATATGTAAACACACCAGAACCTATTATTATTAAATTAAAAAACTAAATAACTTCTAAATATTAAAGTAACATAACCCTTGGCCATTCATTTATTGCATTGCTGCATTTTTTAAAATATATTTTATTGATTTTTTACAGAGAGGAAGGGAGAGGGATAGAGAGTTAGAAACATCGATGAGAGAGAAACATCGATCAGCTGCCTTCTGCACACCCCCAACTGGGGATTTGCCTGCAACCAAGGTACATGCCCTTGACTGGAATCGAACCTGGGACCTTTCAGTTCGCAGGCTGATGATCTATCCACTGAGCCAAACCGGTTAGGGCAACATTGCTGCATTTTTGTCAGTAGAATCCAGTGTCAGCCATCCTGTGAAAATTGCCCATAGTTAAAATGGTCTGGAATCATGAGACAAGTCAGTAATTGAAAGTTATCAATAAAACCAAGAATGCCTGGTTCTCCACTTGCTTTTCAAAACCTCTGCACCACACTTCCTGCGTGGGCCAGTTTCTCTGCTTTCCATCACACGGTCTAACAGCCAGTAACAGGATGTTCTAAAACACACGATGACTACAACTTTTCAATTCAGTTCAACTGTCTGCCAGGGGGACCAAAAGAAACGATCTTAACAAAAGAACTCTGATAGGAGATACATTCGCCACTGAATCAACTCCTGAACGTTAACCAGCGCAGCATGCAATCGATTTAGCCTGTAATCTCTATTTTCTGTCTTTAAAGTACCCCATTGTAGTGAAGCAATCGTCTCTTAGAATAATTTTAAGGGGCAGCAAAGCTTTGAGAACAATTTTCCATATTCAGAATTAAAACATGCTTCACTGTTTTTAACAAAGCCTCTGACAGGATAAAAGCTTCATTCTAAAACCACAGGAATCATTCATTTTCCCTGCTTTGTGTTTGGCCTAAAATAAATGTTTCTTTCTTCCCTGTGAAAATCAAATGAGCTCTGATTTTTCCCTCTCATTTCATCTTTATGTGCATAGCATGCTACTCTTTTAAAAAATCATCTGAAGAAAAGACTTTCCCCATGAAAACAATAACAGCAACAAAATCTGCCTTATAACAAATAATTTGGGCATTTCTTCTCAGGTGACTGGACTGTCATTACTGGAAATTAATTTTGGTTTTTGATTAATAATTATTTCAGTCTCATGTTTGAGTAGTAAGAGGGCCAGTTACCTATTTTTCTATTCTCTAGTGAAAACATTGTCTACATTCATTCTTTTGTTTATGAAACTGTCCTGTTGGTCAGTTACCATGTAAATTATCTCATTAAGATGTGATATATATTTCAGATAAGGAAGGATTTCACTGACTCTTACAAAATAATGAGTAAATGTAAAAATCCAACAAAAATTGGAAGGCACTACCCTTAGCATGGGAATAATTAAATATCATTAGTAACTGTTAAGGATTTAAGATTTCACCCTATGTACAAGCTAACAAACTAGCTTACCATACACAGTTTAGTGGATTCTGGCCAAAGAGACATGAGATTTCTGGGTCAGAGACTCGCAGCAATAACATTACCCAGAGTACCAACATTTATGCCCCAATAGAGATGCAAAAAGAGTCAGGAAACCAACATAAAAATGCACACGAAGTAGGTTTTGTTATGGGAGAGGAAACACAAGTTTAGGGAACCCCAATATTTTATAGTGGGCATTTGTCCCAGAGGGAGCCATTGTCTTTATTGTTTTGGACATGAACAAATCTTCCCTTATGCTCCAGGGAAGATACCATCTCTATCTTCCAAGCCTGTTTGTTCTACAAATATCCTTGAAAGATAACCCAGAAAAAAGGGCACCAGTGCCACTGCTCACAAAACATGCAGAAATGCAAGAGACGCATGGAGGATTGTCTACAACAAACTTTTCACCACATAGGTCTCTCTTCCTCGTTTTCTCACCAAGCCCACATCTGTTTAGATTTTTAAATTGATACATTCATTGGGATCAGTGTATTGTAATGATGCTTAAAAAAAACACTTCTCCTTAGTCTCATATTTTTACCTCTAGCATACATTAGACAATCACATGGAGCCTTGTCTTATTTAAATTTTCATTTTAAAAAGGATTGTCATTTTCCCATTCACCAAGACCAGGCCACGTAATTAAATTACTTTGATTCAACAGATAATTATTGGCTTTCAAAGACATGCAAGGCAATCTCAAGAGAGATGCATTTTTCTCTATATTTTGCTCTAACTGTGCAGAGGAGTGAGCTGCTGCATGCATTTTCATCATTTTACTCATTAATATTTACTGAGTGCCTGCTGAGAATCTGGCATTTTATAAGGCTCCAAAAATGCAAAAGTAAATAAACTTCCTCTCCTCTAGTTCAGTATATGGTCCCAGACAAGATGCAAGGTAAAAAGATAAGAGAAAAGACAGTAGCTCCTGACTCAGGCTGGGTGGGATAGTGGAGGATTGGGTAAGGCTTCCTAGATGAAATTTTTTAAAAAAAGAGGAATCAGCCTGATAAGAGTTGAAATGGGAGAGAGATAGAGAGTTAGAAACATCAATGAGAGAGAAACATCGACCAGCTGCCTCCTGCACATCTCCCACCTGGGATGTGCCCGCAACCCAGGTACATGCCCTTGACCAGAATCGAACCTGGGACCCTTCAGTCCACAGGCCGATGCTCTATCCACTGAGCCAAACCGGCTTCGGCTAGATGAAATTTTTTAAAAAAAGAGGAATCAGCCTGATAAGAGTTGAAATGCAAATGAGCATTTGTGTGGGCATTCCACAGAGGAAGAAGCCTGTGCCATGGTTCAGAGAGCCTGCCTTCTCTGTTACCTGCACGTGGTGGAGAATGGGGGTCTCAGAGCAGAGGGTGTGAGGTAGAAACTGGAAAAGAGAATGGAGAAGTGAACACAGTTTAAATAACAGCGTCCTTAGAGGAAACTCCAATATACTTCTACATCTATAGATAGGAAAGAGTTTACAGGTAGCAGTCTGGTTAGAGGGGAGCTCTGGAGCATTCATCTTGAAACCATATTTGTAAGCAATGTTCTTACATAGATTTTTTTTTTTCTGGAGAGGAGTACAAGTGATGGATTTTATACATGGGGTAACTAAAGAATTCCATACTCACCATTGAGAGCCTGAACTAAGCTAGGGAGTTTACCTATATCCTGGAAAGGTACAACGGGGAGAGGTCACCAGCAGCTCATAATCACTTTGGCTAAGAACATATTACAGGAAAGTGGACACTGTTGTTAGGAAAACTTGTTTGGTGGCTAGAGTCATAAACATGATAAGAAATTCAAGGTAAAGGTAGTGACCATGAAGAAAATAGAAGGATTCAAGAGGTTTGAAAGAGGTAGATCTACAGGGCTCGATGACTGACAGCTGGAGGGGAGATGATGGAAAAGCCAGGAGACCATAATGGAACCAGCACTTTGACCTGGGCTGTTAGGTTGATGGGTGCCATTCAGGAAATTGGGTGGGGAAGGAAGATGAGCTCAGTTTGGAAATACTGCTTCTGGCTGTGTTGGGGTATTTATCTCTCTCAGGTGGGAATCTTAGGGGAGGTCTAGGGGAGGGTCTCAATAGAATATTTATCAGCTTTCCGGGTGTGCTCTTTCAGCATCCTGGTCTCCACTGGTTGGTTAGGGCCAGGGCAGGGGGTCATTAGTCTATTCAGCTGGTCCTGAAGCAGCCATAGAGTCACTTTGCTTTTTCTGCTCTTCTGGGCCTGGAGCTGAAATACAATTGAGGCTTAGATGTTACCTTTAGGGAGGGAACCGTCAGGAGACCTAAACTCCGTGACCATCGTGACCATCTGTACGCTAGGGGAAGAAAGGTTATCCTGGGGGTGAGGTCCTTGTTTTCCCAGTTTTTCCCATTGCAAGGCCCCAGGACTTTCTGCCCTGGTGACCTCTACCTGACCCATACCTGACTCATCGCCCTTCTTCTGCTCATGTCTGTCTAACTGCTTATAACATAAGTGAAGCGTCTGACACTTCCTGGTACACTGTAGTGCTCAATAAATTTTAACGAGGAGTATCATCATAAGCAGGCTCTCTGCTACTTTGCAAAAATTGCAATTTGTATTCTAAACAGACATTTTTTCGCCTTTACCTATAGCATACATTGGACAATCACATGGAGCCTTATTTAAATTTTCATTTTAAAAAGGATTATCATTTTCCCATTTCATTTTTAAATATGAAAAATAACTGATAAAAACCCAGTTCAATCTCCCATACGGTGAGAGTAAAATAAAAATAATTGATTAAAAATAAATACTAACAAGGGGTTGGCCCTAGCCAGGTAGTTCAGTTGATTAGTGCATTGTCCTGATAACGCCAAGGTTGTAGGTTTGATCTCAGGTCAGGGCACATACAAAAAGCAGCCAATGAATGTATAAATAAGTGGAACAACAAATCTCTATCTATCTATCTATCTGTCTGTCTTCTCCCTCTCTAAAATCAAGAAATAAAATTTGAGGAAAAAAAAAGCTAACAAGGGGTTAAGATTATGACTTTTATTGCTGCCTACTGGGTATACTAGTAATCATAATACATTGCCTAATAAGGATTTCTCAATCTGCCTAGACAAGGAATTTGGGATTTTGCAGCAGTTTCTCATAAAATGTAAATGTTAAGAGAATCCCTCCTTTGTCCTATATGCTTTGACTCCATTTTCCTGAACCTCAGATCTCTTATTCTTTGTTTATCGGAATGTTTTCAATACTAATAGAGACATATTGCAATATCTACTCTCCAGGAAGAGGTTTCAAATTTCCGGGTTCTGAGATTACTGCATTGCTTCTTGATTATATAATTCAGAACTTAGAATGTTAAATTTGTTTATACCAAGAAATGCCTGTAGATTTTTCTCAATGAGAATGAACTTCTGTCTGGGATTAGCAGAATGTTTTCCAGGTCTCTGAAAAATCAACCTAACTTGTAGGCAAAAAACTCTAGGCCAAATTCTACTGAGAATGAGATGAAAATCCAGATCTTTATCAAGGACTAAGCAAATTTTTGACACATATCCTCCAACTTATTTCAGAAATCCTCAAGCTAAATGCAGGCTTAACCTTGTGTCTACTGCAGAATAACATTGTGTTGCATTATATGAAAACCAGATAGTAAATTTTAAACAATTTTATTAACGTCCCTCATATTTAGTCTAAGGGTTTTTTTGCAAAGTTCATTCTGTGTAAACTTATGTAACACTAAGTAATTTTTGCTATAATATGTCTGTTATAATTCAAATCTCTAAGTATATGTAGGGTATCCCAAAAAGTGTATACACACTGTAACAGGCCTTTATAGCTGATAGCTCAATTGCTGTTTCTTTCTTTCAAATTTAACCCATTGGAACTAACAATTATTCAAAGTGTGTATACATTGAGGGGGAAATACTGTATTATGTAGGGAAATCTCATTATCATTGCATTATTTTAAATATTTTAGAAAATAATTATAGCAAATAAAACTTTCCATTTTCTCAATGTCTTAAGGACAGTCAGTTTATATGTATTCTTATTGATTTGTAGGAGATTAATGTGACTTTTCAGTAAATTTGTTAAATCACTGCTCAATTATAGTTCTGGAGATTTCTATCTGAAATGGGAGTACTCTACTTCATAATCTTAAATAGTTCCTTGATTGCTAAAACTACAAATAATGTGTTCAAAAATGGAAACAAAGATATATCAATATATGATTTTTTAATTATATTAACATTGTTTTCAAAATTTTATAACTGAACCCTTGAAAATAGCAATGTACTATTTATAGTTCACAAACTAAATATCTGAATTTTTCATCATATACTATTTTCCCATAGTATATGATGGTTGATCAGCATTAATGAACTTTTATTTCATGTATTCTCTACTCCTCATATTATGTTTCAGCTTAGATTATTTCATTTTATTAGCTGATACAGATTGCTTATGAATGCCACAATTATTCAAATGAATTCGGCTAACAGTGAAGAGTTCTGCCAAGTTTTACAAAGAGATCACAGTTGTAGAAAATTAATATCCCAGTAGTTAATTAGAATACAAGATAAATTAAATGCAAGCAACAGGAATAAATGAATGCTACATCAACCAGAATAATAAATATAAGACTATTTTTATTCTAGAAAATTTATGAAATACGTATTAAAAAGTGTAATTCTGTGTGAATCAAATCAAACCATCTTTAAGGCAAATTAAAGTATTTTAAACAACATCAGATATTTTTCAGTGTTAGAATGTTATTGCTAACCTACCAGTATCTTTACAACTGTAGGCTGTGTACTACATACAAATTAATAATATGCATTTGTCCATTCAAGACTTACTAATTTTTGAAAATATGAATAAAGAACATTTAGATGTCCACTTATAAAGTAAGGAAAAAGGTTCATAGTTTGGGGAGTGAAAGTGCCAGTATTAATAACAATAAATGTGTGACTATATATTAAGAAAAGGAGAGCAAGGGAGGGCATGGAAAAGACAGAGGGAAAGCTTTTGCAAACTAAAATTAGAGTCACAGAAATTTTTTATAATTTAGTAAGTGTGGGAGATAAGGTTAAACAAATCTCAAATCTCCCACAAAGTAAAGCAGCAAAAAGAGAGTGAAAATAGAAGAGGTGGGAAATTGTAAGAATGGTGCAGCACTAGAACATATAAATCAGGGGTGTGGAACGCCCAGCCCATATAAGGCTCACGAAATCATTTGGTCTGGCCCTGCCAAGGCATTAGGAGTAAGTTAATTAAATGTTTGACCAAATATAGCAGGCTAATTTTTAAGTTGATAATTTTGTTTGGCCCTCGAATGATGTTTTAAATATCCAAATGGCCCTTGGCAGAAAGAAGCTTCCCCCGATAAATAATAAATGCTCTAGAAAAAAAGAAGAGAGATGGGGGGTGGCGGGGAGAGACAAGCCTGAGCCTGTGCTTGTACATAGGGAGCTGAAGCTTCCCCCTAGGAGAGGAGATAGAGAGAGAGAGAGAGAGAGAGAGAGAGAGAGAGAGAGAAGAGTGAAATGGAAATAATTAACAAAAAATTATAATATTTCCAAGAAATGAGACATCTTAGTTCCTTGATTGAAAAAAAAAACTCATAAGGACTTTGAAAATAATACTCACACCAAGACATTTCATCATGCAGCTCATAACCAGGTGACAAGGATCAGTCCCAAGCACCACTGCAAAATTTTTGTCTCTACCTCAGTGGCACTTGTGAAGATTAAGTGAGCTAATAAAGAGTGTGTGTGTGTTACAGTATAGTACCCTTGCTCTTAGTGTTAGTATATATAACACTAATGTAATGTATTATTACACTAAGCTGCTATGACTAAACTCATTTAATACATGATTCTGTTAGTAGAAACTATTATGATTGTCCTTATACACAGGAACCTGAGGGACAGAGCAATTGCATAACTTTCCAGGTGTCAACCAGCTGTAAATGATGGAGCTGGAACTCAAACCCTAGCAACCTTCCTTCAGAGCTAACACTATTAGCCTTTACCCAGCACGGGGCGCTAACCATTGGAAATCAACCAGGAAAGAGTCCCAGTGACTTGAAGAGCTAAAGATAATCTAGGATATTTATGAAAATATAAAAAGAACTTATAAGAAAGTATTTTATTTTAATTTTTACATCTTTATTGTTGAAAGTATTATATATGTCTGCTTTCCCCCCACCCTCATTGACCTCTTCTAGCTCGCCCCCCATTCCCACTATCTGTGTCAATGGGCTATGCATATATGCATACAAGTTCTTTGGTTGATCTCTTCCCACCCACCCTCCAAAGGTCTGCCTTCCCTCTGAAATTCAATAGTAATCCATGCTTCTGTGTCTCTGGATCTATTTGTTCATCAGTTTATTTTGTTCATTAGATTCCACATGAGTTGAGATCATGTGATACTTGTCTTTCTCTGACTGGCTTATTTTACTTAGATAAGAAAGTATTTTAATAATCTTGTGATGAGGCAAGACATTATCAAAACACAAAACCCAGAAAAAACAAAGACTTGACTACAAAAAAAGTTAAGTACTTTTATGTAGCAAAAGAAAATGAACTGAACTAGATGCAATTTTTCATCCTTCTACTTGGAAAGAAGATTTTAATCTGATAATATCCAAATCTATATAACGTTAGGAAAGAAATTACTTTAAAACCCTGTGGGTGGGAATGTGAATGGGTGCAATGAAAATTGACGGTGTATATCAGAAACTTAGTGGTATGAAACAATCATTAAATTCTTAAATTCTCTTTTGACAATTTGAATGATTAAAAAATTATGTCATTTAATCATTTTATGTAATCCTAAACCAAATTACATAATTTCACTAACAAGTACCCCTCAGAAAAAAGGTGAAAAAAATAGTCACTATCAAGAGAAAAAGTGTCACATACACTATCTTAACATCTCCTATTCAATTTTATTTTTTTAGCTTGCCATGAACTGAATTGTGCCCCGCCCCCTCCAAAATGCATATGTTGGAGCCCTATGTCCCCATCCCAAGGTGACTATATTAGGAGACAGGGCCTTTAAGGAGGTCATCAAGGTTAAATGAGGTCATGTTGGGTGGGACCTGGATCCCGTAGGATTAACATCCTTACAAGAAGAGCTCGCCGAAACCGGTTTGGCTCCATGGATAGAGCGTCGGCCTGCGGACTGAAAGGTCCCAGGTTCGATTCCGGTCAAGGGCATGTACCTGAGTTGCGGGCACATCCCCAGTAGGAGATGTGCAGGAGGCAGCTGATCGATGTCTCTCTCCCATCGATGTTTCTAACTATCTATCTCTCTCCCTTCCTCTCTGTAAAAAATCAATAAAATATATATATATATATATTAAAAAAAAGAAGAGCTAGAGACCCCAGGAAAGCACACAAAGAAGAGAAGGGCCCACGTGATGTATGGGAGAAGGCCGCTGTTTACAGCGAAGGGAAAAGGCAGCCATTTACAAGCCACAAGAGCTCTGACCAGAAACTAACTCACTGGCCTTGACCTCAGACTCGCCGCTACTGGAACTCTGAGAAAATCATTGTCTGTTGCCAAAGCCCCCCAGCCTGTGGTGCTTGGTTATGGCACTTGAGCAGACCAAGAGAATGTTTTACCTGCTTGAATGGCTTTTTGTTCTTTGACAATATGGTCACCCATCTTACAGGCACTTGAATCTAGTCTTCAGGAACTGGGTTGTGAGAACTGCTATTTCTTCTCAGAAGCTATGTCTATATAAATACACATGTACTTTATGATTCCTAATAAGACCGAAGTTTAAAGTGTTCTAAGGGGACATGTGGCAGTATGCAGGGCAATGCTTTTTGAGTTCATTTCCAGCAGACCTAGGTCTGACCTGCTCTACCGCTTAGGAGCTTGGCTACTCATTAAACACCTGTAGGCTTCAGTTTTGTTTTTGCACAAGTGCAATGAGGATATGCAACCTCACCTTACAGAACTGATATGAGGATTTTAACAGTGATGTCTTGAGGGACTTAGCATAAGGTCGGCATGAACAGGTGCTTAAGGGACATACATCATGACTTTTCCAAATCACTCCTTTATGAGTTGAAACCCGTGGCCTTTATATTCCCCGTTGGTTCAGATGTACTGAATCTGAGCCTTGATACCTGAAACAAATCCATTCAAGGGGCATGGAACTATTGGGTCCAGGAATCTCCACAGGAATTTCAGAAGCTTCCCCCTAGGAGAGCACAGAGATCAACCCCAAACAGTCTGGTTTAAGCTGTAATTACAATGAACTGAGTAAAATCAAACACAGCTTACAGAGGAGATGTTGACAAGGGATCCTTGGCATTTCTCAGCATAACTAACAGGTGGGAGGTTATTGCTAAGACACTAGACATTCCCAGGACACTTCTACCTCATAGAAACCTCTTGCCCCCGAATCACTGCAGTCAGAGTCCTGGGACCTCTGTTTACACCCCAGGTGTTCGTCCACTTGTCCTTCAGCATCAGGTCCGATCGCCCTCAGCCATTTCCTTTTCCCCAGTGGCTAGAAAACCCTTGTCAAGGAAGACAAAGAGTAAGACGGCATCTCCTCTACTTGCACCTGATAGCTGTTGAACCTTCACTGCGGGCTGCACCCTTCCTCATGAAGCAATTATTTTATTTGGTGTGGTTTTTCAGCTTTTTTTTAAAGACAGCACCCTTTCCTTTGCCCCAGATCCTTACTGAGACCATTGTTTCTCACCAATTAATAACCACAAGTTTTGGGCGTTGGTATCTTCCTGATTTCCTACAGAAACAAACTCCTTTGCACGCTATTTTATGTAAAGAGCACAGTCAGTATAAGTGTAGAAAACCAGAGGGGTGAGCAGTAGGGACTCCATCCAGGCAGCTACGCACTTAATCCCACCCCCACCCCACCCCCGGAAAGAGAGGGTATTCGAAAGGTACTGTTCTTTGAGGTGTGATAGGGGTCTCTGGTCTTGCATTCTGATTTATTTTCTACTGCTTTTGTGTTCCTTCTGGTTTATTACTGGTTTGAACCTTTGAAGACTTACCTTTATGGTAGGGTGTTTTCACCTTTCTTATATGTGGATGCTTAGGTTTCTGGAATTGGGAGTGGTCACACTTTTGTTAGAATAATGCAAATGTTTGAAACATCTCTATATCCAACATATTTACTTCTTTATGGAACAGAACTATATTTCTCAGTCTTGTATATACACCAGGGGAGAAGAGGGTGGAGGATGGTAGGAAATGACATTTCAGAGTATACCTCAAACCGCCAGGTAAATGAGATGTGTTTGTTTTCCCAGATAGCCAGTGTCACCTGAATAGATGGGTACAAAGTATTATTTTCTGTTAAAACAAATATGAATAGACCATGAAGTAGGAACCAAAATTCACAAGGACTTTTAAGATACGCTAATAGCTGTTCACAGCTTTTTAATTATAGCATCCCCCAGGTCCTGAGGGTGCATATTCATCCACCTTACCTGCCCTCCAGCGTGAGCTAAAGGGAAAGTTCAGGAAGCATTTAAATAGAGTTTCCCGTTAGTGGAGAAAACAGGTCTGTTCCAGCAAGTTTATTATTTAAGCCACAAAGTTGATTTCCTTTTGTTGTTTTGTTTTCATCAACAGAGGCTAAGGGCATAACTGAAATGAATGTTGAGAAAATGCTTAATTATTTCTCTCCTTTGTTCTCATACTCGTTGTTGCCCAAATCAAATCGCATATGTTCGGCCTTCATAGCAGTACAGTTTCTGACCGAGATGTGTTATTTTTGTGATAAGTATTAAGTGGCATCGTTTGTGAATTGTCTGTAAAGAAATGGGTGAGGTAAGGAAAATCATCATTTAAGTTCCAGTTAGACTAGAAACTGTTCATAGAGGAAATGAAGAAAGCAGCAGTGACCTTGAAGGAGAATGATGTTCAAAACTTGTCGTAGTGAGGGACAGCACACCGAGATGGTGGGTAACAGAGTTTGAAAAAAAATAGCAAGAATACAATTCCATTCCTTGTAGAAAGAAGGGAGAAAAACTGACGTCTATGGGGAACCTACAGTCCCAGCTAACTTCCTACGTGTTTTATTTAATCCTCAAAACACCTTGACAAAAATATTCTCTCCATGTAGGCAAATGAGGTACTAAAAGGAGTCATAGGGCTGGCAGGACTTGGTTCTGTGTGTTTTGGTCCATGGTGGTGATGGTGTTTGCACACCCTGTGGAGTGAAGGGCACGGTGACTTGACGTGGCCTGTGTGGTTCTATAGACAGTGCTCGGAAGCTCCGCTGGCGCCCTGCTCTGGTCCTGCAGAGCACAGGCTGTGTGTACCCTTCAGCTCACATTCATTGTTGGTTTTGACTCTCCTTGTCTGGTGACCATTCCCAAAGCAGCTCATGAACCCTGTAAAGTCAGGTAACATACTTCCCATTACTTTGTCTCCACTGTGGCATTTTGAATTGTTTTAACAGATGTTTGGCAAATATCAGCTACATGATTGACCTTTTGCACCCAAGATTCTAGGATAAAAAGCTACGTGTGCACAGGCAGAGGCTTCTGAATTTGCAACTTAAGCCTTAGCTGGTAGCCCACAGATAACACGCTTTAAAGGTAAGCTCCAGCATTGCTCTCTTTCAGATAGCTCTCATTTAAAAAACAAAAATAAAAAATAAAAATATATCAGGATTAAACCAAGGCCAGGAGAATAGTCTTAATAGAATTTCCTCCTGATTTATGCTTATAAATGCCAATATCTCCACTTAAAGGAACTATAAATTATCATCTAACACATCAATGCTAAGATAAAGTGGGAAGAGGGCCCATGTCTCTTTTCCCCGACCTGCTTATGGAGTCTTCACAAGAGAATCAGGCCAATGGTGAATCTAAAATGATTTTTATGTAGAAAGCAAGATTTTGCTCTCACAATATTTTCACATTAAGAGGTCCTACCAGTTTAATTACCTTTTGATTACCCAATTCATTTGCATTTCCTCCCTGGATCCCAAGCTCCAGACTGCAAGGAAAACACACCTGACCATGAAATGGCTTTAAGTGCATGACCTTGCGAAGGACAGCGCCACCTGAGAACCTGGCCAGATGTTCCATGTTTCTGTTAACAGATTGTGTTCCCTGGAGGCCTCACCATGAGACCAGAAACAATGCAAATCGAGCTCAAGCGCTCTCCTCCTTTGGGTGGAATGCACACTGTCAAGGGCAGAGCACGCTGGGTCTGCCTGTCTGCTCTCCCACTAAGCGCATCCATTAGTTAATTATCATTCTCAACCAGGAAGACTTGTTAATCACTGGTTAACACGAAGGATGGGGAGAACGTTTAGTGAAGCTGGAGTAGGCACATTCTCCCTACATGTGGAACATTCTGACAAGTGTTTCAGTAATCACTTCTGTTTTTTGTGTTCACCCAATTTCTCATCGCAGGGGTTACCTGAACTACAAAAGGCATCAGTAGAATTTTCTGAAAATATATCTTCTGTAAGGTTTCACTTTGGGGCAGCTATTTCAGTAGCCGTACAGACTTATGCTTTGGGTTAACTGTATCATGAAATGGGTTCAGTTACTCACAGACCCCACTAGGATAAGCCAGGGCCTCCAACACTGTCACTGTGAAAGCTTTTTCTTGATAGTTGATGGTCATTACTCAGCATAGGTTACTGCCTACTCAGAAAGGTTTTGAAGGAAGCGTGTCATTTGCTTTCATATGCTGGAAGTGATTATAAAAGAAAAGCGAGCAGCTTATAGACTCTCCATCAAAAATAACGTTGCTTTTGGAAAAACTTGTCTGCTTTTGTTTCAAAAGTTAAAGGATAGTAGAAGTTTGAGATCCTTAGAAAATGTACCTAGCTCTTTGGCATCCAGAATTGTTGGCAAGACACACTGGAGGGAAATACTGAGCCCTGCGGGTGACATTTTTAGCTCTTTGAGGAACAAAACACCAGGTTATCTCCATTTTTACCTACTTACCTGGAGCTCAATACAGAGGCTAAGAGGGCTCTGATTTGTTTGTTTTATCAATATATCTGTGTTTTGCTTAACCTGTTTCTTAGTACAGCTCTCCTTTCTTTCTCTCCAGGTCACGGGTTTGGTTCCTCAAAGATGTCACGTGCACAGACCTTTCCCAGCTACGCCCCAGAGCAGAGCGAAGAGACTCAGCAGTCCTTGTCCCGGTCCAGCAGCTATGGATTCAGCTACAGCTCAAGCCTCATCCAATGACACACAGAGAACCACTGCTGACCAGAGAGACAGTCTGTCCCAGACCTGCTTGTGGGGTCATTGTGCCCTCTGCCTCCTGGAAGACCAATTGCAGTAGAAATTGAAATGGGTTGGGTCTAGCCCCAATCCCAGAGGAAGGTTCAAAACTGGAGTTCCGCTTCCTTGATTCCGTGGCTAAGTCCTTTATTTATTGAATTTCTTGGGGGGAGAGGGGATGGGGATATCTGTGTTTAACAAAAATAGAATCCAAATCATATGAACATTTAAATACAATTCTTTGGGTCTGACAGTAGCAGCAGCCCGGGCACCATGAGCATTGCCCAACAGGGTTGTACCTGGTTGGTGTCCTCAGGGCTTAGTCCTCCCGTCTGATGACAGGGCCAGTCCTTAGACATAAAGGTCACCCACCACAAGCTGTGTGGCTTGGAAGGTTTTGACAGGGACAAATCCAATAAGCTCCACAAATGGCATCATAACTTGCCATATAAATAAGCCCAGTGACAATTGAGGGAACAGGAAATTTAGAACACACGATTAAGCAAGGCCTTGTAGCTCTACGTGTGTGTGTGTGTGTGTGTGTGTGTGTGTGTGTGTGTGTGTTGTGTGTGTGTAGACAAATAGAGATATGGATTTTGCTACATGTATTATCAAATGTGTGCTGAGGGTGACAGGTCATGCTCACTTAAATCGTAGAAAACTGTCATTTGGTGCATTAAAGTTAAAGATTGTTATGTTGAATAGCTATTTTTAAGACAGTGCTGTAAAAAAAAGGCTTCTTATTAGCAAAAGTATTTATATAGTCAAGTCTGCTCCTATGACAAGTCTGAGAGTGTGAGAGGGAGGAATGCTTGGAAGCAGAAGAACCGGTCTAGCTGTCCTACGCCTCACGTCACCGCGCTGTCTTTCTGGTTAGCATTCCCTTGTTGACAGTGTCTTTCTCCTTTGGGGTATGATCACCAGCCGGCTTCCATCTCATCTCAAGAAAAAGAACTCTAAATGAGAACCTGTTTAAGAAAGTGATTAAAATACCTGTAAAAAGAACGGATCTATTTTGCAGTCAGGAGACCAACAGGCACAGGATGGTAGATGTTTGAAACCTCACACACCCTTCTCAGCAGCCATCAGGGATTCGCCTTTCACTGTATGACCAGGACTTGCTGGGCTTTCCTTCCCTTTTACTGGGTCAGGGTTGGCTGGGACTATGAGAAAATGGAGTAAATATAATTTTGTTCATCCTTCACACTAATGATGAAGGTTTAAAAGGAGCTGGTGATTTCCATGTGGACTGAGGAAATTTGGCTAATTCAGGTCAACATAGATAGTTTTGCCCTCAATTTTGGCATTCAGTTGAATGAAAATAAAGATGTTCCTGCATGATTATCTGATGCCACGTGCTTAAGATGGTCAGCTCGCAAATCCCCTAAGAGGAATAGAAATAGCAGGGAGCCCAGGCCATGTAAGATGAATACCAAATTTTTCTTTCTTAATAGCAAAATATTTTAAACTATCAAAGTTAGTCTGTTGAAAGGGTACCTGTTTTGCTGATTAGAGATAAGGTTTATTTTTCATCCCTATCCATTCCTTTCAGAGAATTACTGCAGCATTAAATTGTTCTGGGTCCCTCCTTGATCAATTCGCATTTATAGCAACCACCTAGACCCTCCGCATCCCTCAGATAAAAAATGTGAAAACCCCATCAAGATGCTAATCATAAGAGTTAATGTGGCTGTGAAAAATAATTATCCTAAGCTTTCAGGAATAAAAAGAAAATTGCTCAAATGCTCTGCACTGTGAATTTTGCTGACACATCAGAAGAGCAGGTGACTGGCTCCTGACAATGACAGAGCCTTCCCTGAAGTTCCAGCTTTCAGAGTTAGGCACCTCTAACTTCCTTCAGCACAGGGCATTTGCTTTTGAAATGCCATTAGCGGAACTCACCAGAGCAACTCCCAGCTGAGACCATTTGAGCACAGCTCCTAGTGGAGTCCCACTCGGAGCAAGACTCACTCAGTCGAGCTGTTGCTTAGAGACCACAAGGGACTTATGGGGAAAAGCCCCCAAGGGTCCTGGTTCATGTCTCAGTTTTATTAATGTGCCCGGAGCACAGACACCGAGTCCAGGGAGGTGGAATCTGCTAATTAGATGAGTTGCTCTCATGTCTACTGGGTGGGAGACATAATACCTGCATGAAGTTACTCAAAAACACCGTTTTCTTGTGATCATTCCCAGTGAGCATACCTGACAGGGTACCAGAGATCAGGCACAACCCTGGGCCAGTTCATTCTGAAAATCATGTCATAAAAAGAGTCTGTGAGATAGAAATTTCCTTCCCGTGTCTTTATCCAATCTCATCGCCATGAGAATAAGGCCATAAAATATCTCCTGGGACATTTTTGGAGATGTATTCTCTCCTCTAACTATGCTTCCAATTGTAGCTAAGTCAAAACGACTAAATGAACAGATAGGAGAATTTATATTAACCTAACATACTTGACATAAGGCAGTGCGCATTGCAATAAAAATGACAAGCTGATAAATCTTCTACAAAAACCAAAGATGAAGAGTTACTGAACCCGTCTTCTGGAACTTCATGAAATCAATTCCACTGGAGCAACTAGAGTGGTCATAGGCATGTATTCAACTCACTTGAGCTTACAGGTTTTGACTGAAGATGCCTCTACACTTCACAAGTCATTTTTTCTCCCTCCAGAAATTGTATTATATCTTTAACATACATGTGACTTTTTCATTGTGAGGGAGTGGCTTGCTCTGAACCAAAGACATCTTTTGGCTCCTTCCAAAAGTGACTCCGCTGGGACTCCTCCAGATGGGGAAGGTGAATGAAGAGGGGCACAGTTTCCATACCGGGTGGGAAGAGAGTGATGAGGACAGAACCCAACATAAGTCCTAAAGGTTCGTCTGAGAGCAGAGAAAGCCTGGGGGACATACACATTTCACAGATTATGTGAGGGGATTCATTTTTTATGTCCCCAGTTTTTTCTTCCGATAATATTAATTGTTGTACACGTGACATTATATTTAAAATGCAGAAAAGTACAAAATAACTTTAACCCAATAGCTTACTATTCTGATGGGGGCAAAAGAAAACACAACTTTTTTTTTTATTCCTTGAATGAATAGTAGGCTCTCAGAACTAATTTATTTATACAGGTTGCAAATATTTATAACTCAATAGGTTCTGGCCACTGCCACAATTTGAACTTAATGAAATAAGAAATATATATTTACTTATTTATTAGGGAAGATACTGTTTGATAGAGCATGTGAAATAAAGTGAAATGTATTTATTAAAAGTAAACCTCCCCCTTTTCACCAAGTAGTAACTAGAGTACTAGTCCTAACATCTTGTACAATTTTTCTCTGTCTTCATTGGGCAGTTATGTTTCAAAATTATTTATCACCTATAAAATTGTCAGCCAGTTATACTTTCTGTCCAATATAGAAACAGTGAACTGATAAATAACTTCACACTGTTAGCAGTTTCTATGGATCCAATTTATTGCATGTGCTATCTTTGTAGTAAATATTAAAACACATCCTGAAAATTGACGTCTGCCCCTCATTCTTTGGCCAGTATCTCAGAAAACTTTGTAAAAGAGCATGAGTATCCTATTCTCTAGATTATTTGATCCACTTCCTAAAATGGACCATTAGTGATACAGTGAAAACAAGCTAAGCCAATTATATTCTTATGAAAATATTGTAGGCCAGTTTTGATTATTATAACACAGCCCAATAAATAGGCAATACACATTCAATGGGGCTGAGCCTAAAGACCTTTAACATATCATGTTATAACAAATATTATGCTATAAACTGCTCAAAGTGAAAAGTATGCATTTTTCTCCAATTCTATTAACATATTATGTCTGTCCATATCTTGCCATTTCAAATTACTATACCAATAATTAACTATACTTTACAATCCCCAAACCTTGGTCTTCTCAAGATAGATAAAAATCTGCCTACTGGACATGCATTAATCATTACAATAATAGGTGATATGCCACACAAATGAATTTCTAGCCCGTGAAATTTATGGAGTGCAATTTCCAATGGAGAGGGTTGAGAAGGAAAATGGGAACTAGTCAGGGCAACAATTCAGATAAGATTACAAAGACTCCAGTGAACTGTCTAGTCACTAGACTCTAGTGTAACACTCAGATTTACTCTCTTAACATTCTAACCTCGGTGCCATGTCTGGGACATGGCCTTCTTTACTAGTTCCTCCGAGTACTGAGTATGCAAGACACCAGTTGTATCAGTATTGACATTACCACACGAAGACAGCCCATTACCAACAAGTGTGCTTCCTTTAGGAGAGTGAAAATTGTTTAACACCAAAGACCATGTAACAGAATCCCCTTGGTCCAATGTCTCTTCAGTAACTTGAGAGTCATTCCTGTAGAGTCAACCTCATTTGCATTTCAATGTGAAGATACGTTATCAGTGAGACAGGCTGGGGGCTGAACATGTCAGAAAAGATGCACAGCCGTGTGTGCGTTCTCTATAAATGTACCTGAAAGCTTAACCCACGTGTTCTACTACAAATCCTTCCTTTCTTATTGAAGAATGTGAATCTTTGTGGATCAGTTCTATAATTTATTACAACTAGATACGGCATTATAGTTTATAGACTCTCATGGAAGTATCATGAGATTTGGGGCACATTTTCTAGATAGGTGGAATGCTAGTTAGCTCTGGAGATGAGCGTGTAGAATAAAAGTCCTGTTTTTATGTTCCCCTCAGGAGAAAACCAAAACCCATAAATGTTGTAATTTATTCACAGGCAAGAAACAGTCAGGAATAGGGTCACCTAGCAGGCTCCTAGGAATGTTTCCTTGGCTACATCTCAACTCCCAGGGATGCGTAGTGGGAGCTGAGAAATGCCACATGGCCTATAAGTGAACAGGCCCTTGTACATGTGTTTTCCCAAATTTGTCAGATGTTTCTAACTCTTCCTGGACTCACCACCAACAATATCAATTATGGGGCAATTATTAGACCTGTAGGTCATGGATGATTGGTATAAGTATTACTATTCTTATACTATCATCCAGTTCTTTGTTGGAAATTTAGACTTACTTTTTCTAAAGTGATGGTCAAACTAAAAAAAAAAAAATTAAGTGTCTATCTTTTGTATTCCTACTAATTCATTGCATTGTCGCCGTGATTATTATTTTGGGGATTTTTATTACTCTGTAGCACTTTGATTTAATTATTTATGGCATTTGTCACAACTTTGTTAAAGAATTGATAATATCAGGGCTACACATTTTCATGCGAGTTTCAAAAAGCTTCCATTTTCAATTGAAATTTGGAGAATTGTTTTTTGTGGGTTTTTTCCTTTAAAATACCTTACACATCAAGCTTTTCCTCAAACCCTTACATAGGCAATTATTTAAATTAATTAAATTTTAGATAAATTAGAAATAATTTAAAATTACTAAATAATATGAAAGCCACTTTTTATGTGAGATTTTCATACACTTTTCTTAGTTTAAAATTTTAATATCTTGTAAACATTTTAAAGAAGGGAAAAATATACTTATAATAGGAATATGTCAACTTCCTTCTAATAATTCCACTTAATTCATTTTTATTTTGCTTCACTTTCTATGCCTGCTACCTTAGTCCATATTCCATATTCTGAACTTATTTTATTAGTTGATACAATTAACTTTCTCAATCTGATCTCTGGTGTTTTTTTTTACGATTTTAAACTTAAAGAGAACATTAAATTAACCCATTTTGTAGACACAGAATTGTGCCCCAAATGAAGCAAGGTCTCCACCCTGACCCTGCAGCTGTGCTCACCTCGGAATCTGATGGCTGTCCTTATTCACCCAAGTGACCCACAGCCTCATAAGACTTGCTTATTTTAAGGAATCCAAAATGTAAAGCCCCAAATTCAGGAAAAGAAGATTGAGATAATGGCTTAATTTTTTAAAGGTTTTCTCTCAAAGAAAACCTTGTGAAAGGGTTTTTATGTTGTTTTCAAATATCATTAACTCCTTGACAGAGGGGTTGAAAGGCAGGGAAAGATGGAGAATGAAATGATTGTAGTATCTTGTTATTCAATATAAATCAGAAATGAACATGATACGGGTCCATATGAAATCATTTGATTAATGGAATTCAGATTTACATGTCTATTGCATAATCCAAGGAACAATGCCTATCCTTATCGAAAAATATATGTCAGTGAGTGGAGTGGAGAAAAAGAAGCTCCCAATTTATGTGAAGACCTGAAATGGAGAAGAGAGATTCTTTCAAGTTCTAAGACACTGTGTTATTGTAGTGATAGCCAGCAGTGTATAAATCACAGCAACACATAAGTCTACACCCTCACAACGAATGAGTTGAAAGCCAGTATCATCTTGGCTGCAGACGACAGAATACCTCACCTAGCACCATCTTTACACAAACCCTAACACACTCATGCACACAGACACATTTTTTACTTTGACCTACTCTGTATATGCCCCTATACTTATCTTTTGGGATCCACACAGAAATATCCCATCTTGCAAAATCCTTATCCATATGAATCTTCAAAATGTATTAAATTATGTGTTGTATGTTTGTTTTTCTGTAAATTCTTTTAAATCATTTTATATATACTTTGTGAAGTCCTATACTGTATTTTATAGAGGGATATTATTTGTCCTTCATTAAATAGGATGTTTATGATCATTTTGATAAAAATAACTGTGGACACTACACCTTTGTCAAGAAACAAAATACCCATTACAAATTTGCTTCTTTTCCAAAATATATGATTTGATATACTTCCTTTTCAATAATAATTGATTCCAGATAATAGTTTGGGGACATCTGTACTTAAATACTAGCTGAGCCACCTTTTGCAATGGAATGCAAAGGAATACTGTCCCTGGAAACTAAATGTAAATTTTTTGGCAGGACAGAAAATATTATTATAATGAGGCAATAATTAAATTATTTTTAAATCTATCTGTGTGACTTTTCCCCTTGTTAAAAATAGTACATAGTTCAAGAATTATCCTCTTTTAAATTTCTAGTTTCTATATTAGTCCTCAGTAGATAAACTATTGTTATTAATGTCTTACTCAAAACCATAAGAAATTCACAAATGAGATTGCTACCAGGAGAATCATTTATAGTTGTGCAATATTAAAATTTCCTCCATAACCTAAAAAAAGGTAAAGCAGTCCAAAAATACTGCTTTCCACCACAAGTCTGCATGATTGAGATTTGAACATCAAAATTGCTGGGTCTTACCCAAGAGTTACTATTGTTAGCACTGTAATATTATATGATCTCCTTACATTTTTGTTTTCATGTGATGAACTGTAACTGTAATTAAACAGAATTCTGACAATCATATTCTTTGAACCTTTAAAATGTCACTTATTCCTTTATTTATTGGCTTGCTATTTTCAAAATAAAATAAAAGAGGCCCTTTATTAAATGGAAGATTGCTGAGAATTCATTATGTATTTCTGGTGCTTTCCTAACCCTGTGTTATGATAGGACATCATTTTTACTTGGTTGACTCTGGTTTGGTGGAATCATGGAATGTTAATATGGAAAATGACATTGGTGACCAGCACTTTTATTTCCAGTGAAGTGATATCCAGTTTTATTAAGTGGCTTTCACAACAGCACACAACTGGAAAACAGTTGTTTTTCTCCAGCACCAGGCTCACCCTTTAATTACAAAGGAAATTATTGAAGGTGAACATTTGGTAGAAAAACATTTCACATCAAGAGTGAGAAGCATGCAGTTCTGACCACACTAGCTACCAGTGACTTCCTTATTACATATTTCCATCCCTTGGCCTTGGTCACTGGCATTTAGATCGCTCAGGAAATACACTTACAGAATCCATTTCTCAAGCTTAATCTTTAAATATTATCTGGGCTGTTCTTTATGGTTTTCTAGATTAATTTATTAGTAGTATTGTTTTTTCTTTCAGAGAGTTATGCCTTTATAGAGAGCTTCCATAATATGAGAGAAATCAAAGTGAACGAGAGAGCTGGCATTAGAGATATTGAACGTCACAAGACACAGCCCAATAGTAGTGACGCTGTTATTTTTGTAATATACAAAGAAAATGAAACCAAATAATTCCCCAAAATGGCAAAACTTCCATCCTTTTTTCCAAACTAGTCAAGAACTATGTTAAATAAAGTTACTGAATTTTTATATCGATATGGTGAATTATTAAAATAAAGGTTTAAGTAAGAACTGGATAAAATAGCTAAACATTCAAGGAAATATGAGTTATCCTATTAATCAGGGTATTTTAGGAAATCAGGCTGCTAAATTATAGGCTCTCAAAGGCCAATCACTAAACACTTACTGAGTGCTGACTACCTACTACACTGAACAAAAAACATGCCACATCTCCCCACTTGGTTCTTGCTGCCTTTTCATTCCTTTTGCTCTGCTTCAGGGAAGAGGAGGGTGGGGGCAGGGGTAGCTGACAGCACATGGGTATGGGGCCTTCCCTAGGAGAGGACATGGAAATGGCTAGACAGCTAGACGTAAGGAGGTAAGGGAAGGCAAGAGAGACCACCTCCCAGCTTCCAGTTCTTTCTCAAAGCTGTTCTGAATTTCTTCCCTTCTCCTCCTCCAATCTTATTCTCTCTCTCTCTCTCTCTCTCTCTCTCTCTCTCTCTCTCTCGACACTGCTTTTTTATCATAAGAAATTATTATACAACATAATCTAACATAATTCCAAAATTATCTCTTGCTATTTGTATGATATAATTTTTTTAAAAACCTCTTTAAAAATTTCCCCTTCCTCTTTTGACACAAACTGCATAAGACAAAATATGCACTTGAGTCACAGAGTGCAAAATATTCACCTGTTCTACGTATCTTATACTCTACTGAATATTTGCAAACTTTTGTTCTAAGGTAGCCCAATACTGTGCTGTGGAGGATGTCATTCAGATTGATGGGCACCGGTCCAGCCAGTCGGAGTCAGAGTTGTAGCTGTGCTTTTCCCCCACGTCTCCTTATTTTCCAAGCTTCTTCTATCCCTCACCTGGACTTGCTTCCAAACAACTCACATTGTTCAAATAAATTAACTGCTTATTTCATAACACTGTGTCAGCCTCCAGTGCTTAAAACCGTTACTGCCAACTTATACAGCCACAAACCCAACTATAACAGGCTTGTGCTTGTCCGCTCCACCACTCAGGGCACTGGTTACACACTTGCAGTCTGGGACTTCGTGTCCTTTTATACCTGGACATTTTCTAGAATTGATTCCGGGTCTTATGTTTCCCTCTCTTCGTTTTTCTGGATAAAGGGAGACATCAAGATGACAGCTCTGTGGAAAGAACCACAGCTTCTGGGCCCAAGTCAAAGATCTAGAGTAACTTTTCTGGGAAGATGAGTGTTGGAATATCTGTTGCACCGGAAGCTCCAGAGATCATGTAGACCAAGCATGTCAAACTCAAAGGCTAACACGGGCCAAATAAATGAGGCATGCGGCCCGCGGGCTGCGAGTTTGACATGCTTGATGTAGACCATTGGTGAAGAGTCTGACATAAGTTTATGGTAAATACAAGAATAGTCAGCTGAAAAGAAACAATCACTCTGGATGGGGAACAAAGTTCTGTAGGAGAGAAGGCGGTTATTTTTACCATGTGATTCAACTGAGAAGAGTGCTAACAAAGTCATAAAAAAATAAAAAAACAAATATGGAAACAATCAAACTTTAAGACAAATATTTTTGAAAGATGGTCATATGAGAAAGGTATTCATTCACATGTCATGAGTTTATGGGAATAAGACATCAACAAATCAATAAAGAATGCCCTAAATTTGAAAAAAAAAAATCTGGTAGTAATATAAGCATGCTATTCAGAGAAGTAGAGAGAAATAAAACAATCAGAAGAAGTGAGATGTGTTGTCTTGACGGAGGGAAATGGGAAGGGCAGGGAACGATTTTTTGTAGAAAACCCCACAGAGCACTCTGACCCTGAACTGCACCCACTTATAAAATGCACTGAGTGCTGCCTCGAGAGTTACAAAGTGCCAGCGGCTTGCATTGCTCTGCATTTAACACTCCCTGTTAATGTTATTGTGTAGAAAATCTTGCCTAATATTCTTTGGTGGCAAATGAAACTAATGATCCTGGGGCACTGCATGTTATTCATTCAAACAGAGAAAACAGTATAGTATGTCGAGGTGAGCATTTGCATGCAAAACCCCAAAGTCTGAAATTACCCACAAACCTGGAAAAATGTTCTAAAAGAGGGTAACTATATAACATCATTCAAACAGGGAAAATAGGCAATAAGTGTGGAATATTGCAGACATGTATCACCCATATCCCCGATTTAGATCTTTTCTTACACCTTACAACAGCGTTAGTACTTTAAACTGGGAAAAACATAATATGTAAACCAACCTTGAACACTTATAAAATTTCCTGAGCAAGCACTGCAGTTATTCTAGAAATTCCAGATCTGCCTGTGACTATCACTAGCAATAGAAAAGTGGGTGTTTTTTTTAAACTTGTCTTATTTTTCAGATAAACGTATGAAAGCCTAGAGACTTGGCTTAGAATAATTCCAATGAACAAACCAATGAAAAAAATATACTGATTTATCAATGTAAAGGTCAACACTTTCTAGACACTACATTCTAATAATGGCCAAACTAATGATGATAATAAAATAATGGTGTTACATGTTTATGTCATTTTATATTTTTCAAAGATATTTTCTTATCACTTTCGTGGAAAGAAGCTAAACTTGGTGTCCACAATTTAACATCTCCACCTATACTTTATAAGCATCTTAATTCTACAATATCTTGGATCAAGCAGTACAAGAATATAGCACATTATGCCCAGCCAGTGTGGCTCAATAGTTGAGGGTCAACCTATGAGCCAGGAAGTCAGGGTTCAATTCCCAGTCAGGGCACATGCCCCGGATTGCGAGCTCCATCCTCAGTGTGGGGTGTAAAGGAGGCAGTCAATCAATGATTCTCTTTCATCATTGTTGTTTCTAACTCTCTCTCCCTTTCCCTTCCTCTCTGAAATCAATAAAAACGTATTTTAAAAAATAAGAACACAGCACATTGTGATAAATCAGGAGACGTACGGTGATTACAGGGCTTCCTAATTACAATGTGGACTCTACGCATTTGTAATATTACTGCAATGCAGCTGTAGGTTTTTCTTTAATACAGTGCTAGATGAACCAACATAATAACTAAACCTGCTAAAATTATTTTTAGTTTACTCTATCTTGTAAGTTGACATATTTTAAATGTATATGTTTTTAGTAATAAACTGAATTACTTAAAACATTCTATGAGCCCTAGCTGGTTTGGCTCAGTGGATAGAGCGTTGGCCTGCAGACTGAAGGGTCCCAGGTTCAATTCCGGCCAAGGGCACATGCCTGGGTTTCAGGCTCAATCCCCAGTAAGGGGTGTGCAGGAGGCAGCAGATCAATGATTCTCTCTCATCATTGATGTTTCTATCTCTCCTTCTCCCTTCCTCTCTGAAATCAATAAAGAAATATATATTTTTTTAAAACATTCTATGAATCTGAATAGTTATTAACTACAAATGAGAGCCCCCTGTCTCCCACCCATAAGCATGATAACAAGTTAAGGACATTTCTGTGCCATTTGCTCAGCACGCATAAAGGCCTTTCAATGATGTTTCACGGTCACTCTGATGATAATATAATCAACACCTAATCATGGTAGGTTAATTAGATGCATCCCTTCCCTGACAAAACTATGCATTCTATAACGACATTTAATAAACCTCTCATCAAACAGCAATTTTCTTTAATTGGTTACTTTAATGTAAATATTAAAATAGTGGCATTCAAAAGAAATAGATTTTTATTTAATGTATTATATATCAATATAAATTATATATGTAAAGAAGAATCTTAGGAAACATCTTGCTTCCTAAGTAGCACCTTGCAAAAAAAGATTTAAAATATAATTTAATTCAATTCTGACCTTTTATTCAGTGGATCTGTTTTTATCTCTTTCCTTATTAACAACCAGAATAGCAGGTACAACAAATTGTGTGTGTGTGTTTGTACACTCACACAATATATATATGTACATATATGTGTGTGTGTATAACATATGGCAGTATTTTAAAACTCTAGCAAACTATGTATAATATTAACGAAAATACAATGAAAGTGCTTTGTTAAGATGTTCAGAGGGGAAAAAAAGGAATGAACAGAATTTCACCAGTTAACAGCTGAGAGTGGAATAGTAGGGAGAAATAGTGGAATAGTAGGAATAGTAGGGAGGTCAGAGAAATTTCCGCAGGACTGAGGAGGGCTCAAAATCCCTGAAAAAAAATCCTGAACTCTATCATATAAGTAAACTCTCTACCAGACAGAAACAAAGATTATGAATTTTCCAAGAGTTGTGGACAGCCATCTTGGAAGCACAAGAGGGAAGTTCGAATGAGTTAGACCAGTGGTTGGCAAACTCATTAGTCAACAGAGCCAGATATCAACAGTACAATGATTGAAATTTCTTTTGAGAGCCAAATTTTTTAAACTTAAACTATATAGGTAGGTACATTGTTATTAACTTAATTAGGGTACTCCTAAGGCTTAGGAAGAGCCACACTCAAGGGGCCAAAGAGCCGCATGTGGCTCGTGAGCCACAGTTTGCCAACCATGGAGTTAGACCAACACCAGTGAAGTGGATCCAATGCCATGGAAAGGGATCCAGAAGCTGGTTTGTGCCCACACTTGATTTCAGACATGACATTTAGGTCCTGGTCAATAACCTTTGCCTGAAGCTTGACCTCCCCGGGTGGCTCCATTACATGAGTCAGTAAGTTGCCTTTCATGTCTAAGCTAATTAGAGTCTGGTTGACTGAAACATTTCTGTTAAGAATGTTCTCTAGGTGATGTAGGTCACCAACACCAGGGAGAACAAGAGCAGGTGGATCCAGTGGTTTCATGTCCAGGCCAGCAGCAGGGCTTGCACTGTAGCTCGGGGGCAAGACAGACAGGCACCTCTATGCCCTGAGCACAGTCCTGGGATGAGGAAGCAGAAGAGGCTCTGATGTCTTCCAGGCCATCACAGGTCAGAGGTGATGAGACCCATAGACAGGAGATTGTCTTTAACATTTTGTCATATTCTGTTTTGTTAATATACCCAAAATTGTGTATGTTTCTTATAACTGTTTTTAGAAATTGGCACATAGGCTTCTATTACTTATTAGGTGGAGATTTTATATGTAAATGTAGTACTGAGAATCTTTTTTCCATCGTTTTGTTGGGGAGTTAAATAGGGTGCTGTTTGGATTGAAAAAAGTAAAATATATTCAGTCTACTGGCATCCAGGGTAGACACTGAATAGTGGGAAGAAATTGTATAAAGATCCATGGATTTAACAGTCATAAATTTGCTCAGATCAAGAAAAAAGCTTAGGCTCTAGTCTTCGGTCTCCGGGAGAAGGTTGGGTAGTTGACATAAATGTCCTCTCCTGCACCATCTGATGGTTGACTGATGGAGAAGGAACTTCTGTAGTTGTTGGATGCCTAGAAAGACAGGCAGAGAAGGTGTCAATAATTCACTAAGGTGTCAATTATTCACTAAGGTGTCAATAAGCAGCTAACAAAGACACCGAAAACAAATATCTTCTCCATTCAACTGCAATAGAGGTCAAATTTCTATTACAATTAATTTCATAAAACATCCTCTTTATTATATTGAACTTCTGTGAGAAATCACATTCTTGACTTGCAGGGCCCCGAGTAAGATGCAACAGAGGCCTGGTCTACATCATCTCTTGCTACACTGGGTTTATGAAACACCTGTTTAGATGCAAAACTCCCTTTCCCAATGTTTGGGGTTTTGATTAGAGCAATTCTCATTTTTATATGGAAAGTCTCGTATAGTATTTTCCCATTGTGGGCCCCATTAATTAATTTCTGTTGAATGAATGTCATCAGAGGCCATACTTTTTTATTTTATTTTTATTTTGTCTTTATTGTTGAAAGTATTACGGATGTCCCCTTATTCTCCCTATAGATCTCCTTCACCCCAATCCTGCCCCCACCCAGGCCTTCACCACACTATTGTCTGTGTCTATGGGTTATGCATATACATATGCATATAGGTTCTTTGGATAATCCTTCCCGAGCCTCCCTACCCCTTTCCCTCAGATTCATCAGTCTGTTCCATGCTTCCATGTGTTTTAAAGAACAGTACATGGTGTCTTGTATTAAAAGTAAGCAACTGAACACAATAAATTAACAAAATAAACTGATAGTGACTTTCAAGATAATGTTATGTTATCATTAGAATAGCTTTGGTGTTTTCAAAGAGAAAGAAAGTTCAAGTGTCATTGTTACTTATATAGCCTGTTGATTAAAAAAAAAGATCAAGTAAGTCTAACTTCATCTTAATATCGGCTTAAAATCTAACTTTATAATCATCATTCAAAATACCATTATTTTATAAAAGCCTGAAAAAGTTGAATACATAATGTAGGAAGTTGCAAAGCTCCTTCCTGCCTCTGAAGTTCACAGCAACAACTGTAGCTTTGTTTTGGCTTGAGTGGGCAACAGCTAAGGACAAAGAACAAATCCCAAAATTGTATAAAACAGACCACTGATTAGCTGGTGCAGGAGTGGCAGGTAAAACAAGGCAAGACTTCTTGAGTCGTTGTGGTTGGTGCCAAAAAAGTAAGCCATGAATTATTCAGAAAAAAGAAATATTTTTGCAAAGAGTAACTACTTAATAGAAGAAAAAATTAAACTGATAGATTATTGAGAAGTCTGAAGCACACATATTGAATTGTCAGAAACATTTTAGTACTTGGCGTTTTGACTGGGTAGAATTTAATGATAAGTAATTAAGTTGAAGAGAAATGGATGTAATTGTAGATAACACTTGGGGAAATGTTTTATTGTAAAATTCCCTAAACAGAATAATATGTGTTAAAGGGAATATTTGACCCATTGTGGAGACATGAGCATCCCTCTTATCTACAAACACAGATGGAATTTTCTCTTTCCAGTAAACAAAAGTGGGCACGTGCAAATGAGGAGGAAATGGTTACACTTCATCAGACATCTGCAGCCCCTTGGAAGGCTCTTTAGCTTTATAATCTGAACATCCATTAATTAATCAATTAAGCAAAAGGTCAGACCATTTATGTAGTTTAATTTAATCCTCACAATAACTTTATGGCATAAAAACATAATTATGCCCTGTACTGGGTCAGATAGTGTTCCCCCAAATTTATGTTCTTCCAAGACCTTCATGATGTGACCCTATGTGAAAATAGGTTTGTTATAAATACATACACACACACACACACACACACACACACACACACACACACACGGGGAAGAATGCCATGTGAAGACAGGCAGAGTCTGGTGTGATGAGGCCACAAGCCACGGAATGTCAAGGAGTGTCAGAAGCCAGCAGAAACTCGGAGAGAAGCATGGAACAGATTTTCACCCCAAGGAGGAACTGATCCTACTGAGACCTTGATGTTAGACTTCAACCCTCTAGAATGGCAAGAGAATGGATTTCTGTTGTTCTGAATCACCCACTTTGTGGGTATTTGGTGTGGCAGCCTAGGAAACCAATACAGATTTTGGTAATGTGCAGTGTTGGTTATTATGTTGGTGTGATTGCTCTTTTCTTTATATTAATGTAAAAACAGTTTTGAAGGGTATTAATAATAGGAGAATAGTTCAGAAAATAACTATTTCATCAAATAGCTGACACTTAAATTACAGGCAATTGCACGGTCAGTTTGTTGAAAGGAGAATAAAAAAGAAGATTGCTAATTGCCAAATGAACTGAGTTTACAAAACTTTTATGATGTACAAGGAAAAGGGGCGGGGAATGACAACTCTGAGAAAACTTACCTTATTCTGTGTGGCCTGAGACTCTTTACCTTGGAAACTTTTCTGTCTCCTTCTCTTCCTGGAAATACATATTCAATAGAGGTATTAAGAATTACACTCCAGACTAATGTTATTTCAAATCCTTTATATGCCTCACCTGTGCCCTAGCTCACATGCCCTTACTAAATACGTTGAAGTAGCTACCCACAGTTACTTTACTAGTATACATACATACCCAAATTTTTTTCATTTTCCCACCTTCTCCAATGTGTTTCCAGATGGTAGAGGCAACTAAATGAATATCCACCCAGTGGACACTAGTCATTAATCCCAGTGAGTTTAATAAAGAATGGTTCATAGTGGGTTATTACATAAGTAGCTTATGGCCTTCTCCAAAGTACTTCAGACTTGATTTCCCACAATTAAAACTTCCTTTTAAATGCTATTGGGATAACTTCTTGGGTGCCAATGATAATATAAAGCTTATTTAGCTTTATAAAATCGTCTAGGTGTTTACTAAACCACTCGTATAGGTTACATTTTTTAAATTTCATTTTTAAAAAAAACCTCTCTTATTTACCAGGTTGGGGGACTGAGGCAAAGAGAAGAGTAACTTGCCCCAGATCACATGGTTGGTTAGTGGTAGCATCAGATTGGAGTCCACAGCCCTCCCTCTTAACTACTATGTTCTCCTGCTCTAGGGCCATGGGTTGCAGTCGATGGGGCAGTCTGGAGCTATGCTTTTAAATAAATTCTCCAGGTTCCAATTAAACCTATAAAAACCTAACTTCAAGAGAATTCTTTGAAAAGAAAATACAGGAAACGAAGAAAAGAAGCTACTGTGATTGAATACATTAGCTCAGATAACTACATACAAGTGTGAAGAATGGTTTCACGGGGAGATGGGGACCCTTTTCATCTTCCTAAAGAAGATTCTTATTGAACAACAAAGAAGGGACAAAAGTGTCGAGTTGTTTTTTAAAGATGAGCTTAGAATTCCTTCATGGAAATTGTGAAAATCAGGCAAGATGGTTTCTCTCCCAGGAAAGGTGTTCAGATGGTGGATGTTGACCTTGATGGTGTCTTCTAGTTGCTATGAAATCCTCCACCATCTCAACCTAATCACAAACTTACCTATTCTATGTGCTTTTATTTATTTGCTTACGTATTATTGAAACAATTTATTTACTTATTTTACATGTAAGTATACTACATGCAAGCATATTTCTAGGTATTTTATGTAAATTATTTACTGCTCAAAAAAATCTATGCTGTAGGTGTTACTATCTGCTTTTTACAAATGAGGAAACTGAGACACTGATCTATAACTTGATCTTTTGTTAAGTCATGGTTTGCATGGCTTGTATATCATAATATAGAGTTAAATGTCCCAAATAGGGCCAAATATATATACATTTTTTACATAAAACTAGAATATACAATGTGATGAAGAGAAGACAACATGAAGCTTAGAGTCAGATGATCTGTGTTGACTTGTGCTTTGCAATTTACTAGTTATTTGCATCTCCAAAGTTCAGTCCTCTCATCTGCAAAATAAAGACAGTAAATACATTGTGGTGTATTCTAGGTTGACCAGCCATTCTGGTTTGTGGATTCTAAAGTTTCCCAGAGGTGAGGGATTTTAGTGCTGAAACCTGGATAATCCCAGGCAGACGAGACACCCTACTTGTAGTGAACATCAACATTGACAATAAATGTAAAAATAAGTGTCTAACCCTTTGCTCATTAAATATTAAAATTCTTCTTATGAACACTGGTGTCCACATGTAGACTGTCAGGCTTGCTTACCGAGGCTAGGCCCTTCTGTCAGCCATGATCGCTTGACAGTGTTACTATTCTGATCTAACTGGGAGCAGAGAAAGTGCCTGGAGACCCTCTGCACTCCCGTCCCTAGGGGCTAGGTGTGCAGGAAGAACCCAGTTTCCTCCAGGCACACTGTGATTTACTTTGCCTTCTACCCAAGTCAATACATTTGAAGCGACAAGAGTGTTTTAAACAGTCGTGAGGACAGAGTTCAGATGGTCACTGTTTGGCCCTGGCGTCATTTTTCCAACATGTCCACATGCTGATAGAGTGACAAGGTGGGAAAACAAGTGCTTTTCCCTTGCATTTGCCCAATGATGAACCCAGCCCAGGAATCTTTTTATCACTTTGAACCAAGCAGGGACAATATAGTCTACGGTTCAATTTAGCTATTCCTGTAAAAGTGATGCATTTTCATGAAACTCAATCCTTCATGTCCAGCATCTAGGACCCTCCAGAGACCTGCTGTCACTCATTCTGTCTGGGCCCCTGAGTGATCCTGTGGCTACAGTTCCCCTCGGTGCATTTTTTATCCACCAAGGTGGAGCAGTAGTGAACCCTCAATGTCACTAACATCCCATCCCAGGCTCCTTACCCCAACTGGCTGATTTCTGACCAAAGGAAGCTTTGAGGGCATCTGGGTGACAGAGAGAAAGGAAAAATGACAGTTCTGCGTTTCAATTTAATTAGAAAAATGCTTATTGACCATCCATTATTTGGAAAGATTAGCACTAAATGCTATCAAACTAAAAAATGAATAAAACATAACCACTGCCATCATGAATAGAAGGAAAGACAAGTGTGAATGTGATTAAATTAGCAAGCAGGCTGCAAGATATAGCAGATGAGAAGCTCGTGGGATTCTGGAGAGTGAGGCCACGTCTCTGGGCAGGGAGGGAGAGGCAGGACAGACCTCCAAAGGGGACAGGTGTCCCACACCTTGAATGATCCACAGGATTAAGGCTAAACGTAGAGGAAACAGCACTTTGGTGGCGTGACAATGGAAAGAGAGCCAAGTGTGTTCACAGAAAAGTTGCAGTTTTAACAAAATTTGTCAATACTGGGCGGAGTAAGAAAAGGAGAAAATATGAATGGAAATTAGGCTGGGGTCAGAACCACAGGGCTCATTGCGTTTTGCCTTTATTCTAGTGACAGGGGATTGGTAACAGGAGGTTTTAAACAGGATGTTGACATGGCCAGCCTTAGCTTTCAGGAAAGGAACCAGGAAAACCCAGGGGCATTAGAAAGAGAGGAGACGTTGTGAGCAGATTGCAGAGTGTGAATAAAATCAGGGGAGTGGCCTCAAACAGACTGTTAAACTACAGCAGGAAGGCTGGGGAGGGTGGGGGGCTGGAGGGGGGGGGGTAAGAAATCAACCAAAGGACTTGTATGCATGCATATAAGCATAACCAATGGACATAAGACACTGGGGGGTAGGGGAAGCCGGGGGATTGTCAAGGGCGGGGAAAAAAAAAAGGAGACATATGTAATACTCTTTGTAATAATTTAAGCCATTC
>NW_005871130.1:390996-424324 GCF_000147115.1 Myotis lucifugus
AGGAGATGAGACAGAGAAACCTCTGGAAATCCAATCAATAAGCCATGCATGTGTGTGTATATTACCATGCATCTGTGCCAATATTCTGGGGAGAGAAGAATGGGGAATGGATGGATTCATCCATCCAATAAACATGTATAAAGTGTCTTTCAATGCTGTGCTAGACACGCCAAATGTAGACATCAAATGCTTGGTCTCCTCCTCCCTTAGGAAGGTAACCTTAGTTGGAACACAGTATATCCACCCCTGTGTGATCACAGCTAAGACTGCAACAGACACTTAGGCATGTGAGTGGGTGAATATGGAGAGCTAGGAAGGGAAGAAAGGGTCCACCAAGAATATCCTAGAAACTTCCAAGTGTGCCATGGACGTGAAAGGTAGGACACTAAGAGGCCAGTGGCCACCTGCTCTCTCTAAGATCGCCCCTCCCAACCTCTTTCTTCCTTGATAATTTTTAATAAGAACAACTAAATTGTTTGTTTCAGAGAATAGACAGCCATTTAAATAATATTGTTTGCTTATTAGAATATGTGCTTCATCACATCTCGTTCACCACTGTGACAAAAGAAATAGCTGATGAATAAGTGAAGGCTTTATTACTGTTCGATCCAGTCCTCCTCTCTCTCTCTCTCTCTCTCTCTCTCTCTCTCTCTCTCTCTCTCTCTCACACACACACACACACACACACACACCATCCCTCACCCAACAGCTTTTTTTCCTAAAGGAGAAGGAAGATCAATGGAGTAGGAGACAGAGAGGAGACAATAGACATATAAAAGCTTTGTTAATATGGGGCAGACGGCCAGCTCCTACTGATTATTAAGTGAATGACTCTCCCCTTTTCCTCCACTATTACCACAATTCTTTCCTCTCCTTTGTGTAAGAAAAGCACTCAGAAAAACATATGTGAGTGCTAAGACAGCTTGGCCAATGCTGGGTGATTAATTGTAGAGATCCTCGAACATCAGAATCGCTCAGGGTAAACAAGATTCAGAAGGAGGCGCAATGCTCACCTGTTATACAGAATGACAATGACAGCGGCAATTAAGATAACAAACAGCAACGATAAAACTGCCCCTACAACCATCCAGAGGACATATTGGTTGTCGGTTTTACCTAAGAGAAAAAAATTATAGTAGAAATTAGGAATTCAGCCAAAGCCAGCAAAAAGGAAGACAGAAAAATGAGAAAAGATACATCCATCATCGTAGAGGCACAACTGAAAACAAACAACTAATCCAAGAGAAAAAAAAACACAGGATGAGATAAGGGAAAAATATAATTTTCTGTTCAGTCTCCTAAGTATTTCGGACTCCTGACAGATTTTTGCTAGTTCTTTGATCTCTAAGATTTGATTTGACACCTTAAGAATAAGAATAGAAAGAGTGTATGCCTGAGACAGATATCCCTTCATTCTAATGAGCTCCTGATTGCAAATGTAAAATCTTTTAAGAAAAAAAAACCCATCAAAATAGTATACAAGGAGTGAGGGCATGAGTGGGGGGGGGGGGTTAACGTAGGGATAAGGACACATATGTAATAACTTAATCAATAAAAATTTTTTTAAAAAATAGTATACAAATAAAGATTACTTAAGTACCATTATTAAGTACATTCAACACACAACAGTATGTAACTTTGTTGTTTATAAGTAGAATTTTGTTTAAAAACTATTTTCTACACAGTTGGGATTAATGGTAAAAAATAATCAGCAAAAAAATGTGTTATTCCAACTCACTGCTTCCATGGAAAGAACCACAGTCCAGGAATTTGAAACTCCCACCCTGGTTCTTTCACTATCTAGTTTAAAATATACAAACAAACTAGAGAGAAAGAAGGAGAGAGAGAGAGAGAGAGAGAGAGAGAGAGAGAGAGAGAGAGAGAGAGAAGCATTAATGAGAATCATTGAGCGGCTGCTTCCTGCATGCCCCCCACTGGGGATTGAGCCTGCAACCCAGGCATGTGCCCTTGACCAGAATTGAACTGTGACCTCCTGGTTCAAAGATTGATACTTAAACGCTGAGCCACACCAGCCAGGCTCACTATTATGTTTTTTGACCTCAAGCAAAACCTTAACCTTCTCTGCATGCCTTTCTTCATCTGTCCACTGATGACAGTGACGATGCTTCTGATTAAATCACAGAATTATGGCGGCAATATCCAAGAGTAATAAACTACTAGAGAGACATCACCTCTGCAGTATGACCCCGGTGAGCTCAGAGCGCATTTCATCTGTAAACTGTCCTCCTGCCCACAGCACACCTCACCCTCTGCCACCCACAGAGCTCCCCACCAGGAGAAGAACTCCACCCATTTGTGCTGTTGCTGGGAATGGGATGGAACTGGAACCCAGGGCCTGTCTTTACTGCCACCTTTTTTGGGGACAGCAAACATGCAAGATCGGTATAAGCCAAGACAGAGACAGCACGACTTTCCGGCTCTGGAAATTAGAGCCCCAATGCTGGTCCTGTGATTCCCGACTCTCTAGAATCCCACAGTAACTGGAGAAATCACACTTCTCACTGGATTTTTAACAATCTGACAGATTATTTCTCCCTTCCTAATTCACTATTTAGCTACGATATTTTTCATGATAAGAGTTCAAAGTCTACACCCACTCATTCTTTTGCAAGTATTACTGCAAAGAGAACCTAAGTCAAATAATGAACAATACTTTTATACTTTAAATTCATTTAAACTATTAGGTGAATAAAAGTATATGAACTTGTCCAAATTTGATGGGGAGAGGAGCTTACTCAGAGCAAAAATACGTTATTCCAACTACAAAAGGAACAATTAAACTTTCTCCCCATGAAATAAGAAATTAACCTTTTGAAGCTCTTGGCACATTAAGAAAATAAACAAAATACCTGAAATTATTTTGCATTATAACCAGGACTATAAAAGGACTTGCTATACTGAAATAATTTGAATATAATATATGCTAAGGTTAAATCAAACTGGCAATCATAGCAAGAAAATAAGAGTTATTATCAATAAATTCATTGACAGTATTCTGGGAGAATTTTTTAACTACATTTTTAAAATGCTATTTAGATCGTTATTACAGTAAAAAATCTGGGTGAACTAGAGATCTGAATTTTTATGGAAATACTAGAATAAAATATAAATAAATCTCTGAATGAGAAATGACTTTCCCATGTATAAAAATAAATAAATATACAGGCTTGAGCCAGTCAAAATGAAAAATAACTGAAGGTCAAATTATTACAAATGAAATATAAAGATAAACGTAATATTGGTAGGTTGTTTTATCATATCCTTGCTATTGAGAAAAAGGTACATAAGACAATGTGAGAGCTATAACTTATTAACGAAAAGCTCTTAAAGAGTAAGTTGCTATAAAAGGAAGCCTGTGGTGAGATTGCCCATTGCAAGTTCTTTGAGAAGCAAAAACTGCTGCAACCTGCAACGAAAAAGAAATTGGTCTCTGTGTCACACCCTTTCACGTTTGATTAATTGTTTTATTCCAAAGAAAAACTCAAAACTGTATAACATTTCTAACAGCAAAAAGAAAATCCTCCTTTCCCTCGTTCAGCAAGACTCTGCAGCTGGGGTTGTCAAACTTCATTTGCATCTGAATTACCTGGTGGCTGAGCCCCACCCTCAGAGTGTCTGACCCTTTAGGCCTGGGTGGCTCCCAGAATTCACAGCTCTCCTGTGAAGTCTAAGATGCTGGTATAGGGGCTACCCTGCATCTCATGGCTATGGGCAATGGAATGATGTGTGTAAAGAATCCCAAGGAAATGAAAAACTGCTGACTATAGATAGAAAATGAAGTAAAATTTCAAAACCAGCCCTAACCCATTTGGCTCAGTGGATATAGAGTGTCAGCCTGCGGACTCAAGGGTCCCAGGTTCGATTCCGGTCAAGGGCATGTACCTTGGTTGCGGGCACATCCCCAGTAGGGGGTGTGCAGGAGGCAGCTGGTTGATGTTTCTCTCATCGATGTTTCTAACTCTCTTTCCCTCTCCCTTCCTCTATGTAAAAAAATCAATAAAATATATAAAAAATAAAATAAAATAAAACCAGAATTCACAATCGCACAGTTCTCAATCAAGTATGGAACTTACTCGGGGAAAAACAGCCTGCAAGGCAACAGCATGCCAAAATTTTAAAGTGATGGTCTTCAGGGAATAGAATTAAAAGCAATTGTTCCTTTAGGCTTTTTGGTATTTTCCAAACTGTCTAAATGATATATTGCTTTTATTAATCGGGGGGAGGGGGGGAAATAGCTCAAAAATTTAAAGGCCTGCATGCTTAAAACAGAATAATCTGCCAACATTTAATGGTTATATTTAAAGGGCAGGCTGTAGAGAGCTACTTTGTAGAAGGGAACACAGAACCCGTAAGAATTAAGTTGGCATTGTTTTTATTAAACTCTAAATTAAATGACTGAAGTAGAAACCACTAAAAAGGATGGCCACTTATTTCACAATGCCCAATTATAGATACAAGTTTCCAATGCATTCCGTATTGTCAAATATGTTACCTCTTTCCACCTCTTCTGGTAATGTTTGACCTGCTGGAGTCAGATCTGTTCACTCATTCATCTTTTAATACATTACATTTCAAGGCATGTGTATTGGTTCATCAGGATTTCAAATCCATGTGTTTATGTCTTAAGTGAAGTTTTTGTTTTGTTTTTCGTTATTAGGTCTGAGATATAACTCTCTTCTTTTATTTATTTATTTACTTACTTCTTTTCAGTTTTATTTTGTATTGGTTTCAGGTGTATAGCTTGGTGGTTAGACAATCATATATTTTACATGGTGTTCCCTGATATTCCCAGTACCCCAACTGTCACTGTAACTGGACAACCAATGGATCTGGGCTGCCTGTCACTACTTGAGACAATTAAGTAGAGATATATATGAGCATTTATTCCAATAATGCCAGTAGGTCATCCACAAAAAATCTGCTCTATCACTCCCTTCCCTCCCCGCCCCCCCCTCCCCCCCCACCCCCGCATAGTTAGAAGGACAACAATTACATGAAATTAAGAATTACAGGCAAGGGAAAGTAGGCAAAGAATAATGGTTACAGGTTAGAAGCAATGCATGCTGAGGGAGTCGCAGAGGGCGGGTGCCTCTGGGCACCTCTGGGACCAGATTACAGATAACAGGGGCAAAAGGTTGCAAAGTGTGGGTGCCTCCAGGACTAGACTGCTTCAGCCACAGGTTGTAAATCTTTAATGATAGGCTGTTCTTGGGAAAGGAGGAGGGACTGTATTCCGATGGATAGCTCCCATGTCCCAGGGCATACAACTCACAGCCAGGTTAGAATATGCTTTCTTTAATAAGAACAGTCACAATTGATTAAATCATTTGCCATTGGTGATTAGTTCATCCTCAGCCCCTCTCCCCTCAGGGGACGGGGCTCAAAGTTCCAAACCTCTAACCAGAGGATCTCTCCTCAGGCAACCAGCCCTATCCTGCAGCTACCTAAGGGCCTTCAGCCACCAGTCCCTCATTAACATAAAAAAGTCACTACATTCTGGAGACCAAGGGTCTCCGAAGCCCTTGTGTCAGGAACTGGGGACTAGGACCAACTATTATAGCAAAAGAGGCTCCTTGCAGTCCCCCTCCTCCATTCCACAGAAAACGGCAAGTGTAGGCACTCTGTGAAAGAAGCAAGAGACCCAACAGCTATTTCCTTATTGAAGGAGCTCACATTGTTTTTGAAAGGTCCTGGCTGATTTAAAAACACCCACGGAACAAGCCTTTTCCCATAAGAAATAAGGGGAACAGCGTGGGGGGCAGGTAGGATTCAGTAACACTGCAGGAGACTGGGCCATTGAGAGCATCCCAGCCTCCAGCCAGTCCTGCCTTTCCCCATTTCCCGCCCTTCCTCTGCCTCCATGTGAGCCATCAGGACTTAGAACCCCGTGGTGCAACCACGCAGCTCGATGGGCACGGTATGGCTAAAAACACAAATGGACAAAAGAAAAGCAAACAGCACTGGATGCTTTAGGGAGTTAATTGACAGTCCTAACATTCACTATTTCCTAACTTCCGCTAACAGATCTTTGGTTGAGAAACATCAGCCTGAAAACCTCCCTCTGAAAGAAAGAAGAATGCTTGTCTATTCTCAGCAGCCACTATTTTGCTGACTTTTCCCCCCACATTCTTCCCAATGGTGTGTTGATTCATAGGAGGCCAAAAGTGTCGTGAACCATACGGCCATTATTTTCCCTCCCATCAAAGAGGATAAATACAGTTAAAATAAATTGTCAGTGAGATATATAAATGAACAATTCACTCCAGGGCTGCAGCCCTCCAATGACAAGTATTTATGGCTGAGTCATAAACCCTTACAAGGCCCATGATAGGAATGCTGCCAGGTCTTCCCTCAGGGCCAGGTGGACAGCAGTGGGCAGTAAAGTTATTGCTTCTCCTGAATTAGAGTTTGGGGTGGGTTAGTGAGTGAGGAAACAGTGGGGTCAGGTTAGTGAGTGAAGTCACTCAGGACCTAAATATCTGAACTGAGAAGCATGCCGGGAAAAACTCACAAAGCCTAACCCTCTAGGCAGCCTGGGTGGGTCATAGGGGTTATCAGTTAGAGTTATTCTTACATTTTTGCTTAATTAAAAAAGAAGCAGAAAAACTGGATTTATTTCTGGGTACAGATGGAATATGCAATGTGTGACTTCCCACAGGGTAAGGATGTGTGAGCAGACAGCCTCAGGATTACCCGGTCTACTGCAAGTTTTTACTTACTACACATATAATGCAAATATCCAACCTCCGGCCACCTTCGACATCAATTTGATGAAAACACAGAGATTGAGGAGAGATGTCCTGGGGCCCAGACCTGTGTTCTAATTCTAATTTTCTTCCCTTGGAATATCCCTTGTCCTCCCAAATGCTTTTTTTTTTCAATTGCAAAGTGGTGATTAAGTCAACCCCAAAAATGGAAATGGGGCTTAGGTAAAACAGATAGAGGTGCTTTATATATTTAAGCAACAACTGATATATAAATTATGAATACGTCTACTTACATTTTGTATCTATACATTCGAAGTTAGGGGTAAATAAATAACTCATTTCTATTCTTTTTGTGTTGGAATTCCATGTTGAACAACCAGTCATGAGTGACAGAGGAATCTTGCTCCTGAGGGCATGCCCACCTTCATGGGGAAGAGCAGAGGGCGTGTTGGTAAAAACTTGTGAAACAGGTGTAAGCGTGGAGGACCACTGGAAAGAACAGTAGCCTGAAGCCGGCTGCACTTTCCTGTACGCCTGAACTATTTAGCAAGTGGATATTGGTGCGGTAATATTATTTTAAAGGTCAACTTTCTTTGTACCAGTCGATTTTATACTCCTTGTATTTCAGAAATTTTTCCCTGTTGTATAGCAAGAAGGTCCTAGGAGATAAATTATTTTCAGACAATTAAAGGACCATGACATCTACCTCTAATCCTTCTTCTGTGTGAACAGCAACTACCCGCCCTCAAAATAAAAGTATTGTCGGATGATTTTAGCTGAGAAACATAGGCACTGAGAGTCTAAATGATTGTCCTGCAGCAAGCCAATGAGGGAAGCGAGCTTCTAGCCCAGGGGTGGGCAAACTTTTTGACTCGAGGGCCACAATGGGTTCTTAAACTGGACCGGAGGGCCGGAACAAAAGCATGGATGGAGTGTTTGTGTGAACAAATATATATTCAAAGTAAACATCATTACATAAAAGGGTATGGTCTTTTTTTTTTTTTTTTTTAGTTTTATTCATTTCAAACGAGCCGGATCCGGCCCGCGGGCCGTAGTTTGCCCACGGCTGTTCTAGCCCCATGTACAGATTTTGCTACAGTGGGTTTGCCTCTCTCGATGGTAAATGACTTACGTACTTAAAAATGTTATATCATTTGGGAAACATAGTCTAAGATTGGCTGTAACGTTTATCTACTCGATCTAGCTACATTTTCTGGTGTCATTACCTGCATGATGCCCTACTATGGGCCAAGGTTCTCTACAGTGACTGGTGAGTGAATGGCAAGGGTTACCTAAGTCAGCATATGTGGATGGTGACATTCTTTGACTTGGTACACCTGTCGAGAAAGTTTTCAAGATTGACTTCACCGTATTAGACACCTCACCTTTTTCCCCCAAATATTTCTGTCTGGCTGTATTTCTTGAGCATGTACCTCAATTTTTATAAACACCTATTATTTAAAGGAGACTGTATTCATGCATCATAAGTCAGAATGTCAAGACTGCATGCACACTGCTCACCTTCTCAGTGAGAGTGAGTGTGGCAGACCTGAGACTGGCCCTGGACTAGTGGGTGAGAACTGGGATTTGGGGGCATCCCACCTTTCCCTAACTGCTAAGGAAAACACCTGCCTGCCGCCTGGGGATCTATCAGTCCTTCTGACTTGGCCCCATGCGCCTTTCCCCTCTCCTGATTTGCTTTGTTTCTCTGCTGTAACAGATCAAAGCCATCCTTTTGGAATGTCGTCATAGGAAGAGAGGCCCCCTCTCCCAATTCTGCGGGAGGACTGGAGCCTTGCTCCAAGGGGCAAAACCACCTCCTGGAGGGAAGACTAAGCAGCTCGTTTTAGGATGACCTCAGTGACAAACGGGGCCATCAAGGCCTCTACTTGAGGACCTTGAGAACGTGGGTGTCATGGGTTGTAGCTGCTGGGCTCTACAAAAGGGGAGGCTCTTTCTGTCTTTACAGTCTCTTAGCAGATTGCCTGTGATGCACTCCTCAATTCTGGTTGAGTGCTTATTCAATAATGAATTTTTTTTCTTTCTTTTCTACCTCTGTGGAGCTATTTTCTGGGTAGGGAGGAGATTTGGGTTCTAATTATAACTCCCTAGCACATTGTTACCCTTACTGTTGTCTTTCCAGGCATGACTCTCCATTACAGTGTCTGCGTTACGTTTATGCACAAGGCTATAATGGGAAATTTTTCAAATGCTCTACTGAAATCCGGATAAACATTTTCCCTATGCAACAAAATACAGCAGGCATACCATGTCATTTAAATATTGTATGTATTTAGTTGCAAAGGCCCATAAATGTGAGAGAATATAACTGTTCTGAATACTTTAACATGGAAAATAAATTTTTGTTTTCTCTTGTCCCTGTGAGTGGAGGAATGCTTACCACATGGCCAATTGACTAATATGCTCCCTGCCCCTCCTAGCAAATGTAACAGACATCTGAATTCACACAACTTAAAAGAGTGAAGCATTTATCTCAGTGCTCTATATAAGACAAAAAACCCAAGCATGTTAACATCAGGACAATAATCATACCCTGCAAACCTATCTTTCTATATTTGCAAATGTATCTCCTTGTGGCCTTGATTTAGGGGTCGTTTGCACATCCATTGTGTCCTTGAGTTTCTTTGAAGACAGACAATATCCCAGCCTTTGTTAGTGCAATCTTCTCATTGCAGTATACATTCTTCATTTGCCCATGTCCATCATTGTGATGATAAGGATTCTCTTTTCACTCACTATTCACCCTAGCTAAAGCTGTTCTTCACACCCCACTAATCGGATCGAGAGCCATCACCATGTCAACCTATATCTGTGAAAGGAGGAATCTCTTCCTGTGGGTTCATCCAATAAAATGCCACTCTTCTATTCAAACAACTATAAACATCACAGTGACATTAAGCTCCAGCAAAAGTAAAATATATTGAATTAATTCTGGAAATGAACTTTATTGTGGCCAAAGAGGACTGCAAAATATTTATTTTATAAAAGCTATCCAAAAATATTTCTCAGTTTAATAAATGCCCTTTAAGAATCTCTGAATTATTTCAGTGTAAATTACTTTATGATACAGTTTACTAGTAGGGTCCAAAGATATATCTCTACAAATGATAAATGTTTACTATTCATTTCCTGTTCTTTTCAAAACAGCCCTCTGCAAATCTACTAGGTCACCCTTGAATATTCTGCAGGAGTCAGGTCAGTACATGATAGAAATACTTCAGTTGAAATTGGAAGTCGTTGACTAATTGAACTGTGATACTGAAAATTAGAATTGCCATGGAGAATGGAACATCATTAATCTTATATGAAGAGCGAAATTTTTTAAATTGTAAGTTGTTTCCTACTTGCCTTGGGGAAAATTTCACACCATCTTCTATGCTCAGTTCTTAATAAGACTCTGAGAGACAACCGCAAGCTGTTAACAGTTTCCAGATGCTTTAAAATGAGAAATCCACCCACGACAGTCTAAATGGCTGTTTTGTGGCTGGAATCATTAGGCAAGTCTCTGGAATAAGTATGGCCATGGATTTTCAGTGGGAAGAAAGTCAGTGCATGGATCTGAATTTGAATGTCTACCTGTGCTCTAAGCTCCTGAGGAGAAGAAAACTTCATGAAAATTGTTTGAAATTGACGCTGTGGATAAAGACCCACTTAAAGAAAATCCTTTCCCAGGATTAGCTGCTTTCTAATACCACCCACTTACACTCTATCGTGATGTTCCCTGCGAATCTGCTATAGGCACCTGACACACCAACACACTCGGCAACGTTCCTTCTGCAACAGCATCGCCCACTCAACATGACCTCTTTCAACATTTCTCTCTCTGACATTAATTTTCTATTACTCAATTCAATATCTTCTTTATATATACAAGCACAGTATGCATAAAGAAATGACTGCAGGATCAGGAGAGATGAGTAAATCAATATGCAGGGCAGTGTCTCCTGAAAGAACAGATTTGAGCAGAGCCAACGACATAATAGGCCATGATTGAGTAATCAGCTCGCTTGTGATGATGGAAACTGTTTCATCTGGATACCCAGTTGTTGCCTGGAATCTTAAAAACATAACTACATTGGCCAGGCAATCGTGGTTGATCTGTTTCATTGGAGGCTGTCTGAACTGGTGGGAAGTGCAAGCCGTGCTCTGGGACTCTGGTCTGTGGTTCTGTATATGAACTAACCGTCATGCACATTATGTTCTATGTATGTGAAGATAATGAAAGGCCGAGGTCCATCACACTGTGCCAGGGAAATGGGCACATCTGTCAGCCCTATGTGCACCAGCTCAGACAACCCCCATGCCTACAATGTTTACATCTACTATAAATTCCCAGGAGTGGGACAGAACATTCTGGATTAATGAACTCTAGGCCTCATGGAAGCAATCTATGGGAAGGCTCTCTTGGCTCTGGCCCCATGTTTTTCTACTGAACACTTCTGCCACCTTCCTTTACAAACCTCATCCTCCAGACCGAGGAGACCAGCAATTAAGCACCATTTACAGAAAATATGGTAAAGAAGAAAAATAAAATTTAAAAATGAAATAGGCTTTTTTGAAAGATATAAATGCAAACGAAGTTCATGAAAATTCCTTCTCAAGCAATGCAATTAACCTAAGAGTTCAGGTATCTTTGATCAGTAATCACTAAACAGCAAATGTCCAATATTGATGAAGAAAATCTAGACCTAATCTAGCTAGAAAACTTGAACACAAAATGGACACGGTCCCTACTAGAGTACATACCAATATTAACATAGAAGGAATCAGCCAAGAACATGCATTAACACAAATTCTGGAAAGATCTGACAGCTTCAAGCAGAGATGCCAAAATCTGATACCTCAAATAATTTCTAATACAAGAATCTGGACTGCTGCAAATAGATGCAGTGACTCAAGCATATACATTCCCAAGTTATAAGTGTTTGAGACATTCCAGATGTGTAATGGTGCAATGACTGGGGAGCAGTGTGGGCCAGTGTGGAAAATCTTGAAGGTGGTGAGATCTGATGGAAACACTAAAGGAAAGAAGGTAAATGTGGGAAAAGTTCATAGGTTGGTGAAGAAAAGGAAAAAATAGAAGAGTGTGAGTGACTGTCCAGGTGGTGGCAAGCACAGCTGACATTTCTATCAGACCAACTTCTCTCTCCCCTCTGTGCCCACCCAAGGTGGGTAGGATGCCCGTGGCCCACCAGCAAACCTGGTCAAAGCTTGAGTCTGCATCAGCCCAGAAAGGGGCACCTTTTCTTAACTTGTCTGCCTAGAGGAGGTGTCATTGGAAATTTGTCGACCTGAGTGGGCTCCTTTGTAGCCTAGTTTGAGAGCACCATCATTCATGTGCTATTGAACTCTTAGCTCATTTCCTCTGCCTTGAATTTCACTTTTTTAATTCTACACACAGTAACTATTTGACTTACACTTCCTTGAATATTATTTTGCCATCTTTGGTCAAGAATTGATAGTGGCAAAAAACACACAAAAAAGAATTGATAGTGGCTTTTGTTGCTCGTAATGAGATCCAGAATTTCAACAAGTTATCACTTAATTGTGCCTACCACCTTCTATGTTAACCTGTAACTCAGAATCTCTGTACCCACCTAGCCAGTCACCCACACACAACTTCCTCATCCTCTCATGCTTACTTCCTGTTACTCCCTGTCCGCTGTTTTGTCTCTTTTCTCTGCTCTGATCATTAATGTCTCACTTGAAACCCGATGGTTCAGCTGAGTGGCCTTGTTGGTGGAATATTGGAGAAGGACCTGAGAAACTATACTACTCAGTAGTGGCCAATGGAAGTTTATTCAAACTAATCTCCTCCAGAAACTTCCTGAGAGAGCTGCTTTCATTTCTTTGATCCTCCTCCTTTTCACAATCAATAAGCGCAGTTAAAACAATAGTAGTTTGAACATCATTTAGCTAATATTAAAAGACTTCAAAATTTCTTTTGGTGGAAACTAAAATACTTTTCTCATAACTAATGAAATTCCAACGAATATTAAGGACCGAGAATAATTTTGGTCACTGTTGTATGCACACATTTTCCCCCTGATCCTTGCCCCTGTGGTCTAGACAAATTTCAAATGCAGAATAGTCAGTCTGAAACTATTTCCTGCTTCTCAGGTCCTGAGAGCCAAGAAGAGGAGGCAAGTATTTCTTTTAATTTAACAAAGAAAGTCCATAGTAAATTCTGGTATAACTCATGCTTCTGCCACTTTCTCTTTCTTCAAAACAAATCAAGGCCTGACTATATAACATATAGGTTGACATTGCATCATCTTTTGGGTGACCTATGAGTACCCGGTACTTGTCAAAATATGAACACAGGCAGACAGATGTCAAGGAAGAGCCTCGTGTGTGTGTGGAATATGAGTCCTGCTATAAAGAAGTGGATGGAGGTAACAAAGGATGCAGAGCAGTTTATTAAAAATTGTGTCACAATCACCTTTCCCTTGACAGTTGAGATAAATTAAATCTGCTCTACATCTTACACCTGTCTCTCTGCTTTTAGCTCTACATTGATTTTTGACTAAACAGCCTCAAGCTTTGAAATAATCAAATTGCACCAGAGAAAATACATGCGCTCTAGTTTTGCTTTCCATCTGATTTTTAATATTCAATACATACTTATGATCATTTTAAAAGAGAATTAGACCAAAGCATACAGTCAACAGCTGTCATCTTCTGTCAATGATAGCTGTTGACTAATGGGTCCCATTGACATTCTTTCAACCTGCCCCTGAATCTCAGAAAGCCATACTGTGGGTTTTCAAAACAAATGGACACTAACAATGCTGCCCATTACATTCAGTTGCTTTCATATTCAACAGTGTTTACAGCTTCTGTACAAAGAAAATAAATCATTTTATGCAAGAAACTTAGTCATGTTTTGACAAGAGAAAGATGTTTTTTAAAATTAGTAAGCGTTAAATAACTATACCTCCTAAAAATCTATTACCTCCATTTTCTCTATGATTTAAGATGTTTAAAATCACTTTTTCACATATAATGGACAAGATCTTATTTCATAGGTGTTTGAATATGGTTCTTTATGACATTTTTCTGAATAGACCATTTTCTTGCCTTGGTCCTGAAAGAAGATTAGTGACTATGCTTAGTCTTTCTTTTATGTGGCCAGGTTTAAAAAACACTTCTGTAATGCAAGGTTATTTTTAGGTAAGAAATAGTGTCTATATGTGTCTAAAGGAATGGAGTCAACATTTAAAGTGAAGAATCTCAGTTAATTTTCTCTTCCAAATTGGTTCATCAACCTTGTTTTGCATCAAGTTCTGAAAAGAATGTGCATCCCACAACTCCCCACTCTACCCCCACCCCTGTCATTAAGAGGAGCAAAGGCAGCTTGATGTGATCCAAGGTGACTCTGTAGACCAGGGGTGGGGAACCTTTTTTCTGCCAAGGGCCATTTGAATATTTAACATCGCTCACAGACCATACAAAATCATCAACTCAAAAATTAGCCTGCTTTATTTGGTCAAACATTTAATTAACTCATCCCTAATGCCTTGGCAGGGCCAGACCAAATGATTTCGCGAGCCTTATACACAGCCCACAGGCCAGACGTTCCCCACCCCTGCTGTAGACAGAGGGCTGTCCTCTGACAAATGTCCTGCTTGGCACACACAGGCCATTGTGTACACAAAGCCTTTCATCTTCCTTCTGGGGCAGGAAGAAACAGCGGTTGCAGCGTAAACTGTCCATAAAAGGACAGCCAAATCCTAAGAAGCCATGGCTTTAAAAGTCTACACACAAGCAAGGCACATGGGCTTCCTGGAAGCAGATGACAGCAAAGAAGAAAGAAAGATGGCTGGCTGGAAGGAAGAAAGGAAAGAAAGGAGGAAGGGAGGGAGGGACGGAGGGAGGGAGGGAGAATTAAAGTAGAATTTCTGTCAAAATAAATTACTTTCTCTAACATGTCCCTCTGCAGTGAGAAAATGTGCCCAGAGGATGAATCAGGAAAGCCTGGGATGGCCTTTCTCACAATCAGTTGTAACCCAGGCCTCTACACAGACTTCTAGAGAGGCCAGTCTCTTCAGCAAGCAAAAAATCATTTTTTCTTACTGTTCCATGGCTTTTGTGAGGCCTAAAGCTCACACAGGTAAGGGCATCGTTATGACCCAGGAGACAAATTACTAATACAATGTGAGTACCCGGCCTTGGAAGGAACCTGCTCAGCTAAGAGGCCTTGGAGTTCAGCTTCAACCTTGTCAAGGCCAGTCTGCTTCTGCTCCCAGATCTGAAAGAGCTGAGGGATTCAAAGCTCCAATGTGTCAAAGAAGCAACTTTATTATCAAACATTTATTAAATTTCCACTCAACACAACACTGACTCAGCAAACACTAATCCAGCAGCTTCTTGTTATTGCTGAGGTTATATGAGGATTATGAAACCTAGTCACCATCCTCAAAAGTTTTAATGTAACTGAAAAATAGGAGGTTATATGGCTGGAACTTACAGGCTGGTAAGTCCATGTATTTTTTCAGACTCCCTGATTTTTTTGTTTAATTTCAGGAATATGGGAAAGATTTATGATTATTATTAAATTTGTGATTGAAGGATTAGCAAGATAAAGACATACTAAAGACTGCCATTCAATAACTGACAACTTACCTAAATCCAATCATTAAAAAATATTTTGACCCTGGCCGGGTAGCTCAGTTGGTTAGAGCATCATACCAATACACCAAGGTTGTGGATTCAATCCCCGGTCAGGGCACATACAAGGATCAACCAACGAATACATAAATAAGTGGAACAACAAATCCATATTTCTTTCTCTCTCCCTCTCTCTCAAATCAATAAATTTTTAAAAAATATTTTGAACAATAGAGTTATAGAAAAGACAACAGAAATCAACCCACAGTGGTTGGCTCTTTCCATTTTTGACATGAGAAGGCTTCTGTCATATACTCACCGTCAGTTACGGTCAACCTTACCACAAAGGTTTCATTTTCTCCTGTGCTGGCCTTGAAGCAACAACGGTAAAGTCCGGAGTCAGAGGCCACGACAAGGGGCATGAGGATAAAGCTCCTTCTCATCCCCTGGCTACAGTTGCTCAGGATTTGCCTCCTAAACCTTGAGGGGGAGCTTTTTCCTTGGGATAAGTTGCAGCTGATTAGGAGGTCGATCTGATGGGACTGGACCTTTTCCCATGTGACTTGTTGCATGGGACCCTTCATTTGAAGTTCGTACATGAATGTGATGTTTTCTCCAGGTTCTGAGACCACATGGCTATTCAATGGCACAGCTATCTCAAAGCTATCTGAAAAGAAGAAGACATTAATTATACTTAGGTCCTCAAACTTTTAAATGGGAAGGTAGAAGATACTCAGAAAATTCCATCAGAAAGTTTGGTGATGTCATTTAACATAGTTTCAGGGATTGCAGACAGCTTTATACCGAATTTTTGTAAGAAGAAGGCTTTTGAAAGAATGTGCTCACACATATTCTCTTAACTTTTACTTGGTTAACCATATAACAAGAAACATCATCAAAACCTCTGGTGCTTTTCTTGGTGGTGATCGTTTTAAGAGGATGAATGTCACAAGTGATCATATCAAGTGGTTGAATGGGTTGCTGATTCACACACTGACTCTGAGTATCAAATATCCTATATAAGAAAGGGCTAATACACAAATCAATCAAAGGGCAGAACGATCAGTCGCTATGACATGCACTGACCACCAGGGGGCAGATGCTCAATGCAGGAGCTGTCCCCTCGTGGTCAGTGCGCTCCTAGTGGGAGTGCCACTCAGCCAGAAGCCAGGCTACGAGAGGGCACAGGCTGGGCTGAGGGACCCCCTCCCTCCAGTGCACAAATTTTGTGCACCAGGCCTCTAGTCTAGATTATAATAATGCCAACTAAGATTTTATTATTCATAAAAGAGATACCAAATCATCTTCATTGAATATATACATAAATTCATTTTTCAGACATATGGGTTGTCTTATGCATAAAGTAAGAACCCTGTGTTTTGTGACTTCCTGGGTAACTACAGAGTCCTCCAATGTTTTCCCACCTTCCTACCACCATAGCTGGAATACCCAGCACACAGCACTTAGTACATAATCACTAGATACCTCAATCAACAGTTTTTATAGTGTGGCCTGATATCCTAAAGGGTTCCTGTATCCCTCTCTGAGAACTGAAAGATCACACCTATTTTAATTGTCATATTAAAATGTAATTTACTTTTTTAACTCTTATTCTATAATAATATGTATATTATAAATTCACTCTTATCCTGTAAGAATATATAGTAGAGATTTTCAGAGTCTCTGATGGCCACTGGGATGTGTGCTTATATGCTTATAAATGCTGGTCTTTTAAATTTTGTTTGGTTTTCATTTCTATTACAATAAATATTTATAGAACAAAACTCTTTGGGTTCTTCAATCATTTTTAAAAGAATAAATGGGGAAAAACAATTCTAAAATTCATATGGAACCACAAAAGGCCACAATAGACGAAACAAGCTTGAAAAAGAACAAAGCTGGAGGTGTCACACTTCCTGATTTCAAACTAAACTACAAAGCCACAATAATTAAAACAACTTGGTACTGGCAAAAAGACAAAAATATAGAAGAGAATGGAAAGCCCAGAAATAAATATATATACATGGTCAGCGGATCTTCAACCAGAGTGCCAAGAATGCACAATGGAGAAAGGATAGTCTCTTCAACACGTGTTCTTGGAAAAACAGGCATACACATTATAAAAGGACAAAATTGGACCTTTCTCTTATACCATGCATAAAAACCTACTCAAAATGGATAAAGACTTAAATGTAAGTTCTGAAACTGTTTAACACTCCCAGAGAAAAAATAGGAGAAAGTTTCATGACATTGACCTTGGCAATGATTCTTGAATATGACACCAAAAGCATAGGCAACAAAAGGAAAAATAGACAAGTGAGACTACATCAAACTAAAGTATTTCCTCACAGCAAAGGAAACAGTGAACATAGTGAAAAGGCAACCTACCCAATGGGAGAAAACATTTGCAAACCATATACCTGGAAGGATTAATTTCCAAAATATGTAAGGCATTCCTACAACTCAATAGCAAAATAAAAAAACAAACCAATAACTACTTATTTAAGTTGAAAAATGGGATAAAGACTTGAATAGACATTTCTCTAAAGAAGATGTACAAATGGCTAACTGATTTATAAAAAGACGTTCAATGCCACTAATCATTAGGGAAACACAAATCAAAATCACAATGAGATATCACCTCACATCTGTTAGGATGACTATTAAAAAATAAAATAAAAAGAGAAAGACAATTTTTGGTGAGGATGTGAAGAAATTGGAACCCTTTTCCATGGTAGGTAGAAATGTAAAATGGCACAGCCTCTATTGCAGCACTATTCACAAATGAAAACATGTCCATTGATGGATAAATAGATTTTTAAAGTGTGGTATATATTACAATGGGATGTTATTCAGCCTTTAAAAAGAAGGAAATCCTGCATTATGAGACAATGCTGATAAACCTGGAAGACAGTATGCCAAATGAAATAAATCAGACACAGAAATAAATCCCATGTATATGGTCAGTTGATTTTTAACAAGAGTGCCAAGAATGCACAATGGAGAATGCTTCATGATTCCACTTCTGTAAGGAATCTCAAATAGTCAGACTCATAGATGTGAAGAATAGAACGGTGGCTGCCAGGGGCTGGGCAGGGGAGATGTGGGGAGTTGTGTCTCAGTGGGTGTAGAGTTTCAGTTCTACTAGATAAATAGGTTCTAGAGATATGCTTGCTGTACAACATAGTGCCTGTAGTTAGCAACATTATTTGTATACTTAAAAATCTGTTAAGACTTTAGACTTCATGTTATATGTTCTTAGCATAATAAAATCTTTTCTCAAAATGGTATAAAGGGAAAAGTTCCGAGCTCTGCCCCTCGCGTCGCTGCCCGGCCGTCTGGCCCCGGTGGACCCGCGACCTCCTACCGACCAATCTGCCTGGCACTTACCTGCACCATGTCTGGTTTCTCCAGCGTCACCGCTATGAAGAAAGTGGTTCAACAGCTCCGGCTGGAGGCCGGGCTCAACCCCGTGAAGGTTTCCCAGGCAGCGGCAGATTTGAAACAATTCTGTCTGCAGAATGATCAGCACGACCCCCTGTTGACTGGAGTATCTTCAAGTACCAATCCCTTCAGACCCCAGAAAGTTTGTTCCTTTTTGTAGTAAAATGAATTTTGAAGGTGTTCTAAACCACTTTTCTTGAACTGGCGAATATTCAGAGAGCTAAATCTGAGGTCTGTACAAAAAGCTTACCCTATAACGTGCCATACTCTACAAACTTCTGCTTTTGTCAGTCCTTAACACCTACCTCTCTGAATTTTCATGAATTAATATTTCACAAGAATGATTATTTTATATACACTGGCAGCAGCATACAAATAAAATACTTTAAAAAAAAGAGTATAAAAGGATCCTGAGACCAAACAATTGAAGAACCTGATCCAGAGAATAACCTTCAAGAATTAGGTTATTGGGGGGGAGTAGGAAGGGGGGTAGGTTATGTCAGTCTATTTAATCTGATAGTTCTGCTATGGCTGACAAGGAATTTCAACCTACTGTCCAAATAGAAAGGGCAGTCATGGTGTCACAGAGCCCTGGACAATAATGCGGAACTGAGAGACCATTAATCCCAGCCTCTCTGTGTCACTAACTCACTCAGGCTGGCCACTTTCTTGACGTCCAATGAAAAAGAAGAGAGGAGAGAAGAAGATCCCCACTTGAGAGTGTAAAATAAATTCTAAAATACAATAAGATTCGCTGTCTGTGTTCAACTAGAAGACTGTCTGTGAGAGTTTCGTCCCCACCAAACCAGCTTTTTCTCTTCAGGAAGTGGTTCCATGTGTCAGAAAGTTTTTGGAAAGAGAAAACCACAGCACTCCCGCTTCTCACCCGGTAGCTGTGCAACCATTTACCAAAGCTAACACTCTACCCACATGACAAGCACACAGGAAACATTTCATCTGGGGGTTACTAGTCAGCACAAGAACAGGGGGAAATAGAAGGAAAGAGAGAAAATCCATAAGAAATGAAAAAATGCCGAAACCAGTTTGGCTCAGTGGATAGAGCGTCGGCCTGCAGACTGAAAGGTCCCAGGTTCGATTCCGGTCAAGGGCATGTACCTGGGTTGTGGGCACATCCCCAGTGGGAGAGTGCAGGAGGCAGCTGATCGATGTTTCTCTCTCATCGATGTTTCTGACTCTATCTCTCTCCCTTCCTCTCTGTAAAAAATCAATTAAAAAATATATTAAAAAAAAGAAATGAAAAAAAGAATATAAAAGCTTAAAGGAAATAAATGAGCAATTAGAATAAGACAGGGTAAGAGGAGGCATGAGAAAATAAGAAGCCAGAGACAGTATCAATAAGAGGCTAAATCAGATCAGAGCACACTGTGTGGAGAAAATGAAAGAACATAAAAGAAATGACAAAAAGAAAGGGAAACCCGTTTTTACACCGCGCCGAAGCCTCGGAAATGAGACGCAGGCTGGCCTGGCGGCAGCATTGATGCTGGTCTTCAGAGCTCACATACCTGCTTGCTTTCCTCTGTGGCTACAGCTGTCCTCCAATCTCAGAAACTTGCTTTATCTGCCAATCTAACCCACCCTGCTACCAGGAAGCAACACCATGGACTGTGACTGGGTGTGAAGGGTCTGTATTTGCACAAAGGACAGACCCAGGAGGGAGGCCAGGCCTGGGGGTCTCAGGGGAAGGGGCGCTCTACATCAGGACCCAGGCTGGAACCGACAGAAGCCGGCCCGCCCCAGAGGCAGGTGGTTTGGAGGCACAGAGTGGACTCCCTTAACCTCTCCTGATGAACCGAAGAGCTGGCTGGAGTCAGGTGGAAATCTAGGCGAGGCCTGCACAACCGGCCTCCCTCACGTGGGGCCGGCTGCTGCTCGGAACACCCGATCCTCCTGCTCGGCACATGGAGAGCGACCAAAACAACCCGAAAACCAGGAGGACCCCACATGCACCAGGACCCTGGCACCCTGATTTGGAAAGCGAATCTACTTAAAATGGCGATCAAATTGTCGTTGTTAATAGGAAAGAAAGGTTTGATTACAATTGAATCCTAAAAACAGAAACAAAAAGAATAAAAGCCGGTTAATTTTACATTTCTAACTAGTTATGTATTAATTCTTAGCATAAACATAGAATAGATTGTGGGGGGAATGTTTGTTTGCTTTTAAAAACTTTCTTTTTAGCCTGGGCCGAATGGCTCAGCTGGTTGGAGCGTCCTCTTATACACTGAGAGTTCTGAGTTCAATTCCTGGTCAGGACACAGTCTAGGTTTGGGGGTTCAATCCTGGGTCTGGTCAAGTGCGGGAGGCAACGGATCGATCTTTCTCTCACGTCAATGTTTCTCTCTCTCTCCCTTCTTCTCTCTTTTTCTCAACTCAATAAAAACACCCTCGGGTGAGAATTTTAAAAATAATTAAAAAACCTTATTTTTAGAGCAGTTATGTGTTTACAACAAAATTGAGAGGGAGGTACAGAGATTTCCTATTACCTACATCCCTCACCAGACTGATGCATTTTTTACCAAGGATGAACCTACATGGACACATCATGATCCTACAAAGTCCATAATTCACCTTAGCTTTCACTCTTCATGCTGTACATTCCGTGGGTTTGGACAAATGTATAATGACCCGTCTTCATCATCATAATATCAGAGTATTTTCACTGCCCTAAAAATCCTATGTGCTCTGTCTATTCGCCCCTGCCTCCTCTCAACCCCTGGCAACTCAAAAGAGTGTCTCCATAGATCTGCCTTTTCCAGAATGTCATAGAGTTGGACTCATGCAGTATGTAACCTTTTCAACGTAGCTTCTTTCACGTGGTCACATGTGTTTAAGCTTTCGCCATGCCTTTTTATGGTTTGATAGTTCATTTCTTTTTAGCACTGAATACTACTCCATTGTCTGGGTGTACCACAGTTTATCTATTCACCTCCTGAAGGGCATCTTTTTTAAAAAATATATTTTATTGATTTTTTACAGAGAGGAAGGGAGAGGAATAGAGAGTTAGAAACATCGACGAGAGAGAAACATCGATCAGCTGCCTCCTGCACACCCCCCACCGGGGATGTGCCCACAACCAAGGTACATGCCCCTGACCGGAATTGAACCCGGGACCCTTCAGTCCACAGGCCGACGCTCCATCCACTGAGCCAAACTGGCTACGGCCTGAAGGGCATCTTGATGGCTTCCAAGTTTTGTTAATTATGAAAAAAGTGTTGTATACAGCCATGGGCAAGCTTTTGAGTAAACATGAGTTTTCAGTTCCTTTGGGCAAACATCAAAGAGCATGCTTGCTTCGTTTGTAGGACGAGTGTGTTTGGTTTTGTAAGAAACTGCCAACCTGCCTTATAAAGTGGCTGCCCCGTTTTGCATCCATCCCCACCCGCAGTGAGGGAGCCTTCCTGCTGCCCCACACCCTCGCCAGCACCGGGTGCCGTCAGGGCTCTGGATTTGGCCATGCTAACAGTTTGTCTGTGTTGTTCTCACATGGTGTGTATGTAGAATAACATGATGGATTCCTCTGTACTTTGTATGTGATTTTTCTAGCATGATGTTAGATCATTTTGGAAAAATATCTTAGTGCCCAAGCAAACTAACACGGGGTAAGGACTTCATCGGTGCAGCATTTCACATCCCACCTGGATCCCTCAGCACCGATAAGCAGCAGCAAGGCCACCCATGGGGGGATCAGTCATCTTCTCCAAGCCCCTCCACACACGTGGCCGTTCTCTGTCCTTCACTTAAAGTGCAGATACAAGGGGAAGGAGCCAAACAAGATAAAAATAAGTTAAAGGACTGCCTGACTGAACAGCACAGATAAGTGGGAGGAACAAGAGCTGCTGGAAGAGATAAAAACACAACCTGACAAAGCGTCTGGAGGCTGCGAGCTCGGCCATCTGTTTAAATGCAAGAAGGCGAGCATGTCCTAGATGGCAGGGCAGAGGCGCGGCCCAGAAAACACACACTAAGAGAAGGTGTGCAGTTTGTCCAAAATGCAGTGCCCCTATGAACGCCAATGAGCAAAAGGGTTCTGGCCCGGGCCTGGACCACTTGTGATTTAAACGTCCTGTGATTCAACTGCTGTGGCTGCAGGTGAGCCCCCAGAGCCCAGGCTGCCTCCTGGCCACTTCATGGAGCCCCCAAATCTGTAGGGTGTTTGTCTCAAGGGGCCATGGATCCTCATGCTGTAACTTTAGCTCACAGGTTTTAATTGTTAAAAAGTAAACTCCCGTCTCTCCGTTCCAGTACAATGAGGGAGAACAATGCTTTCTATTTAAGTCAGCACCACAAGGTTTGCTGTAGTACATGAGCAACGCTGCACTTTCTCCAAACAGAAACATAAGTGACTCATGGGAGGTGAGAATTTTAAATAGTATAGCTCTGAGGGCTTGCAGACCCAGATGATGACAAAACAGCCCAGGGGACTGGCTTGTTTTCCACGAAAGTGTCAGCAGTTGGCCTCGCAGACTTGGAAATTTCTGGTAGACTTTCTGCATGGCCGAGTTTTACAGAAAAAGAATCAAAAGAAGAACACTGACCCTAATCCTCCCCGACTAGAAAACAGACTGTGTCGGTGACTATCACTGGAGATGATAGTAAGCATTTTGTCTCATTACATTTAACATTTTCAACATATTTCAAAAGCAAACTAACAGGCCTGGAATTTGCCCTTACCACGTGCCAGCATTAAATGCATTACATGTGCTAACACCCCGAGTCCTCCCGACAGCCTGGAGGCAGGTCCAGCTGGCAGGGGGCAGAGAAGGGAGTCCCATGAGGCAGGAGGCTTGAGCAGCTGCCCCTGGGCCAGGGCTGTCATCCCTACCCTGTGAAGGGGCACACAGGACACTCCGAGTGGGAACTGGCCTGCTTTTCACAGAGGAAGGAAGCTCCCAAGGAAGCTCCTGTTCCTAAATATCTTATTTTATGATGCCTCAAATCCTATAATTAGAAATCAATTTCTTTGCTTGTCCTTGTTAAAATGCACATAACAACCTCAGCTCCCAGCAGCACCAACAAACACATCCATGAAAAATTGTCCATTAGATTGCTTTCCAGGTAGAAGGAAAGGAAGCCGATTCCCACCGGCTAGTGGCTCAGAACAGACTGGCTGCAGCAAAGGAAAGAAGAGTGAGGAGCCTGCCTTGCCACAGGTCACAGGTCACAGGTCACATGTTACTGTCTTCCCCAGGACCAAAGTTTAGAGGAGAATGAGGGCCTGCAATTGCCGGGTGGGGGATTTAGACTGGAAGACAGATTACAAATAAAACTGCCTCTTTTTATCATTCATTCATTCATTCATTCAACAGAGATTTCTGTGTGCTGACACAAAGACAAGTAAGGCACAGTGTGAGCTGATGGGAAGACACACAACCAGGTCATTGCACCAAACCTCTTGAGATTCCCCCAAATTGTTACTTTCCTCTCTTTCATCATCTAGAGCAGTGATGGCGAACCTATGACACGCGTGTCAGAGGTGACACGCGAACTCATTTTTTTGGTTGATTTTCCTTTGTTAAATGGCATTTAAATATATAAAATAAATATCAAAAATATACATCTTTGTTTTACTATGGTTGCAAATATCAAAAAATTTCTATACGTGACACGGCACCAGAGTTAAGTTAGGGTTTTTCAAAATGCTGACACGCCGAGCTCAAAAGGTTCGCCATCACTGATCTAGAGTGTCGGGTATGCCCTGACGTATGTGGATAAGCATATCTTTAATTCCTCAGATAACGTGTTAGGAGAAAAGGCAACTGAAAAGGATCAAAGATGAAGGCTCCCATCTAACAATTAATCTGCTGACCACTACGCTTTGAAGTAGCAAGGGGAAGGTTTGGGGAAGGAAATGAGGAGTAGTTTGGAACCTCTTCGAAAGAAGCAAAGAGCTTTATCGTGGCCAAGAGTCCCTGGATTCAAACCTTGAACATGAGTCAGAGCCTCCTCTCTAAACCTGACATCCCAGGCACGGCAGACACCAGCTCAATCTCAAGCAGGGTGCACTCACCACAGCCCCACATCACACAGCTCTTACAGCTTTTGGCAGTATGGGGAGCTAACCCCAATTAAGCAAACCAACCCTTAAGACTCTATGGTAAAAAGATTGGTGAGGCCGTATTTATGGGCTATCTATGTGAGCCAGACCTATCCCCACCCTGGGTAGCTTACAAAAGAGTCACTTGCTTTAATCATGAATCCAGTTTAGAAATCTTTAGTAAGGTCCTAATATATGTATGGGACTGGAGAAGAGATTAGGGATGCAGTGAAAAATAAGACAGACATGGTCCCTATCCTCCCAGAGCCAATAAAGTAGTAAGGAAGCCATACGATTAAACAGATCGTCACAGTCCACGCAGTGGGGACCAGGAGAGGGAAGCAGTGGAGAGGAGGTTCAGCCCAGGCCCAGAAGCAAGTCTTGGCTGGACTTGGAGCAAAGCCACAGAGGTAGGCAACCGCCAAGGACACGCCGATGCACGTGGGGAATCAGAGGAAATACAGGTGGGGAGGAAAAGGCTTGGAATGTTGGCCAATATGCTATGCTTAGTGTTGTAGCGTGAATGTTTGGGGCTGGATAGTGAGACTTCAGGGAGACTGAGCAGGCGGCTGTACTCGGTGTGGATGAAGGAAGTAATCGAAGCCTAGAAACTGAATGATGAGGAGCGTTTGAGAATTCCTGTCACCGCTGGAGGCTCGGCAACCGGAACAAGAGAAAAGGAGGAAAAGGAAGAGAAATGTCAAACATCGAAAAAGGTTAAAACTTCCAACAGTAAATGTTTTGACAGTAGAGGCTTCAACCGCTGCATCGAATGCGAATTGGATGTTATCTCAGCTAATTTGCTGCTTCATTTCTCAAGGATAACCAAAAACTGGCTGCGGCCTCTCTGTTTCCATTATGCTCAAGGTGAGGAAGAATATTGGAGAAGCTCGAGCAATTCAAACACACCAGAAAAGCTGTCAGGGAGATTTTTCAAACATAGGAGAAAAAAATGACCTTTTATATGGCTAAAAAGAATATCTAAAATCGTGCCAACGAAGCCTTGAGCCAGGGAATGTTATTACATAAGACAAAAGATTTCATTTTCACCAAAATATTTAAAGGATCGTCCGGGAGGCAGATAAGACCTTTCAAACAACGTCTGGCAGCAAAAGAAAGCTAATGACTCCACTTTTCAAAAGAGCCGAAGACAAGAAGATTATCTACGTTTTAAGAATAAATAAACACTGAAGAGACAAAGCATATTATCTCTGTGTGAAATAAATGACACTCGGCAAAATACATTTTCATCTTTTCTTGCGGAACAATGCAGGGTCAGGCCAAAACAATGGAATTGTTTATCATGACCGATGCCTTAATACCAGTAACAAGATGCGGAGTTTGCTGAATAGGACCCAATGCTGCACAAGGATTTAAAAAATTAAGTTCTTTTTTTAAAAAAAGTGTCAATTAGTCACTTTCAGGAATGTAAACGATCCCCTGCCTTCATTCTACTTTGTTTTCACTCTTTACATATAAGCTCAAATCCAAAACAGGAAATGGGTAATCTGAGCTACAGGTGATCTGAGCTGCTTTGCTGATCTTAGAAAGAGCTTACAAATGAACTCTCCGTCCATCGGTCTTATAAAAGGTAGCCTGTGTCTCTTTTTTTTTCTTCACTTTTATGAAGCTTCACTTCATGAGTTTTGAAACTCAGAAATTGTCCACAGAAAACACACCCTGTTACCTTCAACAGTCTACTCAGATACAAGATAAAAGATGCCCCGTGGAGTTTATAACATACTAGAGGCAGGGTGCATGAAATTCGTGTACTCAGGGGGATCCCTCAGCCCGGCCTGCACCCTCTCACAGTCCAGGAGCCCTAGGGGATGTCCAACTCATGGCTTAGGCCTGCTCATCCTTAGTGCTGCCATGGAGGTGGGAGAGGCTCCCACCACTGCCACTGTGCTCACCAGCCATGAGCCCAACTCAGGGCTTCTGGCTCAGCAGCGTTCCCCCTGTGGGAGCGCACTGACCATCAGGGGCCAGCTCATGCATTAAGCATCTGCCCCCTAGTGGTCTGTGTGCGTCATAACGACTGGTCATTCCGCTGTTTGGTTGATTTGCATATTAGCCTTTTATTATATAGAACTAGAGGCCTGGTGCATGAAATTCGTGCACGGGGGCGGGGGGGGGGGCGTTCCCTCAGCCTAGCCTGCATCCTCTCGCAATCTGGGACTGCTGGCTCCTATCCCCTTGCCTGCCTGCCTGGCTAATCACCCCTAATCCCTCTGCCTGTCTGTCTGATTGCCCCTAACTCCTCTGTCTGCATGCCTGATCACCCCTAACTTGCACCTCTGTCAGCCTGATTGCCCCTAACTTGCCCCCATGCTGGCCTGATCGCCTCTAACCGCCTCTGCCTTGCCCCTGGCCTAAGCCACAGTCTAGCCTCCCTCTGCAGGAGGTGACCTGGCCAATCAAAGGAAGACACTGCCCCCATCACCCCGCTGCTGCTGCCACTGCCAGCCGCCATGGCTGCCTAAGCCATGGCCCTCCCCTCCCACGTGACTGCCTGAGCCACAGCCCACCCCTCCCACATGGGTGCCTGAGCTTCAGCCTGCCCCTCCCGTGCAGCGCCGCCCACCCCTCCAGTGCAGCACCAGCCCTAGGCCCTCACAGCCATTGTGGCTTTGTCCAGATGGACATCCGGATGGACGTCTGGAAGATGTCTGCTCTAATTAGCATATTACCCTTTTATTAGTATAGATAACCACTTACTGTCTCACTAATGCATCCCTTTCTTCAATTCTATAATATTTGAAAAATCTTGACTTTTTTTCTTTTTGCTTTCATGAAAGATATGTCCTCTGTGCTTCTCTCTCGACACAGGACTACGCATAATTCTTCAAAAGAAAACAACTTTGGTACATTCTTAAATCATAATCATAATATTTGCTATATATTAGGTACTTGTAATTTGACTTGAGGAAAGTAACAAACACTTTCCAGGGAATGTTTGTCCCTACATTTGGGGAACAATTATAATTATCACTTTAAAGATATGTTGACAAAAGTCATGGCTAGTGAAGGTAGAGTCAGTATTTGGACCCAGAAATGTGATTCAATTTCTTGATAGAAAGAAGCAAATTACATGCCAGTATAATAGACTCATATCACATAGCTCATTGTGGCTGCTATGTGGAAAGACAAGTAAAACTACTAGATGTGAAGCCCTTTAACTAAACATGTAACCTCATGTGTGTTCTGTAAGTCATCTGTATGTACCTCCTCTGTTCCCATCTAGATACAAGCAGTCACTGCTGTCTTAAAATGCATTTTTTTTCCACACTGAGCTGTGGACATTTCTACCCACCTTTCTCTGCCAGGGCAGTCCTTCCCACTTATAAAGCTGATCGTGGCCACGCTCTTACACACCTACAGTCTCAACACCTCCAGTTCCCAGGAGCCTCATTCAAGCACAAACTCTGTCCCCATCACCTCGTCACCATATCCATCCGTGGCCTGTAATCTCTGTCCTCACCAGACCACTCGTGGCCCTCATATATCCCCACTCCATGTCTTTGTGCCATTCAGTCTGCTGAAACCCCCAAAACTGATCGCCTGAAAACCTCCTAGAATGAGGTCTTTGGTGAAGCTTCCTCCAACTTCGCCACAAAGGGCGTCATACTGTCGTTACTCCACTCTGACATCTGTTAGACATGAACACATCTCATGTGCCATTGGATGGTGAGCATCCCCAGGCAGCAGTGGCTTCTTAATCATAGAAGAGGCACCAATCTCTTTACTACCTCCCCAACCCAGTTTCAGTAATAAGCCAGCCACCCCTCCCTTCAGACTAAGCCATGTGTTCCTATCAAATATAACGTGTGCCCAGTGGGGAGACTCACAGTGCTCCTCCCTTACTTTATCCTGTGAATGTGACCTGATGTGGCCTTTCTGTTCATTAGTCAACCTAAGTAACTGCAAATAAAAGCTAAGGACTCAAATATTATGTGGCCTACACACTCCAAATTTTATCCAATACTGTTTGGTATAATTTGCCTCATGATATTCTTTATTTTTATTACCATGGTTTGGTTTGGGGTGTGTGGGGTGTGTGTGTGTGTGTAGAAATAAAAAAAGTAGATCTCATTTCTGCCTTTGGATAATTACACTTAAGAGAGTACCAAGAATCCCCACTCTTTCTGATAGCCCTTATTATCAGTGACATTGACATAAGAAATTCCCCATGATAAATGACCAGTCATCAATTACTAAGCGGAGCACTAACATAGATACAAACCTGGAAAAATAAGCATTCAGAAGGTTTTTATAACAGCATTGAAGGTATGGCAAATATATTACAAAACTTTAAATTTATTCTAATGAGAAGAATAAATATTATTTTTCAAATATTAATATGGGCCTAATAGGCATGAGAATCATTTCATCATCAAGAAGATGGCCTTGCTGAGACTATACAAATTTTACACTAAACGCAGACATGGGTAAAAGGAACGATTCACATTGAAGGTCCCAAGGCCTCATTTAGAAATGCTGCATTTCAATAGCATTTCAGATGCATGTCTCCACTAATCCCGTGAAGTCAGGAAACTGAGACCGGGCCATTCTGAGGACACACAGTGCTGAAAGCAGGTGCCTGGGAATTCTACCCCAAAGCAGCTTGAAATGGTGAGGACTGGTAGGAGTTAGAGGCACTGGGAGCAAAGACAGCACAGTGCTGGGGGGCTCAGAGAGACAGCACAGTGCTGGGGGGCTCAGAGAGACAGCACAGTGCTGGGGGGTGGCTCAGGAGACACAGTGCTGGGGGGCTCAGAGAGACAGCACAGTTCTGGGGGGCTCAGGGAGACAGCACAGTGCTGGGGGGCTCAGGGAGAAGCACAGTGCTGGGGGGTGCGGGTCAGGGAGACATGGTGAGGCTGGCAGATCCAGGGCTACAGTGTGACTGATGAGAACCCCACTGAGATTTTTCAAGTCTCTTAGCAGCAACTGCTAAAAGGTTCTCTTTTATACCTCCTTACCCATCAGCTCTGGCCTTTTTAAAAATTTGCTGTTCCCCAGTGAGGTCTCTATCCCCCTCAATAGAAATCCATAAATTTATCTCCACAAATCCTGGAGGACTAAAAAAAAATTAAGTAGATTAATGGGAAACTTGCAAAAAAGTGACAAGCTTGATAGAAGCAACACATATGATTCAGGGTGGAAAGAGGTCAGTCAATAAACATCAATGGAGTATTGTGCCCTCGGACTGCCAAAGAAAAACTGTTTATAGAGGAAAGATACAGCAATGTTTATAAAGGACGGCATACACAGACATCATCTGAACTGACAGCTGCTACAGAAACTGCATGTTTTTATGAGGTGGACACTTGGTTGTTCTATAGACCTCCAAGCCAATACTATAAAACTAAAAAAATATATATTACTCAAAATCTGTTGGACTCCTTAAATTTGTATGTACTGGGTCTTTTATAAGTTTTATTGAATTTATTGGGGCGACATTGGTTAATAAATCATATAGGTTTAAAGTGTACAACCCTATAATACATCGTCTGTATATTGCACTGTGGGTCCACCACCCAAAGTTAGATCCCCTTCTGGCACCATTTATCTCCCCTTTATCCTCTTCTACCTCCTCCCACCCGCCTGGCAAGTGTGTTTGTGTGTTTGTGGAAATACTCTTGAACTTTCACTCTGGACTGAATGTCTCATTCCTTAAGAACCTGAAGAGGGAACTCAATGGAATGGCCGTGCATTGAGCACCTGCTATGTGCTAGGCACACACATCATCTCATTAATTCTCAAGCCTGCCCATAAGATGCATATGATTATTCCCATTCTATAGATTAATAAACCAAAGCTCAAAAAAAGAATGAAGGGACTTTCTAAATGTCACAGGACTAGTGAGAAGAATCCATCTTTGTTCTTACGGTCATGAAGACAAAAAGCAAAACAATAGCTGGAGTTTCTCTAAATTGATCACTGTTAATAGTGAAATCTCCCATAAATTAGTCCTATAACTGAATTCAACATCAAATGTATATGTAAAATATTTTAAATTGTGGTAAATATACATAACATAAATTTACTATCTTAACCTAGTTCAGTATTGTTGTGTACATTCACATATTGTGCAATTAATCTCCAAAACTCCTTTTATCTTGCAAAATTGAAACTCTATACCTATTAAACAATTCCCCACTACCCATCTCTACCCCCTGACAACCACCATGCTACTTTCTGTTTCTATGAATTTAATTACTGTAGGTATGTCCTATAAGAGAATCATGCAGTTATCTGTCCTATGTGACTGGCTTATTTCACTTAGAACAATGTCCTCAAGGTTCATCCATGTGTTGGAATGTTCTTCCTCTTTAAGGCTGAATTGTAATCCATTGTGTGTATATACAACTTGTTTATCCATTCATCCCTTGATGAAAACCTGGGTTGTTTCCACCTTTTGGCTGTTATGAATAACTCTTCTATGAACATGATGTACTAAACTTAATATATTTGCATGTAATTTGTTAATAAAATACGATGGCAAAACCTTGCAAATGACAATAAACTATTCTGGGTGGTAAATAAACTGGTGGGATAAATAACCAAGGTATCTCAGTAAACTATGAAATATGTAGAAAATGGTAGATACGTTTCAATCAACTCCCCATGGAGAGAATATATTTAGGGAGGGGGGATCTCTTTTCCTTATTTTTTTATGATGAAGTTAGGTATAAATAATTATTTAGGGAAATAAGTATTACAAACACACACACAAAAAATACTTGAAACTATGTTTTACATATTATGGGCTATAAATGTTACTTGAGGGAAAGTACTTCACACTTCCTGGAAGGCACTCGTCAGAGGTCGCTCTGTTCCCCTTAATCTTCTTTGGAATTAATACCTTTCCTATGTACAGGTTTCCTATGGAAGCAGCAGTTCCCACCCTGTACCCCCATCCTTTTGCTGTTTTATTGAACAAACTCCTAAGGAGCAAACTCCCAATGACATCCCCCAAGTGCAAGCACTGTGCCCGACACTGTTGGGATCACAGGGAGGGTGAGGCTGTCTTTGCTCATGCCTTTTCTGTCCCTTAAATTCTCTTTCACTCCATATGCGACGCACCCTTCAGAGGCAGCTAAGAAACCTTGCCCTGCTCCTGAAATGAGAAACACTGGAGGAATGGCTCCAAACAGTGGTTGCAATCCTGACCAACATGTAGCTTCCACTATTGGAGAATTGACTAATCACCTAATGAAGTCCAGAATCCAGACCTCTCACCCACTGACCTTCCCCTCAAACTGTGACCAAATGTATTTTTCATACGTCCCAAATATAAAGAGCGTTTCCCTCATACATGATGTTTTTCATGATGCGTCTTCCTTCTAGAATCATACTCAGACTTCCAAGCTGGGGCAGACACCTCCCATGGTTTCCTCAAGCTGGAAGTAATCTCTTTACCTCTTAAGTCCCAAACGCTCTTCCAGGCTACATAACAAGTTCTGCCCTGCACTGTGGGGACTTGGTCCACATGTTTACATAACTAGAAACTTCTAAAAAACAAAAACCTCACTCATTTCTTCTTCTTTTCTTCACACCAAAAGGCAAATGTCTAGACAATGGATTTAGAGCGGGTTTACACAATTTTTAAAATCACTATTATTCATCAACATTCATCCACTCAAAAGTAGACTTTAATGCCTCAAAGTGTCATTTGAGCAACAATGTTGAATAATTTGCTCTTTTGTTTAAGTCTGCTCTTTTCACTGAAAACATATGAGTCAGAGTGTGTTAAGTATAAAACTGCTTCACAAAACACGATGCCAGTAATTGGAAATGTTTCTAACTTATTAAATGTCCATTCTTTTAGCAACCATTTCTAGGATTGAAGAAAAATGAAAGGAAGAAGTGACACAGTATTTAACTACATTAAATAAAAGTTCTTTTTTTATACTTATTCAATGAGTGACTGTGCTTCCTAAAAAATAAGCAAGATATATTTTGAGAAATATGATGTCATAAGCTACAAGGACAAGCTAAAAAAGTCTCATTTGTCTCATGCACTGTTACTGAGCTATGTCTCAGAGACAATAATTGAATCCCCTGCTGTCTCAGATGAAAAATGATGTATAGTTATCTCCTTATCCGAGGGGGATACAGTCTGAGCCCTCCAGTGGATGCCTGAACCTGCAGATGTATGGAAACCTATATATTTCTTATATATAGGTATATATATAAGATATATATACTTCTTACATAGGATATAGGATATATATATATCCTATATAAGAAAGAGGTAATATGCAAATTAACCTTCCCAAGATGGCTGCCTGCAACCAGGTCGGCAAGGGGGTTAGTGAGGGATGATCAAACAGCTGAACAAGCAGGCTGTGTGGGGCAACCAGGCCAGCAGGGGGCACATTTAGGGGTGATCGGGCCGGCACGCAGAGGCAGTGAGGAGCAATCAGGCTGGTGGGGGGGGGGGGGCAGGTCGGGCAACCAGGCA
>NW_005871130.1:424424-515293 GCF_000147115.1 Myotis lucifugus
TCTTTACATAAGAGGTGTTGCTACTCAGCCACCTGATTAGTTCTTTCTCTGTGCGCGACAGGGAGTGGGGGAGAAACCTGCCCATCGACCCTGCTTAAAGAGTGACTGGGGGCGGTGCCTCAACCCCCCAAACGTCCCCACCCTGAGCTTGAGTGAGGGGGACATAAGAACCTCTCAATCTGCCCTGCTCTGTGTGTGACGTGGCGATGCCAACTCTCTTCAATCGGGCCCGCTCTGAGCCTGACCAGGGGCTGCACCTAGGGATTGGGCCTGCCCTCTGCCACCCGGGAGCAGGCCTAAACCAGTAGGTCGTTATCTCCTGAGGGGTCCCAGACTGCGAGAGGGCACAGGCCGGGCTGAGGGACCCCCCCCTTTCCCCCCGAGTGCACAAATTTTTGTGCACCGGGCCTCTAGTGTATATATATATATATATATATATATATATATATATATATATATGTTCATACATACATACCTACATACCTATGATAAAGTTTGATTTATAAATTAGACACAGTAAGAGATTAACAAAATAACTAATAAAATGGAATAATTATAAGAATATTCTATAATTACATATTATAATTATACAAGTGATGTGAATGTGGTCTCTCCCTCAGAATATCTGATTGCACTGTACTCACCCTGCTTGTGGTGATGTGAGATGAGGCAGTGCCAACATGATGGGATGGAGTGAGGAGAATGACATAAGCATTGGAACCTAACATCAGCTACTATCAGCTTTACTTGAACACCAGCATTATGATACCACGACAGTCGGTCTGACAACCAAGACAGCTACTAAGTGACTAGTGAGTGGGTGGGTGGGTAGTGTATACCTTCTGAAGATGTGAACAAAGGGATGACTCATGTCAGAGCTAGATGGTGAGAAAGATTTTATCACACTTTCAGGATGGTGTGCAATATTACACTTATAAATTGTGTATTTCTGGAAATTTCCAGTTAATATTTTCAGACAACATTAGCTGCAGGTAACTAAAACCAGGGAAAGGGAAACCATGGATATGGGGGATTGCTGCACTTCTGATTGTAGCATCCAGGTTGTAAAGAAAAATAACTATATCCATTAGGGGGACAAATTTAATGGATGATCTGAAACTTTCTGAAGTTTCGGGTTATTTCTATGTCAAGACGGAAACTATCCTACATATGCAGAAAATACACACACACCCCTTCACTAAACTAATCCAGAATTGTCCATATTGGAAGGCATATAGAATTGTAGCCTGCCAAGAAAGGAGACATATGCCTGGCCTGTGTGGCTCAGTGGTTGAGCATCAACCTATGAACCAGGAGGTCAAGGTTCAATTCCTGGTCAGGCACATGCCCAGATTGCGGGCTCGGTCCCTGGTGTGGGGCGTGAAGGAGGCAGCCAATCGACGATTGTCTCTCATCATTGATGTTTCTATCTCCCTCTCCCTTTCTCTCTCTGAAAACAATAAAAACATATTTTTAAATTTTTTTACAAAGAGGAAAAAGAAATGAGACATATATGTCCGTAAGAGCTGGTCTGCTAAAATGAGAATGTGTTTCTTAAATACCCTGCTAGTTAAATGGTGAGCCTAAATGCTCACAGAATTCATGCCCAGACATCACTCTTTTCGGCCACAATCATCACCCCACTAACAGCAGCAGGTATGACACACGTAGGCTATTTACAGCCCTATTAAATGTGAATATTTCATATCATCTCTCCATCCGTAGAAAGCTTTGTGTATCGGTCTTCTACGGAATGTGGGCCTTTCTCTCTGGGCTTTAGAAGAGGACTTAAAAAAACAACACCAAAAAAAAAAACACACACACACACACAAAAACGTAAGTTGGTTAAACAGGTGAAGTCGGGGGAAATTTTCTCACATTGAGGTTTATTGGATTGTGAACAGTCTCTCAAGGGAAGCACCAGATGCCCCATCAACTGGGTTATTTACTTAGAAGGACTGTGGAGTGAGTGGAAGAGAGGCCGCCTGCTGGAATAATTTTGTGTTGATCCCTAAATGACCGACTTGATAGTCTTACAATTCTCAACACTTTCCAAATCTTCAGTGTCTTCAGAAACTTTCGAATGAGAGGAAAAGCCACCCTGCTTACAATCGCCACTCCGTATAAAACCAAACAAAAACAAACGCACCAACAGAAAGCACATCTCAGCATCCTTTTGTCGGTGCTAGCTAAGCGGCAGGGACGCATTGGCTCAGAGAGAACACGGATCCTGGCCCCAGGCCTCGGGTCAGCCGGGGCTTGCTTTTCCCTCCTTTCTCCAGTTATTTATTTCCCTTTTTGTCCTTTTGGTTTTAAACATCCCAAACCCAGCATTCTTTGTTGTTGTTATTCCTCACCCAAGGATACTTTTCCATTGATTTTTAGAAAGCATGGAAGGGAAGAGGAGAGGCACAGAGAGAGAAACATTGACCACATAGACTGGTTGCCTCCTGCATGTGGCCCCCCTCCGCCCACCCCCAACCAGGGCCAGGGATCAAGCCTGCAACTAAGGTACAGGTCCTTGACCAGAATCTAACCTGGGACCCTTCAGTCCACAGGCCAACACTATCCCCTGAGCCAAACCGGCCAGGGCCCAAACCCAGCATTTTTATCTTACAACATGCACACATATAATGATACTCTCAGGTAATGTGATCTGTCGATGGGCAAATTCCTGTAAGGTCTCCGAAGGCCACTGACACCCACCCCCTAATCCCATGGAAGTTTTGAGAGGAAGCTGGACAACAGTGCTTAGTGTCTGCAGCTCTCCACCTGTGCTGAGCGGAACTATAAATAAGAAGACAGACCCAGAAGGTCTGGAAAGGCGGCTCAGCTGTGGGCTGAGCTCTCCCAGTTATCTGGAGGGGCTGCGACAAATGGAGCCGCACTCCCCACCCTATACTCGCACCCACACACCAGCAGCACCCACTCTGTAGAGGAACCGTGCGGCGCTCACATACTGTGGGTGGCAGTCATGCAGGGCTGGGGAGAGAGCAGCTGTGGTAAAGATGGCACTAGAGGTGTAAACTGCCTGGTCCTGGAAAGCTAGAGGAGGAAAACTCAAGGACTCCCCCTCTCCAGCTGTACTAAGACCATCTTAAAGAGCCAGAGGGAACGCTCTCTAGCCTTTCAGCCAAATGCACCCCTCCCCTAAGGCCATCTGGGACATCAAAACATCTACAAAGAAGGGGAGGGTTTGGGGTAGATAAGCGAAATGGCTCTATGCCAGCCGTGGGCAAACTACTGCCCGCGGGCCGGATCCGGCCCATTTGAAATGAATAAAACTAAAAAAAAAAAAAGACCGTACCCTTTTATGTAATGATGTTTACTTTGAATTTATATTAGTTCACACAAACACTCCATCCATGCTTTTGTTCCGGCCCTCCGTCCAGTTTAAGAACCCATTGTGGCCCTCGAGTCAAAAAGTTTGCCCACCCCTGATCTATGCAAAGATCACAGCCAATTTCATCCAGCTCTGGGCTGCCTGAGTGGGTCAAGCAACAAGTGTAAAGTAAAAGTCCTCTTCTGGATGTTATATGGCAATGAGGGTGAAAGATGGGGCCTCATGAAGAAATGCAGTAGCAGAGAGTCCTGGGTGCTGACTGGACAAACAGAGGACAGGACCCTCATAAAACCCAACCATGTCCTTGTGCTTGTATATTACACTTTCTTCACCATCCAGTAACTGCATATAATCATGTATATAAATCCACGATTGCCTTGTTTTGGAGGTGGTTTCTTTATTTCTCTCTGTTTGACTTCTGATAACAGAGCTTTACCCCAAAGCCTGAGATTTGACTCTCATAGAGATGTGAGCTCTCCGGCTTGCTCCTCCCTGTCTTCTCGAATGAAAGGCAAGTCAACAGAAACAGCCATGGCTTGGATTCCCATTCATTTCACCCTTGAGGATAGGAACCACAGTCTGGTTTTCCATGAGTCTTAGAATGTTCTTTATCATCTGCCTTCTCTATATGTTATTTTATTTCATTAAGGAGGGAGATTTGCAAGCCTTTAAAATGTTTCTGTTTCATCAATTGACTATTTCTTATAGGCACCATTTAATATTTTTTCTCTTTCTTAAATAAAAAACTGCTGAAATGTAACATCTTACAGAACCCTCTTTACATGTAAGTGTGTGTGTGTACCTCCCAGCCCACAATATACCGTTGTACTTGCCAGTCTCCATAATCACATGAGCCAACTCCTTGCGATAAATTTCTTTCTATGTACGTACATGTCTTACTAGTTCTGCCTCTCCGGAGAATCCTGAATATTACCAACACCAATAATATGATATATGCACCAATTTATACTCTAACCAGCAGTGAATAATAAGTGTTCCAATACACAAAATACAATTGGTTCACCTGCCCTTAAACTCTTCCCTTCCTATAGGGCGGTGACTATGTAGTTTCATCTTCTAGGTGGTGAAAAAGATGGGTTTATTTTGTGTCCCCTCTGAAAATTATTCAGTGACTTCAAGGGCCTATGCTACAGAGTGAGGCTCAAACTCTATTAGGCACAGTGAGATTGAGCCATCCTAGACTCCTGGGCTCCTCTCTGACATTCTGCTGCCCAATGGGGTTCAAATTATTTTCTAATATATAATCTATGATATAAAAGCTTACCTGGGACCCCAACATATCATATGTTGAGCCCTTTTGCTGGTGCAGGCAGGGAGAGGAAACTCACAGTTTCTTTCTCACCCTTGAGGTTACCTCTCAGGGCACCTCTAGTGACAGGGAAGGTCTCAGAGCCCAGGGTAAGAACCGCACCCTGCTCAGTTCTGGACCCTAGTCTGATGGGTCCTGTTCTGTGTCCTGCATGAGTTTTAAACACCCACCCAATGCCATCAGGGTTGCCGAAGATGTCCTTTTCTCTCCATTTTCTCTTTCCCTCACCCCAGTCTCTCTACCTTAAAAAAATTCCTTCCCCATCTACAAGGTCCAGCATGACTTATCCCTCCCTTGAGCCTCTGTGATCTGCTCTGTTGGAGTCGAGCTCCCCTTGAGATCATTGCTGGCACTTTCAGGCACATCCCTTGGTTTCACTCTGGTGCTGTGACTTTGAAGCTCCCAAACTTGAGTTAGTTAATGACCCCGGATCTCAGTTTCTTCATCTGTATAATGCGAACATCTGGCCTCCCCCATGGTGCTTCACAAGTATTATATGAGATGACACTTGCTTACTTAATACACACAGTATAACGTTTGCTTTAACTGACTAGTCAGGCCAGAGACACATGGGTTATAGTAAATCTCTCCACAACTCCATTTCCACCACAAATTCTGCGGGCCTTGAGATGTTATCTCCCAAGTCACCTCAGCATGTCTTCCTAGAAGCAGTAAATAAATGCAGCCATTCTTACCCTTAAATTCTCTAAATCAATTACTAACAGAGAGGTGCCTGTTCTAAAGTTGACACACATTCTAACATAATTTTGCATAATGGTACCATTTATCTAGAATAAAGCATCCAATTTGCTCTTCAACTCTGTGCTGGAGGCTTGAGGAACGTATTGGGTTCCTGGACCAAACACTGCCAGCAAATGTAGGGTCAACTTATCATGAAGACAACATAAGACCTGTGCTTTCTTCCAGTACATTCAAATTTGTGAGATGCTTCTTCTACTCAAAAATGATAGCACATTAAAAAAAAACAAGGTTAACTCGGTTTTATTCCTTTGAAATAACATTCATAGAATCTAGAAATGGAATTGGAAAGCATCACAAAATATGATAAAGCACGTCATTGCTTCTACTTGGGCTTTATAAAATCAAATGCTGCCGATGGATAAAAAGGGAAATGAAATTTGCACTTACCTGATGGAACCACCTGTATCACCTTTTCCCAAGATCCATATGGGAATATTTCAAGAAGGCAGGAATAGAAACCAACGTCAGCCTCAGAGGCATTGTGAAAGGCCAGCATCATATCGTTGGGACCCGAGGTTGACTTCAAGAAGTAAACCCTATCAACATAGGGCTCCCTTATTTCCGAACCAAAGGTCGGGTGAAAAATGGCTATGGACTCTTTCTCCGTTGCGTTGATCTTGAACCACTCCATCTGGACTAAGGTGCCCAATGGATACTGACACTCGAGAGTCAGAGTCTCTGCAAGTTTGACTCTTGTGTTCCAAAATATCTCTTCGCCTAGAGCTGAAATAGACATCATATTCATTCAATTAGACATTATGCTTAAAACACCAAATAGATACCTTAAGCTGTTCTAAGCTTTCTAAGACCTAGCAAGATAGTAAATTGAGACCACGGTAGAGACTAACAACTTCTACCTTAGTCTAAAAAGGTTTCCACTGCTGGGAATAGGCACTTGGAACTTTTCCTTTTTCTGAACAAGTGGAAAATTATCTAAGCCCACTATAGAGCATTATAATTTCAGAACATGTCACACTATAAGACCAAAAAAAGGACTGAAGACATTATCTTTACCTTTGTGTACATGAAGAAGAGCCACGAGGAAAGTAAAATAATCCATCTCTGGAAAGCGCCTGGGAGGCTGGTCTGGAAAAAAGACAAGTTTTATAATGTTACTTGCAGGGCCCAGCGCAAGGCACTGTTTCCTTCCTCTCAGATACTATCAGTGGTCTCTCCTCTTTCTGCAGTGTGAACACAGGAAAAAGGTCTGAGCTTCAAAGTCAGCTTTGCTCTCATATAAGGATGGGCAGATTTGAACTGCTTCTCTCGGGGAAACAGCTTATTTTCAAGCTTTCATTTCTACAAAGATTCATTCATTGAACAAACATTTTCTGAGTGCGTTTTCTCTAGGTAATGAGGATACAACAGTCAATTTATTCTTTAAAATTCTTGCCATCATCAAACTTATGTTCTAGTGGGAGGCGACAGAAAGGAAAACAAAACAGCAAAAAGTAGAGTCAGTTATAGGTGGTAAGTGCATGAGGGAAAACACAGCAGGGGCATGGGATCAGGGGAGAGGCTCTAGCATTTCCCTTTGATAGAAAGGCCCAGAAGTCTTTCCTGAGGACCTGAGATTGGAGCAGAGACTGAAGGTGAGGGGAGGAGTCTATGACTGGGAATCTGGCAGCTCCATTGGGCCGGGCCTTCCTTTGCTGAGCTCAGAATTGGTTTGGGGTTATGAAGGAGTCACCAAAGGCCCTCCAAATCTACCATTATGGTTGATTTTTTAAAAACTTTTTATTTTTAAATAATTATAGAGTCACAGGAACTTTCCAAGATAATACAGAGAGCTCCCATGTACCTCCACCCAGTATCCCTAACGGTTACATCTTCTATGGATATAGTTCAATATCAAATGTGAAATCAACAATGTCATGGTAATCAGAACATTATGATGTGTACCTGTAATAATGTATGGTGCCAACTTAGGTTTACATAGCATTCTATTTTCCAAAAGTTTTCACATTGATGTTATCATTTGTAACAGCTTTGTGGTAGTTATTTGACATATCTGTGATCTCTGTGTTGTAAGTAATTCATTGAAACCATTTGCTGACAATACCAGCACAAGATAGACGTGATCTCTACCCCCAAATCACCCATAAAATGTTGGGTCGGGCAGATTAAAGAAGGAATTTGTTATAATAAAACTTGGTCATTTCTATACAAGTCATTTGATCAAGTTGTATAACATCCCAGAGAGGGAATTCTTTCCAATAGATTTGGGCAGGGTGTCATAGGAAGAGTATACCAGACTCTGGGCCTTCCAACCACAATACAAATTTCCAAGTAGAAAAGTGGGAGAAAGAGCAATGGAGTGACAACATGGGACACTACCAGGAAACAATGTGACTACAGTGTAGTGGGTGGGGACGTGACAAAAATGAACTTGGGGCTGGATTGAAAGGGTGTTGAACGACATACATGAAGCACTTCACAGTGGGTCGTCAGGGACCAGGGCATCCTGCTGCATCTGTGACTCAGCACCAGGAACCATTCCTGGAACGTACATCTAAGGCACAAACATAGCTCTGAGGGAACGCCTTCAGCATTGTAGCGGGAACCATTGAGATGAGATGTGGACAGGAAATGCCAGGAGACTGGCTCCAGATGGATTGGGTGAGACAATGTTTGCCCTTACAGATTTTCTGATAGGGTTATATGTGCAAGCGGAAGCAATTGGAGGCTTTTAGGTACCAGAATGATACGATCTGATTTGAATTCTCAGATAGACAACTTCCCTCACTCCTAACAGGAAGCTGGCTTTGTTTGGGATCCACTCCTTCCCCCACACCATAGGGATAGTAGAACAACTCTAAGCCATGATACAGACAACTAGGACCTATTTGGGGGCAGGGATGGAGAAGCCAATCATGGACTGAATTGATGCATTCAAAGTAAGGGAAATTCTTTACATTTGATGTCAAAGACACCTCTCTCTCTCTCTCTCTCTCTCTCAAATGTTATTGTATTATTATTATATTCGAATAAGAAAAAATGTTGCCCCAGTTACCACAAGCAACCTGAGGACAAAGAGTGTGGCAGAGAGAGACGGGAATGAATTTGGGTCTCAGATGGCATCATTGAGGTACTGAATTCAGGATTCTAGAGTCTGAGCACATTGTGTGAGGCTATAAATTCCTACATTTTACAAGCCTGTGAGAAAAGCAGTTTCTGTTTCCTACACCCACATACCTCGGAACTCCTACAATTGTTCTGGTTGCTGCATGAAGACTGGATTGGAAGGAAGCAGAAAGGGATACCAAACTTAGGACACTGTCACTGTGATCTGAGTAAGGCGGGCGGGCGGCTTGTTCTCAAAGATTTCCATGGAGATGAAGAGCAATAGACTGACTGCCAGACATTATCCATTATCAATCACACAGGGATATAATAATTATGGGTGTCCTTGACTCCATGGGCCCCAGTCAGGGTCCAGTTAGGAAAATAGAGCCCATGGCCACTGGTTCAATAGAGGGCATTTCACAAGAAAAATTACTAGAAAGAATAATGGGAGAGCAAAAGGAGCCAAACAGGCAGGGAGGCGACTCAGAGGAGCATAAGGAGGAATCCATTCCCACCGTGCTGGTTAGAAGTCCTGGGAGGAGCCACGCTGCTCATTATGGAGGCTCTTGTTTGAAGCTGGAGCCAAGGAGGAAATAAAATGCTTCTAGAGATGTTAGAAAAGGTCAAGGAATAGATCTGTCAGAGAAAAGGGGAAATGGCAGGAGAGAAAACTGATGCTCAGAGAACCTAAATGACTGCTAGTGAAGGGCATCTATGGAGAACTCACAGCTGACGTCAGACTCAGTGGTGAAACTTCGCTCTAAGAGCAGGAGCAAGGCAAGGAGGCCCACTTGCACCACCACTATTCACATTGTATTGGAAGTCTCAGCCTGAGCAATTAGGCAAGAAAGAGAAATGAAAGACATCTAAATTGCAAGGGGAAAAGCAATCTACAGATGCAATGCAATCCTTATAAAAAATTCAAAAAGCTGGTCCCAGATTCATATAGAATTACAAAGGGGCCTTAGAAAAGAAAAAAAGTGACACTCCGAGTTACAAGTTGGAAATAAATAATGCAGAAGAGCATAGTCCAAGTTGTCAATGATTCATGATATAAATAATCATTAAATGCTTATTAAACAAATGCCAAAACATATATCAATAAATCAATATGTCTATCTACCAATCTATCTATCTGGAGTGTGTGTGAGTGTGTGTGTGTCACCAGTAAAAGAGAGAGCATAAGGGTTGGGTAAAACATGGCAGAGGTGCAGGTGGAGAGGAAGGATGGACAAAGGGACAGAGCAGACAAGTGGAGCACAAGGAGCAATGGATCCTAAAAGAAATGAGATGTAACAGCACCATCCACACTTTCAGCGGCTCCTACACCCAGCTCCTCACTGAACCCTCCCCTTCTGGAGTAAGGATTCAGGTATGTGGGTGAATTACTGAAAAGGGGGCACTAACTGGTAATAACTTGTAGTAAACCCTTCATTCCCAAGGCATCCAAAGCCACCTGAGCTAAGAGATGAAGACGGGACAAGTGACTAAAATCAAGGGAGGGCACAGATCCCCATGAAAGGTTCAGGGAGACATGTGGCCGAAGATAAAGTTCAGCTGTTACAACTTTGCGAAGGATGAGCCCAATTTATCACCATCTACCAAAGACAAATAGAGAGTATGCTTGAGCTATTTTTGTTGTGTAGGCAGCCATTTTTTCTATGATTTATGAAGGGATTTTGGCTTGAGGTTTTTTTCTAATAGAGCTGTCCGTATAAGAGAGCTTCATCCTCAAGGAAGTCATTAATCAAAATATTATTGGAATTCTCTACTGCTGAACACGTCTCAGTGAACCACGTAAGTGTGAATTCATCCACAAGCTCACCTGGGACTGCAGGCTCCTAGGGGACCTGGGCTGGTAACAGTCTCCAGGTACACTGTTTTCTTTCTCTTAGGCTGTCCACACAGACACTTCTCTATCTCCCAGTGTCACCACTTCTGCTTTCTGTGGTACTTCCTGCCTTCCCAGATGTCTCTGCCCTTTCTGAACATTGGGAGGATTCTAGTGTCTATCCCATGATCCGACCCCACCTGCCCCAGCACCTGCTGAAACTGATTGCATCCCTCACTTCTTTAGACAACTACTGCCATGCTTGACAACAGAAAGCCTGTGCTAACCTTTGAGAATCAATGACTGGGGCTTGGAAGACCATGTCCTTCTTAGCTGTGAAGAGGCTCATCCTTCAACTAGAACCTTACAGTCTTGGTTTCTGCTCCCTGCCTCAAAGTGTCTCCTTAAAAGAATGTTTCCAATGAGGGTACATGTGGTTTCCCCTAACCCATGATACCCTACCAGTGGTTGGCAAACTGCAGCTCGCGAGCCACATGCAGCTCTTTGGCCCCTTGAGTGTGGCTCTTCCACAAAATATCGACTTCTGCGCATGGGCCACGAAGTTTCAATCGCACTGTACATGCACACCCACATGCTTGTGAGCCGCAGTTTGCCAACCACTGCCCTAGACCTTTGCCAAGTCCCCTCTGAGGGACCAGTAAAAATGCACTTGCATTCAAAGCAGAGACTTCAGTTTGGGTTCCATGGGGCATCTTCTAGGACAAGGTTCTGCAAACTATGGCCCGGGGCCTCCTTTGTCCATGTAGTTGGAATGCAGCCAGGCCTGTTTGTTGGCATATAGTCAATGGCTGCTTTTGTGCTCTGACCAGTAGTTGTGACAGAGACCAAATGACCTACAAAGCTGAAAATAATCACTTTCTGATGCATTACAGGAAAAGATGGCCAACCCTTGCATAGGATAGGATGTTGATAGTGAACATTTATCATATAAGTTCATCTTGCTCAGTCTTTCTGGAGAGAAGGGAGGTTCACCCTGATAGTCCAGACACTGGTAAAATTAGCTCCATTGTATTATTCTGAAGAACCGCACCCAAAGACCTACTACAAGTATAATTCTTCTAGAAACAGACTAAGAAGGATGACTTACATGACATCCATTTACTACTTACAACTGTCATTAAACTTACTGGTTTATCGAGATCAACCATTCGGCTAATTACAGCTTTTTCCCAAAGCTTTTCCTATTGTATCTACTTACACCATTTTATTAGCAGGCCCCCTCTTTGCACACACTATTAATTTTAAAAGTGTGACTTCGGCCAAGATCAACCTTTTTTTTCTGGAAGGTTACTAACCTTGAGACGGGAGAGTTCTGCTCACTCGAACTCTTCTTTCCCGCTGTGTGTCTTGGTGAAGGGCTTCCTCTTTATGGTGGCCCCTTCGCCTCAGTCCCACTGGGTCACCAGCCAGCTCCCTGCTTCCTCATTCCTTAGGGGGCGTCATCCCAGGGCGTGACTTGTCCTGGGCTTGTGAGCCCTTCTCTCCACCTGAGCTCCCTCAGGCTGGAGCTGCAGTAAAGCACTAACATGTCATGAAGCGCTGGTGTTTGAAGGCTTGAGACCAGCCAAGCAGTGGGCCTGCTTCTGAAAACACCTTTAACCCTTTAGCTCCTCAGACCCACTCCCTGCCAGATACAGCTCTCTTTCCCCCCTGACGATTCTACAGTTACAAGGGATGGGCTTCTGAGCTCATGTCTTACTTCTCAATTGGAACCGCACTCACAAAGCCTGAAGTTGGTTACTTTGTCTTTCCTTCCCCATTTGTCTTCCTGGCAATCAAAGCACTTCATATTCACAAGCCCCTGAGATATGGGAACTCTGATTTCTGCCGATATCTAAGCTTTCAATCCCACTTTCCAGAGACTCCTTCTGGTTTCGTTTTCAATCTCCCACTTTCTGACATAACATGTGCCCAAGTTGGTGTTGCCTGTGAACTATCCCAGCAGGTTCAGCAGCTTCTGTGTCTCAGTCACACGATCATCTCTCCGCTGCTCCGAGGACAGCAGCGCTGGTCGCACGCGTCCCTTAGATGGGCTAGCTCATGGAGGTCCCTAGGGGCTGAACCACCAGGAAGGACTGTGGCTGAGGCCGAGTCTGTGCAATTTAGAAACCCCAGGAAGCAAGGACCAGGACCAGGTGGGATAGAGGAGAAGGCACTTTCTGGAGGCCACTCGTGCCTGGAAGCAGGAGAGGAGACAATGAAATGTTCTTTCATGACACAACTGGAGTCTGAGCACTTACTGTGGGACACAGGTAGTTTTCTAAAACTCCTACCTGCCTCCGGCCACTCCCTTCAACACCTGGCCACCCTCAGAAGAATGTCAAACTTCCTAGGACTCACCAGGCCGGCCTTTCCAGTCTGTGTCTTAGTCCATCTCTCCACCCACCACTCCAGACCCTCCTGATGTTTACAAGCGGGGAACATACTCCGCAGCGCAGGACTTTGCACGTGGGGCTCCGTGACTTCTATTCCTGTCCCCTCAGGAGGTCTCAGCCCAGATGTCCCTCACAGGACACGCTTCCCGAGTCCCCAAGACTGGGGTCGGTAGTCCTCCTGGGAGTTCCCTGAGACCCTGGGTAGATCTTTACTGAAACAGGTATCGCGTCCTTTGTAACATCCCATTTCTTTGCGGCATTTCTTATTAGAGCCTCACAAACCCCTTCAGTGCACAGATAGAGGCCCCTCCCCTGCTCTGCCCAGAGCGGGCTCAGGCCTGGTGTCAGGTCAGTATTTGCTAAAATCAGGTAAACCCATGGCTTGTATTCGTGAGGCGTTGTCATGTGCTAATTACCATCCGGTTCCATCTGGTTTCCAGTGTGTGCTGTGTTCTTTGTTGTGTGCTCCATCTCTGTTTCTCCAACAAATAAGCCAGAAAGAAATATTGATCCCAAGTTCACATGGGTTTTGCAGAACAAACCCAGAGACAAGTTTTTCTGTTTCTGGCCAACTCTTTCTCAAGATGACTCAGTGGGCCCTGACTTGGCCACAAACACTGGCTGAAGCAATCACTGTCCACCCAGACGACAGACCACATGAACGTCAGAGCCATTGCAATGGCAGACGCTGCTCCCATCTATGGGAGTTTGCGCTGCCTGCTTCCTGACTCACAAAATTCACGTTTATATAAATATCTCTCCCAGATTACTCTTTTATAATCACTTCCTAAGTCAGTGTCCACATGTAAACACACGCACATGCACACCGTCACCACCCTCATTATCACTCACATTCCATGATCAAGTGACTGCTATTATGAAGGAAAGAAAAATGGACACTGTTTTTGCTGTTTCTCTGTGGGGACCATCCCTTCTGATTTCTTTAGCTTCTTCTTGGGGGCTCTTGAAATCTCGCAGCCTTGCTAATTGCAAAGAACCCCACAATTAGCTTTTACCCATCCCCACAGTGCTACAGGCACCCCAGTGTCTTGGCCCCAGAATGCAACATTGTTCTCCCCAACAGGAAGCTACATCATCTTACTCAACACATAGCAGAAATGTTTTAAAAAGTCACACGATCAATAATGAATTCCAAACAAACAATAAAAACCTCCTGAGACAAATAAAACTGCCTGGTGCCCCTAGAAAAAAGTCACCCTAAGTGTTCCAACCAGGAGACAAACGGAGGGCAAGACAAGGAAAGTTAGTGGGGCAGAAGGAATATTATCTGCCACTCAAAGAGATGGACCACGCCTCTCCCTCTCATGTTTGTGGCCCTCATTAAGGGCGTTTTCAACAGTTTAAAAGTGAAAACACTCTTTAGCATCACCACTTGTTGACAGACATAGAAAATGCAGCGCCACTGTCCCAGGGCACCACCTCAGGGTCCTAATGGGGGGGAGGGGTGCATTTAGCCTGCCTTTCTTGACAAACTGCATTTCGGTGTGACCTAACTTTCTCTTTACAGAAAAGAAAAATTCAGCTACTCAGTAGAGAAAATAATATTAGATATTTTTAAATCATTATTTTCCAACTCCTATTAAAAGTATAGACTGAAACCATTGTTTGTAGATGCTAAAGCCGGTAGATGACAGGTTATCAGGGAACTGTGTCATGGAAGATACTGCCGACTGACACTACTTGAGCCCTCTGATCAACCATAACCGCTGTAAATGGTAGGAGGTAACTCAGGAGGAAGAGAACAGCACCACCTGGGAAGAACTCTTAGCAAAGTCATGGAAGCCCAAGCCAGTTCAGCCTCTGGAAGGAGCTAGTGGTGTACAGGAAATGCAGGGAATAGAAGCATGAGTTCAAGGGCACCAAGGGGAGGCAATGACAGAACACATAAAGCAAGAGAGGTTGCAGAATAAAGGTTGCGGGTTCGTGTGAACAAAGGGTAGTAATAATTCACATAAGAAAATGTCACCTAATCTCCTAAATGCCCAAAAGGCACTTGATAGTTCTGAATATTCTTGTCTAATAAAAAACACATAACAATTTTGGAATTGAATAGGCATAATAAAGAAAACTGATTAAAAACTAATGGCAAACTTGATGGTAAGACACTGGAAGAATTTCAATTAAATTTCTAAGTAACACAAGAAGACCACTATTACTGCAAATAGCTAACATTGTTCTGGGAGTTTTAACTTAAAAAATAGGAACTGTAAATGTTGAATAATTATTTTGAGTTTATTATTATTTGTAGATGATCAACCTGGAGAACACAAAGGAATCAAATAAAAAAACTAATAAAAGAACAGATAAGGTGGCTAGCAAAATAATTTTATAAGACTGGCTTTATTCTATGTCATATTTTAAAACCAGCAAATATGTAATATTATGTATATATATGCATATACATATGTATGTATGAATATGTAGGAATGTGCCTCAAGAATTTTCAGGAATTATACAAAATCTGTAAATTCTATAAAGGTAAATTAAATGTCTTGAATAGATGGAGTTAACGTGTTATGTTCCTCTTTGGCAAGACGCAATTTGGAGAAAACAATAAAAAAATTATTTTAATTTCCCTGGAATTTTATAATCGCTTACATTTTGAGCAGGCTGGGCCGTGAACTACAATCCTGTCAGGCCTCCTGTTCACCACTCTATAGGAGCCAGCAGAGGCCCTGGGGTGGGGAGGTAGGGGGGTTGGGGGTAGGGGGGCAGAGAGCCTGGGGGGGGCAAGCAGGGAAGAGTTGAAGGTGCTTGCCCTCAGCAGTAGCATGGTGTGTGTGTGTGTGTGTGTGTGTGTGTGCGCGCGCTTCACAGAATAACAATGAGTTAGCAAGAGCTCTATGTAAATGATAATAGCAAAGAGCATTTTAATGGGAAGAAAGACGGAGAGGGGCCTCTGGCACTACCAGATACCGAAACAGAGCATGAAGCCACAAGGTCAAGTGCTTTCTTCTGTAGGAATGGAGAGTTCAGAGGCAGACTCAGAATGACAGGTTTCCAGGGGTAGAGGTTTGCAAGCAGCCTGATGAGAAAAGAACATTCCTGACCTCATCCCCCAGCAGCCCGGGAGTCCAGGAGACAATACCTAGACCGGTAATCCCATCAACCCCTGGGGAGCCAAGATCTGAAAGAACACATTCTCCTCCACAGGGGAGCTTGTTTCTGAATTACAGGAATATGCTAAAGCAAAGGCTTCTTCATAGATGCACAGCCTAATAAAATGCTGACTGATTCTCTGGACAATATAAGGGGCCCTAACTTCATCAGAGTTCTCTCTTGCTGAAAAGTGAGTCAGTGAAAGAAGTACCCAGACCTACGGCAGAAGTTCAGCTTACCCAGGAAGTCAGATATATGTGTGTGCATATACATATGTATCTATATCTATATCTATATCTATATCTATATCTATATCTATATCTATCTATCTATATCTATCTGTATCTATATCTATCTGTTACTATATAACTATAGATAGATAATATCAAGATAACATACATTAAGACATATGAAGATAATATATAAGATACATATATAAAGATACAATATATTAAAATAATATATATTAACTACATATATTATGATATATATGGTAAATAGCAAAGCCATGGAAAATGTGGTAGCTTTTTCTACATAAAAACTAAAACTCTATCATAGCCAACTTCACACACTAACAAAGCAAAAAGAAGGCAGGAGAACTGGGAGAGCAACCTATGAAATGTTTGAAACAGGAGTATAATACTTTCAAAATGTAAAACATTTAAATATCAATGACAAATAACCACAAATAGAAAAACAGGCACCGGGCGCTCAGCCTCTGATCACAAAAGGAGAGTCAGCGACGCCTATGAAACACTCGGCAGGTTACGTCCTCTGACCCAGCAAGGCCGACTCAAGATGTTTGTCCGAAGCAAGAATAAATTTAGCAAAGATGTGTGTCTAAAAATGTGCAAGTGTTTACTACAGCGTTATTTTTAGAAACAGGAATTGGAAACAGTCTTTATTCGTATCTCGGAGGACGAGTTCAATTCGCTGTGGTAAATGCAGAGAACGGAATGTCCCCGCCCTTCAGTGGGTGTGCAGGTCCACATTTAGGCACATGAGAGTCTGTGATATATGATGTGAAGCACCTTTTTCAGTGCCATCGAAATAAGACAACGCACGAAGCACCTGGACAGTGCTCCTACCTGCCAGGAGCCCACGCCCAGCCTCTCACCTGGAGGTAGCATTGCAGGCTCAGGTGGCGGTGGCAGGCTCCCTTGGGTGCACCCTCTTCTTCCTCCTGTTTACAGCCTTCCCTGGCTGATGGTCTCAAGGCTCCAAGGACAGAAATACTTGCAGGAACATTTTCAGGACTCCTGACCTCGAGTATCAAGCCTGAGGAGTAGGAAGTTCTTTAGAAATTTGTTCTCAGTGACACCAGGAAACAGCAGACAGGCACGGAGGAGGGACAGGGTCTTGCTGATGACTCCTATCTCTTCCCCCCAGCCATCCGCTGACAGCTCATTCCTTTCTCCTCTAGAACTCACATGACTTCGATGCTTTTCCCTCTGCATTGTGGTTAGTTAGTGAGAAGAGAGCCCCGCCTCCACTGTAAGCAAAAGAATATGGGCTTTGCAGAGACTTGAGTTCAAATCCCAGCCCACCTTGACTTGTTGTGGGGCCTCCAGTCGCAGCACTTCCATGGCAGCACAGACCCTACAGAGCCAGGGTGGGCACCCAGGGAGGCAGACCCCACCCTGGGGTCCCCCTGCCAAGTGTGCCCCACCCTTAGTAGGACTCAGCAGGGACCTTTCTCTAGAGAATGAGAAGTAAGCTGAAAACAAACTCGGGCTCTCTCCTAACTCAAAGTCAAGCCTACGACTGGGCATGCGGAGTGTGAAATCTGACACATTTGGCTCATTGAAGTCACTTTACTAAGTTTCCCATTTGCTTACATCTCTGCAACCACTTTTTCCTCTCCTCCCACTCCTGAAGTCACACTTCCTGATCTCTAGGAACCTTTTCAAGTCTCCCTTCCTGTATGTTTCTCTTCCTCCTGAGCACCAGCTCACCATTCTCTCCCTTCATCTCCTCCCAGAGGAACCATTCCACCACTTCAGTGCCCTGAACAGAAAGCTGAGATGTCCTCCAAGTTCCAAGTTGCACAACCATGGGCACGACTACGTAAACAGACGTTCCTTTACCAACATCAATCAGATTTCAGATCTCTGCATAAACAGACTGGAACTCTTTATCTTCCTGCACTTATGAAAACCAGAAATTAACATATCTGTTATCTTTTAACTGGAATGCTAAGATCCTCTGGCTCACAGATTACCATCCAGGATGCATTTCATTCATGGAGGCTACAAAATCCATTTCCCTCCTGCTGAAGCCCACCCTTGACGTCATCTCTGAGTCACCTTTTTTAACCCCTCATATTCACTCACTACATGCTGAAACGTGCAAGAAACTATTTTTAAAAGCAGCCTCTCCACCTGCATGCTCCCCATCCTGGTCCCCAAAGCACCCATGTGGGTCCAGAGAGGCGCCTGCTGGCTCCTCCGCACCTGCCCTTGGGTGCACTTTCCTAAGAATGACTTTCTGAGTGACGACGACGTTGGCAGGTGCTTTTCCGGTCACCTCACTCAGTCCTTCGACATAAACATCACAGGAAGTGACTACTGGATCCTACTACGTGCCTGACACTTCTCTGATGCTTTACATGTTTCATTCATTAACTTTTAAAAAACCTTAGACAATAGGGATGGCTACTGTTCTCACATTTGAGGACATGGGGAGGGGTGCCAAGGAAGGAGGATCTGCTCCCGATTGGGGGCTGTGCCTTCATGAGGGGAGGTGGGAATGGAGAGAGGCTCAGGCTGCAGTTGGTGCAGAAGCAGCCATCACCCTGCTGAGCTGCAGAGGGGTGGGTGTGGTTTGAGGAAACTGAGTAGTTAAGCAATTCGCCCAATGTGCCCACAGCATTTTGTAGCAAAACCAGGATTTGAACCCAGATGTTTGATGGTAGAGCCTACACTTTCACCTCAACAACTCACAGCAGCAAAGAAGCCAATTGAACTTCGGTGAACCCACGGTTTCTCAAACCAAGGTGGGCGGGGCGGAGTGCCAGGCAATGCCCCAGCGAAGGAAATTGGAAGGAGCTAACAAAACTACATATGCATGTGCCCTTGGACCCAGCAATTCTACTCCTAGGAGTTGTTTGTGAACATGGATTTCCACAAGTACAACTCAACATAGGAACAGGTTTTGAATAACTGTGCACTATTTATAACAGCAAAACATGCGGAGCGACTTAATACTCACCCATGAGAAGCTAGCTGAATAAACTGAGGTAAATCCATGTAATGGGAACTAAAAAGAGGGAGGAAGAGCCCTCTGAACTCAGAGAGTGACTTCTGGGATATATTTTAAATTTCTTTTAAAATTACATATTTAAAAAAGTATAGAAGAGTGTGTACAGCATGCTGCCCTTTCTATAAGAAAAAGATACTTTAAGAAAAAAGAAGTATAACTGTATCTATTTCCTTATTTTTGTAAGAAGTGATCTAGAAGAAGTAAATCATAAACCAATGACAACATTTGCATGTGGGGTTGGTGGGAAGTGGGTGGGGTGTACAGATAGAAATGGCACTTCTCTGAGCGTACCTCTTTACGTGATTTTGACTTGTGAGTTATGTACGTGTTTTATATAGTCAAAAGACAACATAAATAAAAGGATGAAAAAAATCAAACTAAAATTTACTACAAACAAAAACATTAACTATACACCAAGGATATAACCACACAGGGGGGGAAAAAAGAATCCCAGCCAATTTGGAACTCAGATCTCTGTAAACTTTAGTGCTAAGGCCATATTCTAAACACCAAAATAATTGCAAAAAGAAAAGAAAACAATATGCCAAAAAAAAAAAAGCAATCTTGGACTTTACTTAGTAGTAAAGTAGGACCAGCTTGTTGGTTGTGGCCCTCGTCACTCATCTAGTGATTCTAAAACTATTCTGTGGGAGTAGTAGGGCAGAGGAAACGAGTAGATATGTTTACTCTGGTGTAGAGAACCAGGAGTCTCACTCTGAGGAAGATACACAAATACGGAGTGTGGAAAGGAGAAGAGGAACTCTGTGTTCCTGGGCTAATCCTGACATTATCAGGGTGAACTTGTGGGGGCTACAAACGTGTTTCCTAGCTCTGCGCACTTTTGATGGGCCCAGAGCAGTGACAGCCCAGTAGGCACGCACACACCCACCCACCGCCCACCCCGGCTTGGTTTCTAGACCACATCCTCTAGCAAAGAACCCGGGCTCCTTGAGAAACTGCTGACTGTGGCTGGGACAAGGAAAATGCAGGACCCCTCTCTAACTCTGTCTGGGCCCAAAGTAAAAAGTCCCTGTGCAAAGCACACAGAGCACCGACCCCTCTGCAGCTCAGCAGGTGTCGGCTGCTTCTGCACCAACTGCAACCTCGGCCTCTCTGCACCCCCACCTCCCATCATGAAGACACTGCACCCAATCCGGAGCAGATTCTCCTTCCTCGACACCCCTCCCCAGCTCCTCACCAAGTTAAAGTCTACAACTAACAGCTCCGACAGCAGTGCCCTGCGCTTTACCATCGTGGGTGGGCAGCAAGTGTCAAAACACCCAACTTTGTTGTACTCCCGGCTGTGTTTCTGGTCTTGAATGAGGGGCCAACACCCCCATCCCAGAACCCCTCCCCCACACATACACATGAAATAAACCATGTGTAAGTTTATGCTCTGAAACACTTTTTGATGATGATGGTGCTGGACCACGCTTCTGGAGCCTCTTCTGAGGTTCATACAGCAGATGGCATTTCACAACACATTCCACCTGGTGCCTTCCACCTCACTCTGCTGGTCCCTCGTTCTCAAATCTCTGTTCTTTCTTATGCCACATTTCTAAATAACAAGCCTGTTCCATTCCTTGGTTTTTCTACTTTGCACATTATCCTTTGCCCTCTTTTAGTATAGGGTCTCTTGTATATGTGAAAGGAAGGTCTGTTCAAACTCAGACCAGGCAAATGGTGATGGCGCGATTGTTCAGAAATGAGGGTGCACCTTCTCCTAAGCTGTCTCACCCTCATCGGACACTCTGGGGACGGAGCCTCGTTCACAAAATACTGCACAGTCCATAGTAGATGAGGTGTCTTCTTTCACAAACGTCCACGTTACTTCCTTCTCCCACCCTCATGACTTTTTAAAGTTGACATTATTGGAGACATCATCATGATATGTAAATGCTGATCCCTCCTTTTTTGTTGTTGTTGTTAATTCTCACCCAAAGATATTTTTTCCATTGATTTTTTTTAGAGAGAATGGAAAGGCAGAAGGGGGAGAGAAACATTGATATGAGAGAGACATATCAGTTGGTTGCCTCCCACACCCACTCTGACCAGGGCCAGGAATCAAACCTGCAACCCAGGTAATTGATCTTGACTGGGAATCAAACCTTTGGTGCCCAGGCCAATGCTCTAACTACTGAGAACACCTGCCATGGCTTTTCATCCCTTTCTTGAACAGGGTATTTTTGCTTTTGTTTTTGTTTTATTGCCAATTGCCATCCCGACTCTTCTTAAACATGGGACATTCTCTGGCCACGGTGTCCACACCATGAACACCGGGCTCGTGAATCCCCCTGCAAATATCCCAGCGTGGTTTTGCAGCAAGAACCACAGCTGGAAGGGCATGAGCCCTGCTGAGGATGAGGAATCATCCTGAAATCCACGCAGCTCACCACAGTATGTCTGGACAAAGGACTGATGCAGCCCTGAACTTGAGTCTACTTGAACTGTTAGTCTCAACCACGCGTCTTTGTTAGGTGGGGCCACTAAAGAGGAGCTGGGTTCGGGACCCTCACTGTTTAAGTAAATCTGGCACTAGATAAGACATGAATTCCCTCCTTGTATTACCAACAGATGGGAGAAAAGAGCCTGCACCACTTTTATGTGGCTCTGTACACACAGGGTTACCTTAATTTTGGAGTGCTCGAAATATATCAGCAGCATTCTATATTTGATCACATGATGGACACAGAGACTTCTTTTACTTTAGCAACCACAGAATGAAGTTGGGTTACTTCTCTGAGTCCGAAGATCTGAGGCCCTTGGAGAGGAGGTGGAGGCAGAGAATGAAGAAGGACCATGACTGAGTGTGCTCTAGAGCTGTCCATCACGAAGTGCACTCAGCTAGGCTGCAATTTTGACAAGGTCCGCTGGTGTGAGGGCAAAATTTTTGCCCACTGAAGATTTGAAAACATTTTAGAAGAGCTGATGAACATAAACTCCTTATAGTATAGTTTTATTCCTTTTCAACGTCAATCACTTATCTCTTCATTAGTTCTTAATTCACATAAACCTCCATAAAAATCTATGGACAAGAAGACCCAAAAAATTCTCCAGAGTTTTTGGGGCTTCTGCAATCCTCATACATCCAGCTGTGACTGTCAATCACTGAGGTTGGATGATCACTGCCCATCAACTTAAGCAATTGGAGTTAAAGGGGAAAGATTGCAGTGCAGGAATGTGAAGGAAATCTGAATTCCTCTAGGAGAGGACATCCCTTAGATCTTCAAGGACATGAGAAAGGGAAGCAGACAGTGGGAAAGAGCAGTAGAAATGAGACAATCATTTGCAAGGAGACCTGGGGTCTTCCAAAGAGAGGCGATCACTGACGTCAGAGAAGGTGGTGATATGACATTTGGGGAAAGTACATAGAAGAACAAAAGCTGAAGAATGTTGACAGTAAAACTAAACTGAAAATAACACCACATTTGAAAAGGGTCCTTCAAAGTTCAGAAGACAGATCTTAGGGTGGGTTCAAGTTCTCAGAAATGAGAACTAGTTCATAGCTGTGTGGAAGTAAAAGTGAAACATAAGCCCTTGTCACAAATGTTTTCAAGATAGCAACCATTCAATGATGGACAGTAAATAATAATATTTGTCTTCTATACAACAGAGAACCAACAAGGTATGCCAGATACGATCTGGAGACTAATAATAAAAATTTAGGCGCCATGAAATGCTATTAGGGTTCCACAGGACACACACACACACACACACACACACACACACACACACACACTTCAAATACACTTCAAATATCTGAAATGTCTCACCTAATAAATCAAACAGAAGGAAGGAAATCAGTTTTCTGAGTGCTTGGGACCTACCTCTCTGATTATGGAATAGAACTAGATCAGCAGTCATTCCCTTTTTAACTTAGTAACTGTAATAACTTGACCTGTGCTCTTATCAGCAATGAGCAAAGGGGAGACAGACCTTTAACTTTCATCAGGCTGTAGAATAATAACACACATTCAGCTTTTTCAGAAAGTGAAGGTGGTGATCAAATGTTTGGCATCCGACTGTAAAATCAGTTTGAAGATCACTGTATAATCAGAAATGCCTTACTTGTGGAGCCAGTTGTCGAATTCAAACAGGAGTAGGCATCATGGCCCAGCATAAGGTGACAGGGTCCGAGTAAGGGTACCTGCAGAGGAGGGCAAGACTATTTTACACTAACAAATTTGTTAGTAGGGTAAATACTATATTGTATGTTTTTATAGCACACACACACACACAAAAACAGTTCTACTACTATCAGTTTCAGACTGCTGGATACTGTTATCATTCATTCATTTTGATTGCTATATAATATTCCATTGTGTGAACTGCTTACCCATTGACTTTCCCACTGATGGATACTGGAATGTTTCTAAATCTTCATTATTGTACAGGGCACTGCCATTAACACATTATACATATCTCTTGATGCTCATACTCAAGAGTAGTTTGGGGGTATGTACCTGGGAGTAAAACTGCTGGGTTATTATTTGTTAATGTACAACTCTAGGAAGTAATACCAAATTGTCTTTGCAACATGGTTGCAAATACACTTCCTTCAGCAATATGTAAAAAGCTCCTGTGGAACTGTATCCTCTCTAACACTTGTTGTCAGACTTCTTACTTTTGTTAGTCTGATTGAAACCTTAATTTCTATTTCCTTAAATGAAAACGATTTTGAAGATCTTTCTATATGGGTATTGGCCACATGAATTTCCTTTCCTTTGAAGTGCCTGCTCACAATTCTTGCCTATTTTTCCATTAAATTGCTTATGTTCTACTTATTGATTTATATAAGTTCTTTACATGTTATTGATATTAATCCACTATCAATAGCATATAGTACAAATATTTCCCTCAGTTTATCACTTATCTTTTCAATTTCTTTATGGCTTTTTAAATAACAGTTATTTTATGTTAAAATGTGTCAATCTTGTCTATTATATTCAATGTTTATTTTTATCTTGTTGAAAAAAATCTTTTCTAGCCAAAGTCTAAAATATAGTAATATTGTCTATTAAGAGTGTTAATGTTTTGTCTTTGACATATCAGTCCTTAAATCATTTGGAATGTATCATGTTGTGAAGGAATCCAACTTCATCCTTTCTTATGACTTACATTATTTCTTTTCTTATTAGTCAAATTATTGCTATTATGTCATGCCACTTCAGTCAACTATCAAGTTCCATAAATATTTTGCTTATCCCTGCAGACAGTTTTAATTACCACAATTTCATAGTAAGTTCTAAAGCCTGGTAAGGTAAATGCCCTCTTCCTGCTATTCCTCATCAAAAATATTCTGGACACCTCAGATGTTTATTCTTTCGTGTAGCCTTCAGAATAATCTCATTAAATTCTACAGGGAATACCCTATTGAAATTTTGACTGGAAATGCATTAAATCTGCCCATCATTTTGGAAAGAACTGGAAGTTAATACTGTAAAACAATAACCCTTTGGGTGTTCAGAGATGCATCAGGATGCCGAGAGCTCAGCGTACATAGATGGGCTTTCACTCTACTGTGACATCTGGGGCCTCCGCTGAGACGATGTAAAGGCTGGGGTGACTAGCAGCTGGGTGCTAGGGTGACTAGCAGCTGGGAGCTGGATTCATCTGAAGGCTCATGCATACACATGGCCGGCGGTAGAAGCTGGCTGTCACCACAACACCATTCGTGGCCTATGTGAGTGCTTGACTTTCTCACACAACAGGAACTTGGTTCCCAAAGAACTGGAAGTTGTATTAGCTTTTATGGTTTCACCTTAAAATTACAAAGAACCTCTTTCTGGAGAGAAGAAGTATCCAAGTCACTTAGAAGAAAGTAGGTGGGAGAGGTGATATGGCTGTGGCCATCTCTGGAAAACATAAGTTGTCACATGAGTCTTCCTGTGTACTCACCTGCTATCACTCTACCTTTTCAAGTCTCTTAAAATATGTCTTAAACATTTCTAAAATTCCCTGTAGAGATAGGGCATATTTAGATTTACTACCGAGTATGTTACATTCTCCATTCTATTGTCAGTGACATCTTTTTTAGTTGCTTGTGATGTGCAGAAATGCAATTGTTTTTTAATCCAGCCACCTTATTAAACTCTTTTAAAAATAATTCATTTTAAATTGTTTTGACTTTTTAATGTAATTATCATCTGTAAATAATACTTTTATTTTTCCTTTCTAGTTTTAATTATTCTAGTCTATTTCTTATCTCACTTCACTGAAAAATCTCAATATAAGTGGTAATAGCAGGCCTCCTTGTGGCATTCTTTAGTTGTAAGGGAATGAACAACTTCTATTTCCCTATTTAGAATGATATTGTTCTATGTTTTTATACTGGTTAAGCAATTCCATCTACTTCTAATTCACCAAGAGATTTAATAACTCATTATAGCCCAGCCAGCATGGTTCAGTGGTTGAGAGTCGACTTATGAACTAGGAGGTCATGGTTCAATTCCCGGTCAGGGCATATGCCCAGGTTGCGGGCTCAATCCCCAGTGTGGTGTGTGAGGAGGCAGCCAATCAATGATTCTCTCTCATCATTGATGTTTCTAGCCCTCTCCCTTCTTCTCTGAAATCAATAAAAATATATGTAAAAAAAACTCATTATAGTCAAGTACTATTTCTGCATCTACATATAAGCGTGTGTGTGTGTGTGTGTGTGTGTGTGTGTGTGTGTGTGTGTGTGTATGGCTAAGTGACTGACCATATGTACGTCCAACTGACCTGTACATATAGACGCGCACTGGCAATTTAAAAATAAACATTGACTTGTGCATACGCGATACATATGAAGTTCTTGCTGGTGCCAATTGTGCGTGTATGTTTCTTAAAGCTGAAGTATTAACAGGATCTGCAGAAGGAGAGGTTGTTCTGATTCCAAGAATTGATTTGTCCCTGTCTGACACTGGCCTCCCATTTAAATTAATTGGAAGACAGTTTCCTGTGGTGCCAGCATTTGCAATGACTATTAATAAATCACAAGGACAAACTCTAGACAGAGTAGGAATATTCCTACCTAAACCCATTTTCCGACATGGTCAGTTATATGTTGCTTTCTCTCAAGTTTGAACAGCGTGTGACATTGAAGTCACAGTTGTAAATACTTCATCACAAGGGAAATTAGTCAAGCACTCTGAAAGTGTTTTTACTCTTAATGTGGTATATAGGGAGATATTAGAATAAGTTTAATCACTTTATCAGTCATTGTTTTTATCAATGTTGTTTTTATGTTTTTGTTGTTTTTATATCGTTTTTCTTTTTATATCATGCTTTTGTTTTTATATGTCTTTGTTGTTGTTATATTATGTTGTTGTTTGTTAATTTATATAACATTTTCATATACATTTTACTAATTTTCTTTCATCTCTGACACATCTATTATAGAGAAAGGGCAAATAGTTATATTAAAATATTTCTTCTAATTAATTTCCTTTCAATGTTCATGAATCCATGCACCTGTCCACTAGTATAAGATAAGCATATAGAATTTTTTTATACATTGTCCACTTGCTTGTTAATGTTTAGGATTTTTGCCTCTATTCATGAGAGAAATGGGCCTACACTTTTCCCTTCTCATAATGTCTTGGTTTGGTTTGGTGTCACAGTTATGCTGGCCTCATGGAATGAATTGGCACTCTTCCTCCTTTTCCTATAACTTCAAAGAGTTTGAATAAAATTGGGAATGTCCTTGGAATGTTAGAAGTTGCCTATAAAATCATCTGTCTTGTGTTTTCTTTGTGGAGAGATTATAATCACTACTTTAACTCCTTTAATAACTATAGGACTATTAAAGTTTATTACTTTTGAGGCCAATTCCAGTAAATGGTATTTTTCCAAGAATGTGCCCACTGCATTTATGCTTTCAAATTTGCAGGTACAGCATTGCTGAAATACTGTAGCAGTGTCTCTTTAATTCTCACTTTATCTGTTCTTATGTCCCCTCCTTACATTGATTACAGTGTTTGTGTCCTTTTGCTTTTCCGGTTGATCATTTTTGGTAGAAATTTGTCTATTGCTATTTTCCCCCAAAGAACCAATTTTTGCTTTGTTGATTTTCTATCTTAATACCTTTGATTGCATTTCATCAACTTCTCTTTTTTATTATCCCTTCAACTTAATTTGGGTATATTCTGTCATTTTTTTAACTTCTTAAGATAAACACTTGTCTCTTAATTTTGAGGCCTTCTTCTTTTAAACAGATTTAAAGCAAAAATGTCTCTTGGGGATAAAAAAAATTGTGTAAGAACTTTCACTTTTGCTGCATCCCACAGGCCTCTATGCATTGAGTTTTCATTATCATTCAGTAAATTTCCACTGTGGTTACTGTTTTAACTTGTGAGTTCTTGAGAAGGCTGTCTTTTAATTTCCAAATATGCAAAAATACTTTGCCTATCTTTTTTTGATTAAACTTTAACTTAATTATAATGTCGTACAAATTATTGGTGTATATGGACCTAGTCTTTGAAATGTACTGGAGCTTTCTAAACTGCCTAATACTTGGATCAATTGTAAATGTTTCGTGTGAATTGAGGGGAAAAGGTGATTTCTCTGATTCATTTGCAAAATTCTGTATATATTCATTAGACCAGGGTTATTGTGTTATTCATATTTTCTGTATCTTTTTTTTTTTTTAGTTACTGCCTGCTTGACCTATCAAAATCAAGAGTATGTGTTGAAAGCTACTCCTGTGATTTTAGATTTATTGGCTCATCCTTGGAGTTTTGCCACTTTTGGCTTCATACATTTGAGGTTATTTGATTAGATGCATGTTATGTTTTAAATCGCCACATCATCTTGGTGAGTTGAATCTTTTATCATTATAGTGAGTTTTTTCAGCTCTGGATAAGAAAAGTGTATGAAAGATGCAAAGTGATGCAATGGCAGACTCCATTCCTACTGCAGTGGCACCAATAGAATGAGCATTTTCCCCAATTTTCATGAAATCAAATTCTTAAGTTTGCTTTCGGCCTCTACCTCAGCCACCTCCTTTCATTCTTTGCAGTGTCACGTTTTGGAGTTGAAGTCTGAGTCTTCCAGTGCCTGCTGCGGCTGAATGTGGGCACCAAGAAACAGGGGCCGGAAAGAGGCAGGCAGTTTATCTGTTGTTTTGTGCTTTTCACACAGTATGGCTAATGGGAATGGCTTCTTCCACACTGACGGACTTGCAGCTTATCCGATTTTCACAATTTATGGTTCTAATTTCAAAAAGCTGATACCTATACTCTACTTCCCAAACAGGGTATCTTGGGTTAGATTCCTAGTAAGAAATGGTTCTTGAAAGTTTAGATTAGTGTATCTTTGTTTCATCTTCAAATCATACTTATTTTTTTCTCTACTGAACTAAAAAACATTCTAAGAATTTTAAAGTGTTTTAAGCAGTGCTTTGGGCTTTCATCCTTCATTTTTAGAACTTAACAAAAATCTATTCTCATAAAACAAATACTTACGGTTGTGTATCTTTTGCAAAGTCAACATAGCTGTTAGTCTAATTTACACTATGAAATTCTGTAGCTTTTACTAATGAGGTATTTTCCATATTCATTCATTCATCCATCCATTCATTCACATAAACATAAATTGAGTACCTGCTTTGTGTAACATTGTGAGAGAGGCAGGCAGGTACAAGTTAAATATTAATGACAGAAGTCATGTCAAGCAGATGGTGGGAACAATGACTAAATGCAAATCAGCATAATACAAGGGGAAAAGGAATAAGTGATAGAAAAACTTAAAAGACCTAAACCAAACTAAAACTGCCGTGGAAACTCAAAGAGAATAGAATTTCCTCCCAGCTGGGCAAGCTGACACAGCCTCCTGGGAAAGGTGACATTTGAAGCTGGCCTTTGAAAACAGGCAGAAATGGAAATGTGAAGGTGGGTGGGGGAAAGTTCAACACTTAATTCACAGAGGGGAGAGAAAGGGCCTGGATAAGCAAGCTGGGGGGTGTGAGAAGGAAAAGGTGAGTTGAGAGTAACGTCCCAGCAAGTACATGTATCCTGTGCAACCTTTGTTCCTAATAATAGGGAGCCAGGCAAGGATTAACCACAAAGACAAACCAGAACAAGTTAAGTTTCAAGAAACCTTAAAAGCTCACAGTGTGATATAACCTTTCTTAACTAGACACCGCAGAATGGATTTGCTAAGACTTGGGTGTACTTGCTCCTAAACCATTTGTAACACTCAGCTTCATGACCAGAATTATAAAACTTGGTTAAAGATTAATGACAAAAATGAGATGAAAAATAATTATTTTTATAAGAACTAAGCTGAATTCTTTTCAAAGAATTGGTAACAAGGAGTCACTTACAAATTGTTGAAATTTGCTCCAAATTACGTTGTGCTGCCCAGAAACTTCTGAACTTCTGAACTCAATCTGTCCTATCTCAAATCGATAATGTTTAAACACTACAAATTTACCTGCTTCTAGTTCATCATTTAACATATATTTTGTCTTCATTCTTCCAGCTTAAATAGCATCACCTGGCTTATTTTATTGATGATAGCAATCTGCTACAGTACATAGTAAGAAAAAATGTATTACTTTTTCTTGTTAACCATAACTCAACTAGAAAACTTTCTCCTAAATGAATGTGTATATTGTGTGTATACAGGTACACGTATGTACGTACGTACTCACACAACACACTCACACACACACACACACACACACACACACACACCAGCTTTTATTTTTCATTTCTTAGACACCATTTTCTTTCTTCTTCTTTCTTTCAAATGTGTTCAGAACCTGCTGAAAGTCATTAATACTTGAACTGACATGGATTTAAGTTCTGAGTTCACAAACCCCTATAAGTGAAGAGGTCTGTCACCATGTGCTTGACAGGACTTATTCCTGAGAGATTTTCAGTCTTGCTCTTCATGGTGTTTTGGGCTGAGCTGGAATATGAACACAGGCCTACATGACCATTAAATCTATTTCTTCCTTCATGATTACACAGTATTTCACAAGTCGAAAAGTAAAAAATATATATATAACGTATTTATAAAACACAGGGGAAGGAATTAATATCACTAAACATCACAGAAAAAAGCTACTCATAAAATTACACACACTTACGTACAAATATTCCGTCACCAGTGTGAATGTTCTGGACAATATAAAGGTTTGAAAGATAAGGGTTTATACTGACAAAAGCTAAATTTCATGTAAAAATTAAAAATAAAGGAAATCAGAACACAATGTCTTCTTTCCATTCCCAAAAAGGTTATTCATGAGACTGATTAAGTTTGTAGGCAGCAATTATTAGTCAATTTTCAGTTTCTAGAAACATTTTATTAAATAATTGTTAAATAGAATTTTTACAAAGCAAATTGCATAGAAAAGGTAAAAAATGTTATGTCCCCAGCACTTTCTATGCTTTTTCCGTCATCTTCTGGTTGGCTGCTGCTCTTAACTACAGACCTGGTGGGAGGTGAAGGGACAGAGCTGGGCGCCACTCAGTGTCGGTCAGGAAAGAAGGTGTCACCCTGGGCAGAGGGCTTGCCTGTCCTTGGGCAATAGCTGTGCATACAGCTGGCTTCACGGCTGTCCACCTGTCCAGCGGCTGTGGCTGCAGGGCAGAGTGCCTGGGTCCTCAGGGACAGGTCAGCTGCTGCAGGAGGTTCTCAAGACATTTCAAATAATAGGCATTCAGGGGGCTTTCTTCTGAGTCTGAAAAAGCTGAGAGAGAGAAATTAGAGTATGGAGGAACAAGCTGATAAACTTAGCACTACACCTGAGAGTGAACACACACACACACACACACACACACACAGACTTAAGTACGATTTCTGTGAGATAAAGTTCTATTTAACTCCTTGATGTACTTGGCATTAGGATATTTCACATTGTAAAAAAAAAAAAATGAACTTACAGAATTTATTTACTTTTAATTAATGGTTTAACCAAAGAATGTAAACTGAAAACAGTGCACCTCCATAACGGATCCGTTATCCACAAGCCCAAATGAATGCCTTGCCTTGTTCTTCCTATGTACCATCCCTCCTAACACCTAAACACTGACAGTAACTCAGTTACCCACGACCTCCAGAAGCTCATGGTCACAACCAGAAACAAAAAAATCTAAAAGCCACTTATAAAAACTCAGACTATAACAACGTGGGAAAGACACAGTTCAGTGTCTGACCATAAAAGTGGTCAAAGAACAATGCTCATTGAAAACTTGTATCACTTAAAATGAAAATGCACTTGAAAGGAAAGCCGGCCTCCTGTCCCATGGCATCACAGGGCCCAGCGGATATGGGCAATGGGTCTGTTTCTGGAAGACTAGCTCAACTCCTGAAGTCAGGTCAGTTTTCTGTTCAAGGTCAATTCTAATTGGGTCCAGTTCTTATCACCTAAGAACACACTTTAGTATAGTGGTGGGCACTGGCAATGTTTTGTACAAGGAAAAAATGTCTTGGAGAAAGATCACAGACGTGTTGTAAGAAACCATTATATTTTATTAATTAAAAAATGTTACAAGGAAAAGCACGGACCAAATACCGGCATACTAATCAATGCCTCAACCAAAAAGTTCCTCAAACATTATTGTAAAACATCAGTGTAGAAAAAACTGCTTTTTTGCTGTGAACTGCCCAAATATTTCATTCATTATTCGCTTAATAGCTTCCAAGTTGAACTGCAATCTCTCATAATGAAACTTACTTTTCTTTGCTAAGGAATATGCTTCATCCACTCTTCTTTTTATTGATGAATTTTTCAAAGTCGTTTTTGCCTGGAAATAACATGGAACAAGCCATGAATTAGACTCGTTTCCATGTGTAGGGATCACGATACAATCGTTACTCTGCCATTCTGACCACAGTAGTAAGCAGGATATTATAAAATGTAGTAACGAAGCTACAGAATTAGATATTAGCACACACCATCACGGTGTCAGCACACCCTTCCCTCGCTAACTCGATTCTTCTCTCCTGCCCCTTGTTCTTGCTTCCCTTCCCTTTCCCCTTCTCCCTAATCTCAATGCACTATTTTAAACTACTTCATCTTAGTTTTAGTTATTTCACATTCCCTCACACCTCAAGTTTCAGATCAAGCATACCACATTTCCGGTCAACAAATATCCACAGTGACGACAGAGTGTCACATCCTGTGAGAAGACACATGGGTGAGAGGAACAGCAGCCGCCTCCGTCCCTGTGTGTGTGGACACCACCCAGCGGGAAGAACATGCAGACAAGGGACGGCTGCTGAGAAGCCCATGGGGATGGGTGTCTATGCTCACCCTGTCACCTGGCCACTATTTAATTGCTAGACACACATGGGCATTTCCCTCAGGAGTGAGATATCTGTACTGAGAGAACAGACACCAGTCCCCACCTGCCTGCCCCCCGGGACCTGTGCTGCAGCCTGAGGACTGAGCTCCTTCAAAACTCAGTGACTACAGGTACCTGAGATAGGGAGGTCCCACATTGGATAAAGCTTTGCTATTTGGTTTTATTTCAAGATGCATTTTTCCTTGACCCTTCTTTTAGCAGAAATCATCTAGATTAACATTGCACCAATATGGCAAATCAATTTATACTAACGGAAAATTCACTCAAAAAAGAGACTCTTTTGAGATGAGAGAGCCTGATGAAATGATTAGATGAGGAAGACCTGAGTGACGGTTTACTAATTGTACGAAGGATGCACAGGCCACAGGCTCCGAGCTCAGTCTTCTCTAGCTGACACTCCTCTGAGGTCCCTGGCTGCCCGAGAGGTTGGTGTTCGCCCCCAACACACGACAAAGATTGTGAGAACTCACCTTCTGGTAATTGTGAATCAGAGCCCAAAGTGCGGCTGCACCGATCCTCCGAGCACTGGGACTCTCACTTTCCAGAGAGGATGCCAGCACACTCAGCACTTTTTCTAATAAAAGAGATTAAAAAAAGTTCAGTCCCAGACAGTACCTGATATATATTAAACCAGTCAGATGCCCTGTTCTCCCATCAGATGCACACAGAGTTGGTATCACTACGGCAAAAACTACCTTCATAGCATGTGGCAGAGGGAGGACAACCTGTCAAGTTTTCACAACAGACACAGAGCGGCCAAGGAAGCAGCAGCGGCCTCATGGTTTTCGGCCCTAATTCAACAATGGCACATTCATGTCAAGACAACAATAGTGGAGAAGTCATTACACAATGAGTTATATTAATGAGCTCTTCAGTTATAGCTCACATGCTGGTGTGCAGGAAAACGGGTCTGCTCTTGTGATAACTTTTAAAGACTGTTACATGAACATATCAATAGCACGGGCTTTTACAAAATAAGAGTGAAGGAATACCATATGAGGTAAGCCTTTTACAAAAGAACTGGCCATACTGGAGAAATGTTTGTGTGGATGTGTGTGCCAGAGGAAATGTGATTTAAAGGAAGATCAACTCACAAGATAGGCCCCTTTTCGCACAGCCAGCCAGAGCATGGAATCAAGACTTGGAAATTATCCTCAGCAGCTACTGGTTTTAGGTGAAGATGCAGAGAAGTCGGTGCCAAGGAGATGCCAGGGTGTCTCAGACATTACATGAAGCTGCTTTATTCCTTACTTGTACCTGTCATTGCACTGACTCATTTCCTCTACAGCATGAGATTTAAAATCCTGAGACATGTTATGGGGATGCTGTGCACGGTCACGCCCCACCTGCTGGAGCATCTCCTTACAGAGAGCCTGGCAGCGGGTCTGTCCGCTCACTGCTGCACATTCCAGCCACAGCGCCGCTCTACTTCAGGGGCTCAAGAAATACTAGTTGGATGAAAGATTCCATAATTAAAGCAAACGGATGCTGTTTCAGTGATTCTATTTAGGGTTCTTAAAAGGAATTTGAAGGAATTTAAAGTCTTTACAGAGGAAAAAAAAAAAGCACCTGCTCCATAAAGTGAACTCTGAGCAGTGGGGCCAGTGTGGGTGGAGGTGGGTGGGGTGCCGTTTCCTGTCCGCACACCACTGCCTACCCTCACCCGCTTTCTGTGGTCCCCTGCTTCTCCTCTATCACAATACACAACTAGCCTGTATCAACAGCTGTCCCATCACAGCCATGACGGCAGGTGACAGGTGGCAGCTCATATTCTTGGGGACATCATTGAATGGTGTGTCCATCTGATATCTCCCAGCGATGTTGTTACACATGGTACCAACACTCAGATGATCTACACAGATCTATCATTACTCCTTTTACCACGTACTATCTCTTAAAATGCTTCAATAAAGTACACATACAGGTCAATAATATGCTGCCCCTTCTGATAATGCAAGTGGATCAGTTTTTTAAAAAACACATTTTATTGTGAAACATAACATGCATACAAAATACACATAAACCTGAAACTAATACTGTATATCAACTATAATTTTTTAAAAACACATAAAACATTTGCAAGTCTATTTGTAAGGTATGAAATGAATTCCCACATTAACATAGAAATAATGTCAAGAGATGAGGTAACAGTAAAATATAGTTAATTAAGAAGCGAAGGGTTTTGAATATTTAATACCTTTCTTCTTAGTGATACTGAGTTAATTTTAAGTTTAGGGATGTCATGTTGGTAGCCTGAAATCAACTATAAGAATATTGGCACCATGAAAACCAGCAAATGCTACAAACCAATTCAAAGCTGACTGACCAAACTTTTGAAAGCTTCCCAAGCATTTCCACATTCAATAACTATCCTGAGGAAAACAGAATCACAGCTGCACCCATGAAGAATGTGAGCAGAATCATTTCCATTCACTTGGAAAACTCCGTTTCACAGAGAAACCCCTCCAAGGAAAAATTAAGTGAAAAACATGAAAGAAAACGGGAATTCATATATTTTGAGCATCTACCATGAACCATAAACAGTGTAGGCACTTGCAGTGTTTATAAACTAATTTCTACGAAAACCAAGGAAGGAGGGATCACTGTACAGATGAGGAAATGGGGCCAGAGAAGCTGCCCAGTGATGCTGGAGTGATCACATGAGCGGTGTGTGGGGTCTATCACCCACAGCTCTTCTCCTTTTTTCCCCGATAACTCAGTGTCTCCTTATAAAATCCCTCCCTATGATAGTCACACGGCCCTCACAGAAACAGCATATGGTTACAGAAACAGATCTTGCCATTTCTCTTTCTGTTTCAAAATTTTTCTGATCGCTCCCCAGTCCTCGCCTTCACCTGCTCTACATCTCAGAGAAGGAAGTCTCTGTAAGGCTACTTTCACCACGTGCATGGGTCCTGCACACTCCTGCCTGCTGAGGATCTCTATCATCCATATCCACTGACAGCTGTGAGCACAGGCGCGATTCTAAGTGCTACAGATGAACATGAAGAAATCAGACAATGACCTCATGACTTATAAAAGAGTATGTTCTACTGTGGGCAGACGCAGCATAAATAGACATATCCCCAAAACACAGTGTCTCAGCCTGTGGTCACGCTGCGGAGAAAAATAAAACGAGGAAAGGAGACAGAGTGAGTAGGAAGGGAGAGGAGGCAGCGTGAGGGCTGGCTTCACGGGCACCCAGAATTTGCTCAAAGCCTAGAGGAACGAGGGGAGGACAGATGAAGCCAGAGCCCCCTGCTCACCCTCCTCCCTGTGCTACCTCCTGTACCCAGTGTGTCCCCCAGTGATATGACCTGTCAACCCCGGAGACTTGAGGTAATTCCTTAAGGGCTGGAGCCACACCTGACTCATGCCTGCCTCATTCTCACAGCCTCTGCCTCCCTCGGTGCCTTGAACACAGTGAGGGTTTCATAACCACATGGCAAATCATTTATAAAACTATTTTGTGTTTCAATCTGAATGGAATATGCTAAGAACCACCATATGTATAAAGGGATGTGTGTGTCTATGTGAGGCGTATAAAGTGGATACGCACCATTGGCCAGGATCTTGGGCTTATTGGCAGGACTGAAGCAAATGTTATGAAAAATAAGGAGAGGCAGACAAGGGCTGCGCTTGTGCTTGAACTTGCTCATCTCTGTCAGCAAGTCTAAGCCGCCATCAAGCCGCAGGATCATCTGCTGCCCATCTTCTCCATACGATATGTTCAGGAGCAACTTCAACCAGAGGATGGTCAGATTACTAAGACGTTTATTTTCTCCTTTCGGCAACGTGAGAGACAGGAAGTTCTGCAAGAAGTTAGTCTGCGGATAAACAGAAAGAATGTTATTTTTTTCTGGAGTCTTTGCATTCCTAGTCCCTCGGAGACCAATTAACCAACATTCTACTCTCTTTTTCCCACCTTTAATGTTTCATTCCTTCAATACTTCCCATATATTCCATCTATATTTTTTCCAGATATAAGTAAAAAGATTGAGAACAAAATAGCTTTCAAATTTTAATTCTTAGTAATTCTTTTCTGGTGATGGATAAAGCAGTTACGGTCAACTCAATTACTTAGGATTGATAATTCAGTTTGGTGATTATTTTAGGCCTCTGGAGTTTTGTCTTTCGGTCTGCCTTCTGGCAATTTTGCTACTCATTAAAAGGTATCCTATGGGGAGGAAAAAGAACCAAAACCCATTGATGGTTGCCAGAGGAATGAGGGGAGGGGAATGGGTTAAAAGGGTGAAAGGGAATAAGAGCTACAAGCTTCCAGTTATAAAATAAATAAGCCCTGGGGGTGTAAAGTACAGCACAGGGAAAATAATCAATAATATCGTAATAACTGTGTATGTGACAGATGGGGACTACACTTACTATGGTGATCGCATCATAGGGTATAAATGTTAAATTACTACATTGTACACTTGAAACTAACATAACACTGTATGTCAACTATACTTTAATAAAAAAAATAAACTAAAAATAAATAAAATGTTTAAAAATTAAAGAAAACCCAAAGCAGTCCTGGACACCAGGTAACATCCCTGGTAGAACTGAGGATACCTGAATCTTTAACGCTACATGAGAGCTAAAAAATAACCTGTGGGTACAGCTTGTGTTTTGTTTACCCCAGCTGTTTCTCTTTACAGATTTCTCATGGCTACACGTCACTCTAGTAAACCTAGAAACCAGAAAGCTCCATCACTTAAATATAAGAGTCATTTCAACCTCCCAAAACCCTTCCACAAAACCGCAGCACACCCTTAACTATGTAAAAGACAGTAACTTATCGTCTAGAATAATCTACATGCAAAGAAAGAATGAATGAAAGTACCATATAGGAAGCAGCCCATGGGGAGCATGGGAACCACGGCCAGGTGCACAAGTGACCCAGGAGCAGCAATGTGATCACTTAACTTTCATAACTGCCCCCAAGGTCTCATCATCTCATCTTTCTCCCCGTTTCATAACCTACTCTGGCTTATTTCCTGGATCCTCCTGCAGCTAATCACAATGATGGCTTGAATCTATGAAATAAATTTAACTTTCATGTAAAATAACTGAGTGTGTGGATGGAGTTAGCTACAAAGATATTAGCGACATCGCACAAGCACCAAGCAGGCTGGGGAACCCCATGCCCACTTGCACTGCACGTGCCCTCACTTGCACCTACTTCTCATCTGTTGGCCCAAATTAGCGTTTTTCTACATTCATCCCGTGAGTCCCCCATGCAGCTAGATTCTGCCATGACAGTGGAGATCTGGGGCTGACGATAGTGATAAACTATATGGCAGTGCTTCAAAGGAACTATGCTGTGGGCATTCCTGATACTTTGCTGGGCCCGCCGATGCTTTTTAAGTTCCCCACATCAGGTGAAACGTGCTGAAACATGTCATGATAGAGAGAAAGCAGACACTTGAATCTGAGTTGTACCACAGCATTAGGTGTCCAGGGCTCATTATCACCTACTGCAGCCGAGGGAAAACAAGGTGGGTGACCTACACCTCACAGTCTGATCACAGCAATATCGAAATATGCTTAATCAGAGAGTGAGAGCTGAAATGCCTTAGGTATAATTTTGTTTAACCTAATAATTTTAAAAATGAAGAAACTGAATATGTTAAAAGGAGAAAGTCTCCTTTTAAGTAAGTCTTAAAAGTCATACTTCAGACCCGAGGTTGGTACCCACACTGCACCTGGGTATTCCTACTTTGCTTCCTACCTGTATGTTCTGCAAGGAGATGGAGAAAGCACTGTGCCTGTTTGTGCTCTTGCATATGAGGAAAGACGGTAATCACGCATCCAGTTCAAAATGACTCCATGCACACACAGACACACACACACACTCACACTCAAAGTCACCCACACTCATTGCCACTCACACACTCATTCATACACACACACACACACACACACACACACACACACACATAAAGAAAATATCCAGCCATGAGCTGGAAGTAAAAGCTGGCTCCAATGAGAGCAGTGGGTTCCTGATTTGCACCTTCTGCCAATCTACCTGGTGTGAATACCACCACTATGGCTGATTTCAAGATATCACCCAGAGTCAACTAGCTTGCAAATTCCTGAAAATTAAAGAGGACACTTCTAAGTCAACATGAGTTAGCTCCAACACATCACAGAAAAGCTCCTTCCTTACTTAAGACTGCTATTTGGAGATTGCATTCAAATTGGAGATTAGTGGGGAGTAGAGAAGAGATGACACAGTAGAGGAAAAGGAGACTCAATTCTTATGAATGCTGTGAACATTTGCAATTTATTTTGGCCTTCATGTAAAAGAAAGAGAAGTACTCAAATAATCAGCATGTACTATTAAGTAACATCCAATTCACATTTTAGGGACTCTGTTGACATGGACCTGAATACAGTGTAACTGAATAGCTGTGCTAGAATTTATTCCGACCATTCAATCCCTTTTAAGTACTCTAAGTTAAATCGGTGACCAGAGTCAAGTTTAGGCACTGGATCCCAGGGGACTGATAAAATCACCTCTGGTCATAAAGAACTTAGGTCTAACTTGGGAGAAAAAGGAACCATGATTTCATAAACCATTTTGACTACAGAAATTGAACTGAAATTTACTGCTCAATTTGGTCTTGTTTAAATACCAGTATATTACTTTATGATTTCAAATAAATGTAAGACAACTGCCTTTCTAAAACCCTCATTTTTGAGAGTGATAAAATATAATCCAAAGCTAAGAAGACAAACTAGAAGGAAATGGTTTCATCGTATTCTAGCTTCTGTTACTTTTCATGTATCAACAATTGACTGGCTTTAAGCAAAGTGACCCTCTTAATCCTTTCACAATCCTTTAAAATAAAATGCCTTGAAAGCAGAATAAATTAACCCTAGACACTGAGTTCTAGACTTCCCACACATATTCTTGATGGGCAGGAATATTTTACTACCTTTTCTACGATGGGAAGGAGTTTACTTACTTTCTGAATTACTCCTTTACAGTCATGAGACAAGGCCAGGTTGGAAAGGAACATGAAGACCATCTGCTGGACTGTGGCGTTCTCAAGAGGCACCTGGGAAGCCAACTTCAGGATACAAAGCATCAAGGAGTTGCCGGGGGCTCCTCTGTACCCAGCTAGAACGGGATACTGTCCAGAACTTGGCCAGCAAAGAGAACTGCAACCTTAAAAACAACAGCTCGTCACAACATCTTCTCAGTTTCACTGTTCAGTTCAGAACCTCAGTTGTAAAACACATCAGTCTATCGAGTGACATGAACCTGCAGACTACACATCAGCACCGAGGCTGGTGTTGTCCATGGCCAGCCTAGTGGGCTACTGCTCTCACTAAGGGCCCAGGATCGCAATTGAGCATTTAAAAACACTAGGGGTAGCCCTGGCCAGTGTTGCTCAGTGGTAGTGCATCAGCCCTCAGACCAACAGTTATGGGTTCGATTCCTGGTCAAGAGCATGTACCTGGGTTGTAGGTTCGCTCCTCAGCTTCGCTCAGGCAGGAGGCAACCAATCGATGTGTCTCTCTCACATCGATGTTTCTCTCTCTCTCTCTACCCCCCCACCCCACCCCCTCCCTTCCACTCTCTCTTTAACCCTTTGCGGTCCAATTTTATTTTTGGAATTCAAACAGTCTGGTCCAAATTAATTGACGGGATTGAATATTGAACCGGTTTGCGGTGTCAACCTCAGCCTTGACATTAGACCTGCTCCTAGCGCCTGGTCTGTCGAGTCAGCCTCAATGTTGGACCTGCTCCTAGCACCTCCCCCACTAACCCACCCCCACGTTGGACCGAAAAGGGTTAAAAAAAAAAATCAATGAGAAAAACATCCTTGGGTGAGGATTAACAAACAAACAAATAACAAAAACCCCACCATACATTACGTTTATTTTTTTTTATAAAGAATAAAATAAGCATGATAGGTTTTCTAAATAGTTCCCAAATAAGACATCTAATTAAATAGGAACGGAATATCAGAAATGGGAGGTAACTTGGTCTGAAGCATTTGTTTTACAGAAAAGAAAAAAAGAAGCACAATAATTCTGTGGTGGGGTGGCGGGACAAATGCTACAGCCTTAGATGCAGATGAAGGCACAGGCTTGGAGAAGTCAGCGACCTGCTCAAAGTCACACAGCCCACAAGCAGCAAGAGCTGGCAGTGGCATCAACTGGTTTTCCAGAGTCTCATGTCTTCTCAGTAAATTATACAACCATGTGGGGCTTATCAAGGGAAAAAGATCATCACGAAGAAATCAGAAATACATCTGACTATACTGCAACATGAACCAAAAGTTAGTTAACTTGTGAAGGCCAGCTTAAGTATAACTAGACCAGAGTCAAACTCCTTCTGTAAGATAAACTCACGGAAGGCCAGCAAACCCAAATAAGTACATTGATCTTTCTTGTGTGCACACTTTACAGCAGTATCCAACACCAATGTTTCCATTAACTGTTACATAAAACAGTCACCAATGATTCGATTTTGCTTGGAAGCAAATCAAACAGGAAAATAGAAAGTTTCTTCCTCAATTTAGTTAACTAATCACATTCTAATAGTTACATCAATTTTAAGTATAAAAGTAATGCAGATAATAGCTTTAAAAGATTGATATTAAAGTAAATGTTTTTGCTCAATATTTAGCAACTGATTCTTTTTTTCCTCTTTTCTTCCCTTAACCCTAAGTTAAAGAGGAAGGGTAGGGTAGAGAAGGTGATATGGAGACATAACACTCCACACACCACAATGAGAGTTCAGCAACCTGACGGTCTGTGTAGGTCAGTTTGTGTCGGCCATTGACAAGCTGAGTGGACTGCAGCTCCAGAGAGGAGGCCGAGGCCAGTCAGACTATCAAGGAGTCAGATAACCTTCACACTGGGTGGTGACTACACGGGCTCAGGACTGTTCTGAGTTCCAGTTCTTTCTCTGATTATCTTTTGCTATTTGGAGAACCCAGCTGCTGAGGTGCTGAATGTTGATAGAATAAAGTGCACAAACTTGCCAGCCAGTTAAACCTGACATTTATGACCCTAACTTCCCAATGGAAAATTCACACCACCAGCAATCCCACTTTTCCTCCCTCACAGGCTCTCCTTCCCTCCACTCAACAGCCACTTCTCCCCTTCTACCCAATCTCCCTCAGCCTCTAAAAATGCACGGCCCACAGGAGGCACTCAATAAAATGTCTGTGAAAGGAATGAATGAAAGAGGCACCCCAACTACTACCAAACCAACAGAATCTAGCACAGGGGTGGGCAAACTTTTTGATTCGAGGGCCACAATGGGTTCTTAAACTGGACCGGAGGGCCGGAACAAAAGCATGGATGGAGTGTTTGTGTGAACTAATATAAATTCAAAGTAAACATCATTACATAAAAGGGTACGGTCTTTTTTTTATAGTTTTATTCATTTCAAACGGGCCAGATCCGGCCCGCGGCCCGTAGTTTGCCCACGGCTGATCTAGAACTACCTTTCATCATACCAGTGTCCTACTCTCATATCTGTAAGAGTTTTAACTTTTACCTGATTTTTAAGGTCTTACAGCATAATTTTCCCTCTCAATTTTCCTATTAAATTCAATTTCCCACTGATATAATCAAGCCAGTTTCTCCCTCTCTATTCCCTGAGCTGTGTGATGACTTCCTATCTCAACAGACATACTAACACAGTGGTTCTCAACCTTCTGGCCCTTTAAATACAGTTCCTTGTGTTGTGACCCAACCATAAAATTATTTTCATTGCTACTTCATTACTGTAATGTTGCTACTGTTATGAATCGTAATGTAAATATCTGATATGCAGGATGGTCTTAGGCGACCCCTGTGAAAGGGTCGTTCAACCGCCAAAGGGGTCGCGACCCACAGGTTGAGAACCACTGTACTAACATTTCTGTCTGTTCTCATGATACCTACAAGAAAGTATGCCTTTAACCAGCATACCTTCAATAAGAAGGAGAAACACTCCAAACTATGTACTCATTTTCCCAGTTTACTTTCACAACATTATATAAAATTAGTATTTTAGTATATTTTATTACTGGAAGGTAGTATTGGGTCTATTTACCATTTGGAAAATTTGCTGTATAGACACAAAGTAGCTGCAGGGCAATTTGCATCAATGAATCATCCATCAAAAGCCAGGGCCAGAGAGAGTGCAGGACGGGGACAAGATGAGCTTCAAGAGCTGCTTCCTGTAACGTAAAGGAAATAAGGACAGCATTAGTCTGAATGTAGCAAAATATAAAATTAAACCAAGTCCAAAACCATCGTCACCAACATAAGGAGACAACAACCCAATTTATCTTTGCTCTGATGGCGCGAACTGGCTTCAAAGCCCTTGCCCCAGACTGCCCTATGAGCCTGGCAGCATGAAGAGGTCCCTGCCACCCTGAGGTGGCCAGGATATAAACCTTTGGTAAGAAATGCAGAAAAACAGCCCAGCCGGAGTGGCTCAGCAGTTGAGCATTGACCCAGGAACCAAGAAGTCACAGGTTTGATTCCCAGTCAGGGCACATGCTCAGGTTGCGGGCTTGATCCCCAGTGAGGGGTATGCAGGAGGCAGCCAGTTAATGCTGTTTCTCTTTCATCGATGTTTTTATCTCTCTGTCCCTCTCCCTGCCTCTCTCTCTAAAAATCAATAAAAACACATTTAAAAAAAAGAAAAGCATAAAAACAGCTTTGAATATGTCAGGTAAGCAGGAGGGTGCCATCTCACACACTGAATAACTGTAAATGATCTGATATGGTTAAGAAATGAAATTTTCTGGTAAAGTAAACATTTTGATAGACGAGTTTTTCCTCCCCCTCTGTGTGAATCTGTGTGTACCCAGATCTGGTATATGTGGACAGATAGAAACAGATGGATCAGGGGTAGATTACTGCTTTTAAGTCATCTGAGTATAGTAAAATTCAGTCAAAATAGCATGCTAAATCAATAAATTCTTAAGTAACCCATAGTTTTTATTACAAAGATCAGTTACCTTTGGGAAAATACTACTTGCAGCAAACAGCCATTTTAAATGAACCGGAATCAGTAGGCAATTTGCAGGCCCGTGGGCACACAAGTGGGAGCTCATATCAATACCCACAACCTACAGAATTTCATGCAACATCAATGGCAGAAGAGAGTGGGAAGTTATTCCCAGCCATTCCCGTGCTCCCCACTCCTCCTGAGGTTGGGCCTGAACACAGCCCTATGACTGCGGCAGGTGACCTTGCTTCTGTTTCAGCCAAGACAGAAACGAGCAGGTGTAAGCTCCTTCTCTACTCCGCATTCTGTCCTCACAGTTCACCTGTGTTTTGCCCACTCAGCCGTTCTGACTGGCAGTGAGGAATGGCAGCTCCTGTGCTGGAGACTAACATGTCTATCTGTGTTCTGGAACACAGCCCACCTGCCCCTCAGGGCTCTTGATCCATCAATTAGTTCTTTTCTCCCTGTCTCTTTAATAACTAGTCCCTAGTTTGATTTCTTGTTCACATTCAAACAGTTTATAGAAAAACAAACACACAGACCAACTTCCGTTAATGCTATGTGTCCTAAATTAGAATGCTGCTTCTAGACCAAGCTTCTAGAAAGAATACCCTCGTTGCTGTCACTGCCCACGTCTTACTTAATCTTTAGCTTACTTTGGCATATTTTCTGTCCTATGGTAATAAGAAGGCCACACCCATCTTTGCAGTTACCAAACCCTCATCTATTACAGGTCTTTTTTCCTTTACCTCCTTGGATCCTCTCTAGCCTGGATTATCTCCTAACTCTCTCCAGCATTCCCTTCTCCGTTCTTTTCTTCATTATATTTTCCAAGGATATGACCTGGACTTTCACTCTACACTCTCCTGGGAAATTTCAACAATAGTCACAGCTATGCACAGCACCTATGTACTGATAACCCCTAACATCCCAGCCTGTTTCAACCCTCAGAGCCCAGAACTATGTATCTACTGATGACCAGCCATGTTTTATCCGAACGTCCCACAGACACTGTGCTAAAGTGTCAGACCTGAATGTGAGGCTCTCTCACACCTATGCTCGTTCTAGAATGCACAACCTAGAGCAAGCATGTCCAACTCAAAGGCTAACACGGGCCAAATAAACAAGGTTTAAGTTTATGTGGGCCGCAATAAAACAAAAGCTCCCATTTTCATAGAAATGTAGGTTTATTTCGATAGAGACATACTGAATACAAAGGGCTGAAATGAGTAATCATTAACATAAAATAATAGACTATTTAAATAAAAATTAATATTTTTTCTTGAACATTAATTTACCAGACACTGAATAACTGCACAAATCAATAAGTGTAATGCAAATAAACCTATTTTTCTTGTTCTCCGAAAGCAAAGTATTTCCTGTTGCGCACACCAAACAAGTCAGTCCAAGACTAATGACGTGACATTCGGCTGCTAAAATATTCGCTGCTAGTATTAGGGAGAGAAATGGTGCACCTGTGCGTAAGGCACGTAAGGGACATGAATGCAACACAATGATAGTAATCAGTCATTAGCGAATGTTGTAGTTCATTATTAATAATTATATATAACAGGATATTATAAAAATTAAGTTAAAAATTTTTAATAAAATATTTCTTATATACCGTTATATTGGCTGGGCCACAAAAATACTCATTGTGGGCCGCATGCAGCCTGCGGGCCGCGAGTTTGACATGATTGATCTAGAGCCTGGAAGTCACTCTGCCTTTCTCCTCTTTCTCAGATTTACTGTCCACCCTGCTTCCCTCTTCTACCTGCCTTGTCATCTCTTGCCTGGACTACCACTGCCCCTACCTCTAACCTTGTCCACTGTTTAACTCATTTACTTCCCAGTCACTGTGACCATCCCAGTATGAAAACTCCTTAATGTTACAAGTATACAGACACTGGGGTAGGGTAAGGGTGGATCAATCAGTGAAATTCCATAAGAGTGACCAACAGTTAGTAATGGGAGTATAAGTTGGAGAAGAAATTAAGAATCTTTGCCTCATCAGACTTCATTTATACTCAAGAGTAATCTAAATATTCTCTTTTGGATTTATTCCTTATCGACAACTTAGATATGCAGAAATGGTTTGCCTTTTTTATAGTTGGCTAACGTGTTACAAGTGTGAACACGATATTTGTGCCAGTGCCCAAGCTAGCATCTTCCAAATCCAGAGAAGCTGGTCTGACCCAGGCCTTCCCCGAGTCACGGAGGAATAATAGCTGCACAAGGGATCTGAAGGTTAATAAACGTCACCTCTATTCTGAGTAAAAAGTTCATATGCAGGGAATTTTAGTGAAATGTATAAGTACTTAAATCCCATCAAACTTTGGAAGTACAAATTATCAGTCATGTGTCTTGGGCAATCATTTAAGACAGCTTACGGATTATGTTTTCAAGGTGTTCATTTTCCAAATACTGTGTGCTTTCCAGTTTTATCCCAAGTAAAAGCAAAAGAGGGTGAGACATTATTTTTAAAGGAAGCTCTTGAAATGTCTTTGTCTTACTCATTTTCTGTGAGAAAGCCAGTGCTTCAGAGGGCTGGATCTCTATGACCAGGGCATGGAGACACTGAGTCCTGTGCAGTGCACCGACGGGCTTTCAGGGGCGGCATGGCGCTTAGACAGAGTGCAGCATCTCAGAGGTCCCCAGGTGGGGCCGAGTCAATGTGCAGGGGGAGCCCTGGAGCTGGAGGGAAGAGCCTCCCGAGATGGATAAGGGGGACAGGGCCACGCTCGGCAACAGCGGGCAGCATGTTCTGCTCAGAAGCGGGAGACACTCTCACCTTCCTTGTGAACAGACACCTCCACTTACTCCCTTGGAAAGCTATCTGAAAAAGTCCTGCCTCAGAATATAGGCACAACCATTCATTCCAACTCAGAAAAAAGCCAGTGAGATGCATAACAGGGCAGAAAGAGGCTCAAGTCTGTCTGAGCAGTTACCAAACCCTCATCCAAAATCCAAGTTTCAGTGACAAAGCTAAAATGCTGCCGTAAGCAAGAACCTGAAGAATAAGATTCTGAGAACATGGAGTTCCAAGAACAATCAACAATCAACAATGCATCTAACACTAAAGTTTTCTATTTCCCCACCTACATCATCTCACAGAGAAATTAAACTGCAATAAAAATCTGAGAAGTAGCGCTACTTACTTTACCTTCTTCATTCCGATAGAGACAGTTTCTCAGAAGCTGCATGGCAGTGCTTAACTCTTTAACAAAGCCATCCTCCTGTTCAAAGAGAAGCGGTTGAAGGATGTGAGCACAAGGGCATGTTCCACCTTTATGTACAGCATTCCTTCCCTTTGGTCCCATTACCATGCAGCCACGTGCTCGCTGCCCTGACCACCATCACTTTGCAGGCACTGACAAGGTAATGATCTCTGAAAGGTGACCGTATCTCAAGAAGTGCATCCACCATGAAAAAGCCATTTCTGTTCTATCGAGCATGGAGGAACTGAGATATATAATAAACTCCATGCTCCCTCTCAATAAAATGAAGCTGGTACTGACTGGTTTTCAATCATATCAGTCCTGGCTGACTTTCTCCATGATGAAGTAAAGGCCTCTGCCCAGAGAATAGAGGAGGCAGGAAAAGAAACTGCGCACACCTAACACCCCGCGTCAATACAACTATTACACATGGCTTTCTCTCAGTGTCTAATCAAATGCAGCAGAAACTAGTTATTGCATAAAGCATGCTCTACTGGCCTTGGCTATATAGATACATGTATATTTGTGTTCATAAATACACACACGTCCATTTTCTCAAGGAGCCTATGTGGCAGATCTTTTTAACCAGAGTTATTTTTAACAGTTTTTATGTGACAGCAATGGCTATTTTGAGTTTATATGGACATGCCATTTGAGTCCAGCAGACTCAACGCTAGAAAGAGACACTCAGACATCCCGGAAAGCAATAATCAGAGGTTAGGAATGTCAGCTCTCCAATCACCTGGATCCGGACAAATACTGGCTTTATCAATTACTAGTTATATAACAGTGTTGTCATAGGTGGACACGGGGTAGTAAACAGGAAGATGTTAGAACAGTGCCTGGCACAGTGAGTTACAGCTCATTCCTAGTGTGCCTGTGCTCACTGTGAAAAATCTTCTTTCAGTTGTATATAAAGTTTATCATGCACACTCCAAAATGTTTACAACTATATAATACATACATTTCACTTAAATGTACACACACACATACAACTTGCTAATGTAGAAATCACATTAATTTATCTGTGCCTTCCTTCTAAATCAGACACTCATTTCAACCAAATGCTGGTGTCATTTCTAAGCACAAGGACATTGGCGAGAGGATTCCCTACGCGTGCAGAGTTCTAGAATCTGCCACCTTTTTCCTGAGCGCGGCTTTCCCTGGCCTCAGGGAATCGAGGCTCAGCTGGGCACTGATGTGCTTCATCTGTTCAATGCAGTTGTCGATGAGATCGGCTGAAAGACAAGAACCAGAACTAGCGAAAGGATATGACATTTCCCAGTAAGCCAACTCCACATGTATCAATCAAATTCTCAGAAACTACATTTTACTCCTGACCAGCTCCATGTCAGTATTTTCAGTGAGAGAATAATGAACCAGAAGGAAAATGTAAGAGAACTAATATGCTAAAGCCTACTTGTTTTCAAATTATTATAATAGTCCCCAAATCCAGTTACTTTCTGAGGAATGCATAATTTGTTTCAGTAGCAAATCACAAGTAAAATTAGTGGACTTGATGGTGCTGTTACTGTCCTCCAACTCTAAGGCCAGTGTTCTCTCCTTCCAGATGAGAAACTGCAATTGTCTAGGGGGAAATTCATATTAAAATACAGGTTCATCTAGTGCTATTGTTGCCACCATCAGAGCTATGTGGCGTGCTTTTTATTTTCAGGTATGTAACATGTGCGTGTGGTCACTAACATTATTATAAAATTGAGTGGTGTTACTTATTATGACTCTATAATATTTAGATACTCTCTAGAGTAGGAATCATTGCACAAATAAACAATCTACACGTATAATCTTTTTATTTTAAAAGTAATGCACATTTAACTATTTTTTAGCGGCCCTGACAGTGTAAGTTTTTTTAAATTTAGAGTTCATAAAAAATTAAAACAAAAAAAGCAGTAAACCTGAATTGACGTGTGGCATAAAAACACACAGTGGTCAGGCAGCCCACCTTTTAAAGCGAGCTTCTGAGCCCTCCTACTGACAGCCAGCAGCGACAACAACACGTTCGCAGCCACTCTCTTCAAGACATCTTTGGAGGGTTTCCCTTCGTAGCACTGTGAAGATAACAGAATACCTGCACGTTATGTCCCCTAAATCCAGGCCACCTGCCTTTCTCCCTGATCCCCCACACACCCCACCAGGGTTTTTCATCGGTACTGCTACCCTCCTATCGTCGAGTAAACGTGCTCGGTCACACTACAGAACGCCCACATTCTGGATGTGTCTGTCTGTTGCCCTGTGAAGATTTTCTCATTTTCGCTCTTCTGTGCTTCCCATTTACTGGTGTTCTAGCTCTAAAGACCTGACTCAACTCAGGTGAAATCTTTTGTGATACTATTCTCATGTGGGCATATGTACACATTTTACTACAATTTCAAGGGGTTCATCAATTCCAGCATCTGAATCAAGAAGTTCACAATTTGATTTCTAAATATTAGGTAATTCAAATTTCATAACTCTCCCTTCTACCAGTAATTTTCAAAATGATCCAGCTTTAGAATGACATGATTAAAATTGAGCTTAAATGATAACTTGACATAAAATATACGACAGCATAATTACTAGACGCAACTCCACTTTCACCTGGGGCTTGTACTTGGCAATGTGACTGGAGGCACCTGCAGAGAGGTGATTCCACCTTAGACATCTCAGGCTGCTGCCCCCACAGGCAGGTCTCAACCTGGCCAGTGGGTTAGATGTTAGATGCCTGGGGCCAGGAGTGCTTGATAAAGATCATGCTGATTGTAACCAGGAAGAAGGGGGGAGAGCAGGAAGTATTATAGGATGATGAAATAATTTGGAGTCAACCATGAGAATCCTAATTTGTCTATAAACTCAATCTTCACTAATAATAGGAAAACTGCTCTTCTCTACACATACTTATTGAAACTGCACATGTCAGTAATTTGAGAAAAACCAAATTGATCTCGCTGAGAAGTACTACTCATCTACTAACTATAGAATGAAGATACAATTCCTTTTTTTACTTTGTCTTAAATTGGCCTGGGCCCTTTAACAAATATTACATATTCATGTCCTACAGTTTACATGCACAAAAAGAATATGAATTATTAGGAAACACAGTTTAAATAATTGGTTAATGTATCCATACCCACATAGAATACTTTATATATTTTGTAATCTGGAAGAAATGGAGGGGAAAATTATCTAGTCATTAGGAAAATCACTGAGGTACCCTGTGGCTCATTTTCCTTGGCTTCATTTTCCTTGACCAAGAAGGTAACAGCAAGATTATAAACAATAATTTTTATAATATTATTTTAAAAAATTAGAGAAAAATAAGGGCATGGTAAACTGAACAAATTCCTACACGTTTCTTCTACGTGCACTGTTTTAACGATTCGTCATCCCTACGTGGATCCATGTTTATTACAAGTCCAGTTATAGTTCCTTGAAACACAGTACCACTAACAAGCAAGAGAAAGTAGCTGGGGAATAAAACAGCCAGCCTGCAGGTCTCTGAATTCACCCAGTCAGGACTGGCTGGAGGGATCAGCCATGGCTGTGGTCAAGGCTCCCAGAGTTGTTGGCATGCTGGCATGAACAGGGGTGGGGTCAGCACACCACCCTCATCGAAGGAAAGAAATCCATGTTGGCTCCATGAGTCATCAAACTCCCTGAAGAAGAGCGTGTCTGTGAGAGCCAGGACCCCCTCCCCAGAAAAAAGTGCTCCACCAGAGCCAAAGTTCCAAAATTAATAATGCTTTGGATAGGAGCTAGGGGAGGACTTTTGTCAAGGTGTGGATTTGAGTTTCCTGTTACTATATTCTTTCAGGTACAAAATCGGGCTCAATTAATCATTGGGAATAAAACCTCTTGTTCTGATGGAGAATGAGACCAGTGAAACAGTGTCCAGTTTTGGTTTTAAATGAAGAAAAATTGAGTGGAATGAGTAGGGTCATTGCTACAGGAAAGCTGTGGCCTCCTGAGAAGTGACATTGAGAAATATTTTGAGGTCTATTTTTCCCTAGAGATCCAGTTTCTGAAGGAGCTGCTGGAGAGAGACAGAAGAGAAAACATCAAGGGACCCCTTATTAGGCTCCTTATCAGCGCTCAGAGGCAACCATAGTCTGTTGGACAAGAGATCAGCTCTTGTGAGGAGCCCCGTGACCCCTCCCAGGCAGGTCTGAGCTAGCCGGGCAGCTGCCCTGCCTCTGCCTGCCTGTCTGCATTCTAGCTTGCTCAAGTCTGCTGTGCACAGGGAGTCCTCTGTATCTGCAGGATGCTCTCAGGCAGAAAAGGGCAAAAGTCCCCAAATCCTGAGCAGCAAAGGGATGGTAGCAAGTCAGCGGATAGGAAGCACCTTCTGCTCACTCAGAAATGGAAGCAATACCTCAATGTGAGAGTGGACTACAGTTCCACCTCTCAGTGAGAAGACAAAAGCAGGACGCCACATGGTTACTGCAAAGGAGGATTCTTAAAATTGGAAAGTATGGTAATAACTTCTACCTGAAAAAACTATTGTGCCATTTAGGAAACACTTGTTTTCATGATTAATCTATTTATAAAATAACAATACTTTACAGTGATTTTTGGTTTTTGATGAAACAAAAATCTTGGTTCATATTTTAGAATTACAAAAAAAATAATTTAAAAGATAAAACAGGTATCAGAGCTTGGAAGGGGGGCATTTTCTCACACATGTGACAATCAGGTCTGCCTACTTCTATAAACATAACCCTCTTAAACACATGTAATCCTATTAATAAAAGCCTAGGTGGTTGTGACACCCTCACGCCATAACGAGCGATCACCAGGAGGCTGGGTGTGCAGCAGGTGCACGTGGGTGGGTGAGGGCTTGACGCTGCATGCGCGGTGCAGAGGCAGGTCCCGCGGCTCCGGCCTACCTCTTTGGGGCAATCCATTGAAGAGCCCCGGATGGGTGGGCAGGCCTACCTTTTTGGGGCAATCGATCGCGGGGCTCCCGCACTGTGAGAGGGCACAGGCCAGGCTGGGAGACCCGCTCCCCCCTCCCCCGTGCACACCCCCCCATACTGCATGAATTTCGTGCACTGGGCCTCTAGTTCATTTATATAAATCAAATGTCACTTAGGTGAACATATTTTCAAAGATATTAACATAGCAATAAATTGTGAGTTAAACCTTCATCCCCAAAGTATATCCAGTGGCCTTATGACAGACTATTGTGTTAAACTGCTGGACTTAGATCACTAATACTTCATTCTGAATTTTTACATCATATTCTGGTCAACATTAGAGGTAGGAACTGCATTGGAAATAATTTAACTTTATATACTCTTCTCTTATTTCAGTGTTCATGAGTACTAATTACTTTTTAAATCAAATGATTAAAAATATTTTTATAAGACCAAGGCTGAAAGTGAAGTGTTTTATTTTTGTTTTGTTTTTTTATTCTCACCCAAGGATATGTTTACTGATTTAGAGGAAAGGAGAGAGAGAAACATTAATCGGTTGCCTCCTGTATGCACCCTGACAGGAGATCGAAGCCACATCCTAGGCACGTGCCCTGAGTGGAGATCGAATCCACAACCTTTTGATGTATGGGATGAGGCTCCAATCAGCTGAGCCACCTGACCAGGTCTGAGAGTGAGAGTAAAGAAATCACGTACCTGAATAATGGCTTCAGTAAGTCGTTCTAGAGACTTCTGGTTTTCCTGAGTTTTATCAAGAAGTGAAGCCACTGTTGAACTGGGGCATGAATCTGTTTTATCCTTATCCCGAAGACGCCTCTTTGCTTCTTCAGTCAAGAGAATAGAAAGGAACTGCAGGCTGGCAGTGCAGAGAGAGGGGCTGGTAGTAGACAAACCCACACATTTGCAGAACATATCTAGTAAAGAGGATAATTCCATATGTAAATATTTAAAAATTTCCTCCAAAAAAAAAAGTGAATCAGACTGATCTGATTAATTTTTAATTAAGTAAAGTGATCAGTAGTTCAAGTATCACAAGAATAACTCTACTATTTAAAAGTAATTTGAATAGTACTAAGACAACATACTGAATCAAGGAATCTCCTTAATTTTTGTTTCATCCTTTTTATCTGAGCTCTAGAGTTAACTTTTTAATTTTTATTTCAGTGTTAATCTAAAAAAAGTTAATGTAGCCCTAGCTGATTTGGCTCAGTGAATAGAGCGTTGGCCTGCAGACTGAAGGGTCCCAGCTTCGATTCCGATCAAGGGCACATGCCCAGGTTGCAGGCTCAATCCCCAGTAGGGGGCATGAAGGAGGCAGCTAATCAATGATTCTCTTTCCCTCTCCCTTTCTCTCTGAAATTAAAAAAAAAAAAAGTTAATGTAACTATACTCTAAACTTTAGATTACCACCTTATAAGTGTGACTGTGTTTCCACTTTCAAACAAGTTGATGCCAACCAACTTAAAGCAAGACTTAGTATGCAGTGTTGGACCAATGCAGGAACCATGGTTTCACAGTAGCTCTGAAAGAACAGAGTGAGATGAACCCATCTGCAAACAACAGAGTGGAAAGAATAGGCAAATGACCTCAGAAGAATCTACACTGAATCAGTCATTATTCATTTCCTGTTGTGAGCACTGATTAATTTAATCAAAAGAACATTTGCTTCATTACATTAATTTTATTAATTTGATATCCCTGGTTTATAATTTTATTGTCTTACTTTTATATTATTTTGGATTCATACTTGTGTAAGAGTTGTAACCATGAGAATTTCTACCTAGATTTAGGCTACAGAAATTTTTATGTTCTTAAGTAACATAAGGAAAATAATTTAATCAGCAGTGGGGTTTCATGAGAATTCTCTTCATGTACATAATGTCCTATACATTAGTCAAGTTCGAGCAAAGATTATTATAGACAACGTAAGTTATTGAGTGACCAAAAGGTATTTTAAATGTGTATGTGTACATGAAATAGAGAAAAAAAGCAAACAAAAACTAATAACTCCATGGCAAGGAATATCAATGATAATTTTTATTAGTTATGATTTCATTAACATCACTACTATCAAAGCTAACTGTTCATGTAGTATGTTATTTTTGATTAGCACCATTATCTAAAACTCTCTGTGTGTTTTGCAGAAAGACTTTGAATTTAATATGTCTTTATTTTATCACTAGAGAAAGAATGTCAGGTCAACAGGCTTATATCAGGGTCAACAAACTTTTTCTGCCAAGACCCAGAGAGTGAATGAATATTGTAAGCTCTGTGGGTCATGGGCCTTTGTCACAACTGCTCGATACCACCACCAAGGCAGAAGAGCAGCCTGGGCAGTGAGGGAACGAGTTCAGTGCAGCCATGTTCCAGTAAAAGTATATTTACAAAACAGGTGATGGACCATGTGGACCAGCTGGCTGAGGTGGCCCATGAGCCCCATAAAGCACCTTGCTTTATAGTATTAGAGACTGAGGTGGTAAATAAACCCTGTGGATGCATAAGGAAAATCTCAGTCTCACTCACTCAATCAATCTCTTCCAATATTTATCTTTTTTAACAAAATAATGATCTCTAAATGGATGCTATTCCCCTAAGAGTAAACTCAGAACTCCTATATCGAGGAATCTAACAATTCCATTTCTTATTGAACATGTATTTCCCTATAAATCTTACTTCAGAACTACATTATGGTTAAAATATATATCATCCATTTAATTTTACAGAATGACCAAATGATAAAGTAAAATGTGCAAATAAGTCAACTGAATTAGCGATAACTTGGAAACTTAAATTCGATTATGAACACTTTTAAACTGGTTATTTATTTTAAAGTAACACATATGTTACTTATAAACAGTTATGTAAAAAAGGCTCCTGATATGCAAAAATTTTGATGAGACTTTATGAAAAATTAAAGACAATAGTTATTTTTAAAAATAATCATTTGTTTAAAAATAATCATTTATTTACTCTAGTCAGTAACTATTATATGGAAAACATAAAAATAACTACACTACATTTCTGTGTTGTAAGAAAAGCCCTGTGACTTGAGATTAGACACTTTTACTAAAACTCTCCATGTGACTGTGTACACGGGATGCTATGTGCAGATTTACTCACACTAAATGCACACATGTAAGGCCAAGAGCCCAGTTTTCATGCCAACCCAACAAAATCTATCTCATTGTTTTATAATCATGTCATATTGTATCTTCATAATGCCACAGGCTTTTCTTACCTGTGTTTTGGTACCTTGAAATGTATTTCAATTTTTCTAAAATGCACTTTGGGGGCATAAGAGCAGTACAAACATCTTGAAGCAAGCACCTGGGTTTCTCTCTCATGGGCCATGCCATAATTACTTAATTTTAGAGAATACATTTTATATAAAATCATAATTAACGATTATCTTCATTTGTATGAGCAGAAGACCCCAAACCAGTGACAGCAGCTCCTTACCAACCACTGCCGCCCAGTGCTTGGCCACACCCGTCGTGATGGGTGGCAGCGAGGCAGTTCCTGCTTTCCTCAGGAGTGTGGCCAGGAGGTTAAATAAATGTGTCCATGTCTGATGAAATGCCAATGCTAACTCTGCATCTATCAAGTTAATCAAGACATATCAAGTTATTAACACAGAGCAAAAGAACCTTTTAAAATACAAAACTCACAAGCCACTTCATTACATTTAAAATAAGAGGGATGTACTTGTCCAATGGAGACAAACATAATTCAGCATGAATTTACTTCAATTATGTATTGCTTCTTAAATATCTCTCTCTTCCACCTTGCTATAGACAAATAAACACCCACTGGCACATCTCCTCTTATTAAAGCACATTCAACAACAATTAGGAAGTATGACAAACTGAATATTGAGCCATAACTTCAGAAGTTCTTATTGGGCACATTGTAAAAACATGTCGTTGTTTGTGTTACTTCTATAAAAGTGAAGGTTCTCCTGTTTTCTCTTCCCCTCTAGCAACTTTGTGTATACCAAGGTCATGGCAAAGAAGAGAATTTCTTTGAAGAACCAGAAGAGTACTGCCCTACAAGAAAGCTATGACACAGCAGAGGATCTGCAGCTTTGCCTATGGCTGACAATGGCCTAATGAACCTTCTAGGGCAGTGGTCCCAATGTGGGGCACACGCCCCACAGGGAGACAATTCAAGAATGAGTTATTAACAGTGGATTTTTTGCATTTCTTATGTTTCTAGGGGCCTCATATATAGTGTATAAATATATAGTATATAAATATATATTATGACATATTTATGCATTTCAGTTCTCTATTATGTTTTGAAACTTTGCTATTTTTTCATATCACTTTATATTATTTTTTTAACTATTTCTTAGTGATTTCTTCCTCAGTACTTCAACTGTTCTTTTGTTCTTTTATTTTTCTCTTTCATGGATGCCATGTTCTTTGAAAGCTTGTTTAGATGAAGTTAATGGCCTTTTAGGCTTCCTCCACGTGAATAGGAGTTCGCTTTTTGAATAATAAGAATTATATGTCACAGGGGGGCATCAGGATTTTAGAGATGCCCACGTGAGGCATGGCCAAAAAAAGGTTGGGAGCCTCGGTTCTAGGTTAAGAACAGCTAGTCCCTTCTCTCTGCTGGGCACATGGGAGCTGGAGGGCAGCCAGTATTGTAGGACTGTCTTCTATGCCCGCACCACCAGCAGTCTCTGCTCGCTGCTAACTCCATCAACATGCAAACCGAGGACTTCCTTCTCAGTGTTCTTCAGCACCCACCAGGCATCTGGAAATAGCACCGTCCAGGCAGTTTGGATAACTATCCTTGGTATTTCTCTACCTTTTTGTTATTATCAGCTCTATAAGAGTGTTTAGACATATGGTTTCTCATCACCATCCCCATTAAATACTAATTTCACAGATAATATATCTATTGATGTACTATCTGTATATCCAGACTTTACACATAAAAAGAGTAAGTGTAAAGCTTACTGATTTTATTCAATATAGGCTTACGGGGGCCAAATAAAATATTTAAGTTAGAAGTTAAATTAAAAATAAAAAAGCTATTAACATTTAACTTTATAACTGAACACCTTTTAGGGTAATTTATTCATATATTAAAATGTGTCAAATTATATATGAAAATTGCAAATTATATAAGTATATACTAAATATAACCAATTTTTATAGTATTCAAAACTTTTATTTTTCCAGAAAAAAATTTTAATTTCTTAAAAAATATTTTAGCGAACTTTTAACTTTTGCTAAATAGGAGACAGTAACTTTTAACTTAACCACTTACTATATATGCATTCAGATATTATAGACATTTTCTTTTCAGCCCTTGATATAAGTAATTAAATAATAATATAGATACTATTTTTATTTAATTCTCAAAGCCCAAGTCACACATAAAAGCAACAAAATCAATGAGAACATCCACAAGGCAGTCAGTGGCAACCAAGATGCACAGGCCACCTCTCGCCCTGTGATGTTGGGATCAAGCACTGAATCAAGTCCTCCAGTCGCAGCCATCAGTTTTTTAGCACTGATCTTGCATCTCCCTTGTATATCTTCCATAAGCTCAATTTGATGCTTCTCAAATGATACCCGAGAAAACCCAGTAAGAGAATTAAATACTAGGGAATGAGATTTTATTGGGTAGAGTTGAGCTTTGGAGGGCCACAAAATACTGTAATAGCTAGAATTGTTCTCCCATCCCTTTCACCCAATAATCAATTTTTGCTCCTTTGGCGGGGGGCGGAGGGGGTGATTTGAGAATGCATAGTCTAACCTACTTAGCTTAGTTAGGACATCACTGCCACGTATAAAATTTCAGGTAGGAAGTTATTGTGCCTCTAGCATTGGGGTAATTATAACACTGATGAGATACAGAGGACTGGCTTAGCCGAGAATCATAAAACATTCACATACCAGACCTAAAACCAAGCCAATCCATAAAATTCAAAGGACTAAATAGGAAAGAATGGATAGGCAGAGAACTGCAAAATGATCAATTACTTCATTATAAACTATTTTAGACAGGTATCACATATTAATTTTGATAATCCTATCTTTTTTAAAAAAAAATATTTTTATTGATTTCAGAGAGCGAGGGAGAGGGAGAAGCATCAATGATGAGAGAGAATCATTGATTGGCTGCCTCCTGCATGCCCCCTACTGGAGATCAAGTCCACAACCCAGGCATGTGCTCTGGCTGGTTATCGAATCATGATATCCTGGTTCATAGGTCGATACTCAATCACTGAGCCATACTGGCCAGGTCCTACTTTTTTTTTAATCATCTCTACTACTAAGTAGCATATTCAACTTTTAATCAGTATATTTTTCAATCTTTTCAGACCTTAAGAAAAATTTGATATTATATGCTAGACTTGCTTATAATTCTTATTGCAAATGAGTTATTAGGTCACCTGGCCTTAGCAGAGTTTATAAGAAATTTTAATACAGTTCATAGTACTTCCTCACACTCCATAAAGAACTTTACCCCCATTTATACTGACAACACAGGGATGGTCCTTTATTACACCACAGACTTCCCTCAGGTGGTCTCCTGGCACCACTTACCACATCCAAGCTATAAAACACATTATAAAACCTTCCAAAACACTGGCAAAAAGCAACCAAAAATGTAACCTTGAAGTGGATATCTGATGCAGAATAAGATTTTTTTCCTCAATATTATTTACTTCCATGCTAAATTAAAAAAAATAAAGCTTACCAAACAGATCTTTGGTGCATATGGTAAGAACTCGGATGATGTTTGTAATAAGAGGTTTCAGAAGCTCATCCTGAATCACAAGGTCAGGATCTACCAATAAACATGACTGCAAAAGCCTGGACAAAGATGCCAGGTACTCGAGGAGAAAGGACACCTATTGGCAAAAGGAGATAAAGTGAAACAAATGTATCAGAGGAAAAGCCCATCTCAGTGATCATGTATTTTACTCTTCTATGCATTGTAAGTCACTTCCTTGTAAATAAGTTAATAAAAGGCTAAAAAAATAATAATCATAATTTTCAAAGATCTTAAATTGAACACATAGCAGATGAAGCATTATTTTTCTCATAAGCATATCGTTAATGGCCACATTAACCACCATCAACTATAATAACATCAAACCAGACAATATTTATAAAGTCAACAATTGAATCCCATTTAGAAAAAAAAAACTCTTAGAAAGGTTTATAAATATAATTTTTCAAGTAGCTAAATTGTGAAATCAATATTCTGAATGAAGCAGAAAAGGGCATTCCAAAGCCATAAAGCCTATAATTTTGCAAAGAAATAAAGAAAAATGACAAAATACTCTTCAAGGTACACAACTGGGGCTTGGGGGAGGTAGCCAAATGCTTAATTATTACTACAAATAAAATGCAAATCATTTGAAGTTTGCTCTCAACTATCCTTCAGCATAAAATTACTACTCTTAATTATAAAGGTAAAATTCACTCTTCCCCAATATTACCAATAAAACCATCTCTGGAATGTTGCTTGAAATATTATAAAAAGTACTAGAGGCCTGGTGTACCCTGTGGGATCAGGCCTAAACCAGCAGTTGGACATCCCTCTCACAATCTGGGACTGCTGGCTCCTAACCGCTCGCCTGCCTGCCTGCCTGATTGCCCCTAATCGCTTCTGCCTGCCAGCTGATCACCCCGTAACTGCTCCCTGCCGGCCCAATCGCCCCCAACTGCCCTCCCCTGCTGGCCCGATCACTCCCAACTGCCCTCCCCTGCTGGCCTGGTCGCCCCTAACTGCCCTCCCTTGCTGGCCTGATCACCCACAACTGCCCTCCCCTGCCAGCCATCTTGTGGCTGTGGGCGCCACCATCTTTGAGGACGGGGCAGTCAATTAGCATATTCCCTCTTTATTAGATAGGATTAACTGACAAAAGTACTTTTTTTAAAAAAGTAATTCTCTGGATAGGCAAAAATTAAAGAATAAGCTGTGATGTCTCATTTATCCATTATCCCCAAGAAATGAGATAGTCCACACAAATCAACTTTAGAGAGAGATTCTGAAGCACCTCTCTGTACAGGTGTGTACACACATACACACATTTTCCTCCCACCTCATTCTGAGGCCATTAACTCCATGTGACTGTTGTGAGGATTACATAAATGATAGAAATAAGCCCCTCATATATGTTTAGTACTATAATTACTCACTCATCCTATGAGTACTGAATGAACACCTGCCATGGGACAGGTGCTATGTTGACACCGAGGACCCAATGGTACACACAAATCAGGTAAGGCCCTGCCTTCGTGGGGCTCTTCATAACCTCTGACTTCATCTGTCCTCATGTTCTACACCAGCCCCTCTGGCCTTGCTGCTTTTTGGCCAAACACACCCCTGCTCTGTCCCACAGGACTAGCTTCCTCACTTACTTCAAGTCGCATGTCACTGTCTGAAAGGCCTCCCGACCACCTTATGTGGAAAAACTCTACCCTCCCAACTATGACATCACTTCCCTTTCCCTGCTTTAGACTTTCTTCTTAGATGTCCACCAATGACATCATCAGGCATATATGGATTTGTTCTGGATCTTTGTTTTATTCACTTAGGGAAGATGCTGGTATACACCATGTCCTTGAGAAGGCACTTAAAGCAAACAGACACACAGACACTCACCTGAGCCTGCGTGTGTTCCACCGGGGGTGACGAAGGCAGCGGGGCCTTGAGTTCCTGGACACACGTCTCTATGAGGGTGGCATCTGCAATACTGTTTAGGACAGAAAAAGAAAACCCTTCAGATGATTAGTAGGCTTCTAACTAAAGATTAGTCAGAATTTGAAATCTGAATGTAACCTTGAATAGAATTCAAGAGAAAGGATTTTTATAAAGAAAGTCAATGTTTATAAAAAGCTATTGTGCAACACAGGAAAAGATCTTATCAGATAAATGTGGGAAGCAAAGAATTCTGAAGAAAAATATCAAAATCTTATTAAAACATTACTTCTAATCCTCATATTAACCCCACTGAGTAGGTGTCATCAATGACACTCCAAAGAGGAACTTTCCAAAGGCTGCAACACAAGTGAGTAAATGACCTCTAAGTAGACCTTAAGTTGGACTGAATTACATATCTAAGGCCTTTCTTACTATACCATATAACCAATAAGAAAATCAGAAAAAGTTATGTCAGAGGCTTATTAATATTAGATAAATGAATGAACCAAATCATAATTTCCCTAAATTCTATGAGAATACTTTCCGTCTTGGTAACTAAATAACTCCAAATGAATTTTTTAAATGATCTTTCAACCCATGGACATTATTCTTATATGAGCACCAGGGAGCTAAATCCCCAAACTCCTTCCTTCCAGTTAGAATGAGCAAGGGGACTGAATATTCCTTGAGTGTGGTGGAAGACAAGTAGGGCTTAGAGCCTCTGAATTTTACGAAATCAGGATTTTTTTTGAGGATGTGGGCTTAATAGTCAATATAACAAACCAATACGAGCGGTTTAATGGATCTAAAATAAAAGTTGTCAGTACAATTCTGGCCAAAGCAAAAACCTGCAGTCTAATGAGCCTTCAAATGATGAAGAAATATCCAGAACATGAAACCATACAGTGAGTCATGAATACAGCTTGTGGGATTCACCTCCACCACCATGGCTCTCTGGGAGTACTTCTCTCTTACCCACAGAGCAGCTCTATGAGCCGAGCCTGTCGGAAGGCAGATGCTGTGTCTTGTGGAGCGATCACCAGGAGGCTGTCTGAGAGGCTGCAAATAGCTGACAGCAGGGGTGGGGTGACCAGGATGCATGGTCTGGGCAGGAGAGCAGAAAGGGTAGAGTCATGAGGGAGCCGTGGGGACACTGTTTCAGGCTGACCTAGGATTGAAAACAAGCATAGAAATGTCACTATTTGGTTTACTTTGCGGTTATGTGCAATAGTCTCAAACTCTGATGACCAGAGGAAAGTTCCTGAACGTGCCCAAGAGAGATGGAATTCCCTGAGTGCTTGACGCATCTCAACCCTGAGGATGGGGAGTGAGACATCCACCTCCACTGTGTGTGCGCACATACATACATGTACACTTGTGAGTGTGTCTGCATATCCATGCACACAATACACAAGTGTGTGCACATACATGTACTCAGGGGTGTCTCTGTGTGCATGTACATGTACATGTGTATGTGTGCCTTGGATGAAAGTGCAAGGGCCCAATAAGAAAGGCAGAGCATGGTGTTGTGTCCCAAGCACTCAGAAACAGAGGAACAAATACACCGTCCACAACCCTTTTTCTGAGATTCGGGATCAGAGTGTTTCAAACTCAAAATAGTGTTAGATTTTGGAAAGATAATAACTCCAAATACCATGTGTTAATTGACACTTCCAGCAGGATCTTGGCAACAGCATACCACCACCTCTACACGTAGCATGTGCACAACCACAGTAGCAAACGACTAGAGGGCAGGTGCTGCAGCCACATGCACTCAGGTATGAGCGAGGGTTCTCACGAGTGAGTCAGAAAACGTTCAGTGTTCAGAGACTCTGGGTTTTAGAACTGACAACATGAGACTGGAGCTTCCCTAGAAGACTCGGCAGGGAATAGCTAAAAAGAAAGCTGATCTGCCTCAAGATTCTCTTTCATGACCCTCACTCCTTACTTCTTTTTTAAAGAAGTATTATATTTTAAATAAATTCAGTTTTACAAAAAGTACAAAGAATTCCATATACCTTCAGCGAGATCCCTAAATATTAACACTTCATCACATTTTAGCTATTTACCTACCTATTTTCTTATGTACTACTAGAGGCCCAGTGCACGAATTCGTGCACAGGTGGGGTCCCTCTGCGTGGCCTGCAGAGATCGGGCCCCAGCTGACACTCCCAGCCTCACAGCCCTGCCTAGTACCCCACCTTGACCTGGCGCCGCCCCCTCACCTGCTCTACCATCCTGCTTGCGGGACAATCGATCGGGGCCGGTCCCCAGCCCGGCTCCCTCAGCACCTGGGAGCTGGGCAGTGGCCCTAGCCCTGCCGCCACTGGTCAACATCTGTGGGGCAACCGGCGGGGTGACTGGGTCCCCACTCGCACCCACCTTGGCCTGGCACCGCCCGCTCACCTGCTCCACCATCCCTCTGCAGTCCTACTCTCATCAGGGCCCATCGGGGCTGGCAGTGCCTCCACTGCCACCTGCTGCCAGCGCTGCATCGCTAATGCCCACCATGTTCCGCGCCATCCCCTGGTGGTCAGTGCATGTCATAGCAAGTGGTGGAACTCCCAGTTTCCCGGTCCAATGACCACCCAATGGGGCAATTTGCATATTAGGCTTTTATTATATAGGATTTGTAAGTTGCAGACAAAATCCCCTTTAATTTCCTAAACAGGGATTTTGTCTTTTATAATCACAGGACAATTATCAAAACCAGGAAATTAACAATGAAGCAGCAGTACTATCTAATCTACCTTTTCCAAATCACACATATTATCCAATGAATGTCCTCTACAGCAGCAGTCGCCAACTGGTGGTCCGCAGACCACTGGTGGTCCATGGGTCCAAAAGGTTGGTGACCACTGCGCTATAGCAAAGGAAAAAGTCCTTTTCCTTGTTTGGATCCAGGTTGGGATCACGCTCAAGTCCTCAACTGGAGGAGCTGCTCCGTCTTGCTTGGTCTTTCAGGACCTGACACTGGTTATGTGGTAGAAGGTCAGATGCTGGGAGTTTCCTCCTGAGGAGACCTTCAGCACACCACATCAGGAGAATCATGATTCCTCCTTGTCCCATTATAGGTGGTGTGAACTTTGGACCTTTTGATCAAGGTGGGGTCTATTATGTTTCTCCACTATAAAGTTATAATTTTTCCCTCCATAATTAATTCTTTCAGGGAGGCACTTTGGGACTATATATTATAAAGAAAGATATTATTTTTTGAATCAAATAAAACTGGGAAAATTAAATTTAGGTACTTCCACAGAAATAGTTCAAATGGTTTAAGGGAAATTTTTAAATACTATTCACAAACTATGTGTTACATATCTGTCTAGGGCAAGCATGCAGCAGAGAAGAACATGAGCAAAACAGGAGGACCACAGCATTGAGGAAACTCAAACTCACTCAGTATTTTCAATATAATTTTTATATTTTATCTGGACAGAATTATCCCAGTTATCTATATGTATAATACTCAAATAGACTAACATTCTTATTTTGTAGTGATTGAACTTTATAAATCAAATGTAGGCTTAAAGACCATGAGACCCTGTTAATGGTTTTCTTATAACATAAAATAATTTTCTTTTAGAAAAGTAAGAAACTAAATTTAAAAATGAAAAGCTGGATGTCTAAAGGGGCCCTAATGTATATGCCAGAAAAAATACTTGTTATCCTGTTCTAAGTCACACTGGGACATGATAATCCCCAAGTTAATCAAGAAGAACAGAATAAGAAATAAAAGGACTAACCAGCTGCACTGGAAAATCCTGCCAGACGTTCCAACTGAGGGAACTAAAATCTCATTATCACTTATAAGAAATTGTATCTTAATACTATTTAAAGACATCTAAGCACCACACACTGCTCTGGTGTTGAGGCTCACTGACAACTTAAGTACAGTGCTCTCCAGCACCGTACAAGGACTGTGAAGACTCCACAAAAAGGTGAGAACATTTTTTCTGTCAAATACATACACTGAAGGGATTGGTGATAGGCAAAACTGTGCATGAATATACATTCTAAGCACAGTCCTTGAAAAGAAAATAGTCTAAATCAAGAGTAATGAAACAAAAAAACCCACACAAGTGTACATATGTCCACACAAAAAAAACTGTACATAAATGTTCATAGCATTATTATTCAAAATAGCTAAGCAAAACAAATACAAATGACCATCAACTGATGAATGGGTAAATAACAGATGGTATATTGATGCAGTAGAATATTATTTGGAAATGAAAAGGAATTAAGTATTGACACACACTATAACATGGATGAACCTTGAAAACATCATGCTAAGTGAAAGGTATCAGACACAAAAGGCCACATGTTGTATGATTCCATGTATATGAAATGTCCAAAAACCGGCAAATCTATAAAGAGGGAAAGTATATTAGTGACTGTGTAGGGCTGGGGAGGATGCGGGAGTGGGGCAGTGACTGCTAATGGATACATGGTTTCTTTTGGGAGTGATGAAAATATTCTAAAACAGATTGTGGTGACAGCTGCACAACTCTGTGAATACATTAAAACCAATAAATTGTACCCTTAAAATGGGCGGACTGCATGGCATGTGAATTATATTTCAATAAAGTTGTTTAAAAAAGAGTAATATAACATAGGCTTAGAGATAAATATTCATGAAATTCATTATCAAATTTTATTTTGTATTCTGTATCCTTAGCTATTTCAACAATCTGAGTTTGCTCCTTTTGAGCTCAAGAAAATCAAATAAGTATTTCCTACAATTAAATACTTTCGTATATTGTCGATATAAACTGCTAAAAACCAAAATGGGAAATTGTTTAGGAAGTTATGGAACAAATACTGAAATAAAAATTCAGACTAATGTCTTAAGCAGGTATTTCTGAAGTTTTAGAAAGCATTTTCTGCGCAGACGCTCATACTTCAGTGTTTAAAATTACCTTCTCTTTAGATAGTATATTCCCTGCAGGTTAGGAATTTAATGCTAAATTATAACCTTCAAGTATAATTATATATGTACATGTACATGTATATACATTTGGAAGCATAATAGAGTTGGAAGCAGTCCCTAACACAAAGTATAAAGTTTACATATTGCCATTAATAAAAATAAATCCGAGGCTACTCATTACTCATTTGAAATAAAGACTCCATGGATTCTGTGTGCTTTAAAATGGAAGCACAATCTTTGAAAAACACTCAGGATTAGAATCTCTTCACTTTCACAATCACTGTGGTAAATTAAAGTGTTTTTTCAAAGGAGGGAAAAAAATGAAGTTAACTATATTCATAGTTCCCCAGTTATCTATGTTTAACTAAGAAGGAACCATATGGCAGCCAGGCTATTTTTGGGATGGCAAATTCCAATTTATTAGTTAAAAGTATTTGTTTTGTTACTCTCTGATATATATATTCTAATTTATTCCATCATGTTCTGTGACATTTCGTTTAGTTCTTATCTAGACATTTTGTTCTGGGACTTATTTAATTTTGGTCTTATCTAGACATTTACTTTCAAAATATCTGTCTGAACCACCTTGTCACTTTTCTTTCTGAAAGTGGAATGTCTTTCTAAAGGGTACCTGGAGCCACAAACTGGTCGTGTGAGGCTTCCGGGAGAGACGCAGCTGAGGTCACTGGTGATGATAGTCCCACACTCCCCGATGAAGATGCCACCTATGGACCAGCAAGAAAATTGTTACACACGGAAAATGAAGCACAAGCAGTATATACACAAGACAGACATCCTTAAACAGGTTTATGGCAAAACTACATTTGCTAGTCGAACTAGAAAACGTTCCATATTTTGAGAGTCATCACAGTTTTTGAACGGCCTTTTCTTTTCTTTTTTAAATTGATTTTAGAGAAAGGACAAGAGAGAGAGAGAGAGAGAGAGAGAGAGAGAGAGAGAGAGAAACAGAGATGAGAGAAACACTGATCTGTTGCCTCCTACACATGCCCTGACCAGGTATGTGCCCTGACGCGACTGAACCTACCACCTTTTGGTGTTTGGTATGACACTCCAACCAACCCAGTGACACCAGCCAGGGCTTGAGTGACATTTTCTACTTTTTCTTATAGGACCTGTTACAGTTTTTGTAAATTAGTAACTCACAGGAGTGAGGTTTTGATTTGAAGCCCATTAAGATTATTAAGGTCCCAATAAGACCTATTTTCTCTTATTACCTAAATGTTAAAAGGCTGAAATATACAACTTTACCTATAAATTCACTGTGTCCTTGAGATATTTTGCATTTTTTTGCTTTTTATTACCTTAATTTATCTTTCTATTTATTTTTAGACTCCACATATAAGAGAAATCACATGGTATTTGTCTTTCTCTGTCTGAATTATTGCATTTAACATAATACCCTTGAGGTCCTCCCTTGTTGTTGCAAATGGCAAGATTTCATTCTTTTTTATGGCTGAATAATATTTCATTGCATACTTAACACCATAATTTCTTTATCCGTTCACCCACTGAAGGATAGTTAGATTGTCACCATATACTGCTTATTGTAAAAAAAAAAAAAAAAAAATATGCTGGGATGCATACTGGTATATCTCTTTGAGTTAATGTTTCCATTTTCTTTGGATTAATTTCTTGATTTCTTAACTCAAAAGAGCTTTTTAAAGTTTCAAATGGCACACACCAATTTTAATAGTGCCTATGAAAAAATTACCATAAGTACTAAAATATTTTTCTTATCTCTCCCCATATTGTAAAAAAACTCTTTAAAAACTTAGGCAATATGCCAACACTATGTTTCAGAATACAACTTTTTTAAAACATTAAATATAACAAATTCTGTAGAAGGAAAACACAATTTCACTACAGGTTTATAAGATGAAAAGATTGTGTGGCCTTCCTCAATTTGAAGAAGCCCAAACTGATGAGTTTTGCACCTCCTATGTGAAAAATACCTTACCTAGAGAGGTGATCACTCTGTCTTACCACCAATTTAATTTCTCTGTGATAGCATGAACTTCACATACCTGGATAAGGTCCATGTCTGTGTACGCAGAAGGCCTGAGCTGTCAAGTGAACTTAGGAATCAATCCTGCCTCACACACTCAAATACTATAACCCTCCCCACATATTGATGGCATATTTATAATACACTTCAAGTAGGGTATCTTAGACTTGATATATAAAATAGAATGAAAGCAAAAACCAAGGTTATGTTCATTCACAATTTCTAATACAAAAAACTTAAATTGGAAGAAAATGGTAGATGAAATTAATATACAGTTTTTAAAGTTCCCTCATTCAACTTGAAGACCTTAATCTTCTCTCATCACTTGAAGTTTGACATTTTGCAAAAACAAGAAATAAGTGATAGGAACCTGTAGCCAAGAATGTAAGCTCCCCACATAAAGTTATCTAAAAATATAAACCTAGAAAATTTTCAGTCTAAGAAAATAACTCATAAAAGGGCATGTGTTGTTTTATTTTACATTCAGTGTAGTCACATTAACATTTTTTAGAATAGCACCGAAATAAAAAAGTTAAGAACTCTGAGACTTTGTGGGTCCCAGTAGATCCCAGAGGGATCAATAGTCATCTCTACCTAATCCTCTTAGTTTGGGTCTTAGCAGATACCTTGTGTATGTGCATTTGTACACACACAAACTCATTAGACTTGAGTCATTAAAATGGCCTACATGCAAAACCACAATCTAGACTTTCTCTCACTTTCACATCTGCCACATGACACATCCTGAGATTTCGCATTTACCTCCATATAATAAGACAAATGAAACTGTGTTTTACTTGAACTGAGTCTATATACTTGTAGCCTTATCACCACACTGGTATTACAGAGGCAATGAAAGCCTATCAGTGCAGAGAAACTGATGCTACTTAAACTACAGTGCTAAAAGACTCACATTTTGCTTATAAACACTAAAAAAAAATAATATTTCATCAATGTGCTTATAAATAGAAGATTTCTAAATCATGTTTCATTGTAAAATAAACAGTTACAATTGTAAGAGAATCTTTCTGAAATAGCAAGAAACACAAAGCCATTTACCATATCAAAGTAGAATTTGAGTTTAAAAACAATTTCTTGTCTTATGAAGAAAATGTGTCAAATGTTCAAAACTGTTTCTTGGTATTCTGCCTTACAGAAACAAAGGAGCTCACTGGATACTTTAAAAATTTTTCAAAGTTCATTTAGGAGTTAGATATTTTATTTGTCAAAATGAATTCATAATACCTTTCATCCTCTTTCATCAAAAGCAGCATTGGTGCCTAAACAAGTCATTTTTTAAAAATTTATAAGATAACAAAGGTAGAAAATGAGGATTTGTGGTATGAAAAAAGATAGGGTACAAAACTGCTCACATTTTTAAAACATGGCAAAAATGAGGTAATTGTCCTTGGCCTGCTCTCCAGTCTATGAAATAACTTTCAATTACCATCAAACAAAAGTCAAGCCATAATTCTCTAATGCCAATTTTAATGTTTCATGCCATGTTACTCTGCTGAAATATCTTTCTATCTGTATCTTCACAGCTATTACATATTATCTCTTCATAGCCAAAAACAGAATCAGCTCTCTTGGCTAATCTTATCTAAAATCCCTTAGAAACTTCTCATACCTTCTATTTTCCCATGTTTTAAAATTGTGAGTAGGTGCTTTAGGTCAGAAGAATGGCAGCATAAGAGATTCCCTGGCCTCTCCCCCTGAAATTTCAACAAGTTAACCAAATATAATTCAACAAAGAATTCCCTGCTCAATATAGAGGCACACCTGAGAGACCTGCACATTGAAGGTGGGGAATAAACGTAGAGGTGGGAAGGGAGGAAAGCTCAGCTGGCCCACAGATGCAACCCTGTAGCTAGGAGCTCTTGGCTCTGCCTAGAGAGGGGAGGACGCCAGGGGAGAAGGAGATCCTAATATAAGGTGACAGTAGAAGAGTTGACTTTGGGTGGTGGGCACACAGTGCAATACAGATCTTGTAACATAGAAACCCACCCCTGAAACCTATATGTTCATGTTGACCAATGTCATTCCAATAAATTTAATTTTAAAAAAGGGGAAAATGTGAATAGACTTGTACCCTATCTTTTCTCATAGTACAATCCTCATGTTCTTCCGTTACTCTCTCTTGTTTTTTTTAAAGACTAAATATGGTCATAAAGCTGTTATAGCACACTGGTATGTACTAGGTATAAACACCTATCTAGTTTGGATACTTCTGAGAACTAGAAAAGTGACTCGGGAGGAAAAACAACTACTACCTGGGGATGGGGACACTGAACTAGACAGAAGCCATCTCTGAACCGGCTTATTTACAAGGGGAATACCCCCGAGGTGACAATGACACCCCTTACTCTATGTGTAATTTACAAAATTCCAATCCTTCCAGAGCCAAGCAACTGAACGAATATCTGTTAGATTACACCATCAAGTCCCTATGGTGTAATCTAAGGATCTGACCCAAATCAATCCTAGAGCTTTCCTTAGAAAGACAAAATGGAAAAACGAAACACCAATCAATAAACTGCATCCTTTGTTAAAACTGTGAGATACACTAAACAGTTATATAAATAACCACATAAGCTTATTAGCAAGATTTCCATCATGCAACTGATACTTCAATTTGTAATTTTAAAATTTTCTTATGCCCGAGAAAGGTTTAGTTGGTCTAGGTACTGAGAGCTTATGTTTAAAGTAATACTGGTATAATAAATAAATTCTCCAGGTTTTTCTCCTGTTGGGACAGAGAGATAGAGTGTGTTGAGCATGGTAAGATGAGCAGAATTAGGGTAATTAAACTACTTCGGTGAATAAAAATCCTTAATTTGGTAAAAAGCCACTGATGTCCAAACTCTTCTGTTTGGAAGTCAAAAAAGAAAGAAAAGAGTTGACTGTAAAAATTCTAATGGATAATACCAGTCTTTTGAGAAACTTCAATAAATAAATCTAACATAGGACTATATTTAAAATTTCTTTTAAAAAACAGATTCTAGCCCTAGCCAGTTTGGCTCAGTGGATAGAGCGTCAGTCAGCCTGTGGACTGAAGGGTCCCAGATTCGATTCTGACCAAGGGCACATGCCTGGGTTGCGGGCTCGATCCCCAGTAGGGCGTAGGGCGTGCAGGAGGCAGCCAATCAATGATTCTCTTATCATTGATGTTTCTCTCTCTCTCTCCCTCTTCCTTCCTTTCTGAAATCAATAAATATATTTTTTAAAAAAAACACAGATTCTATTGCTACATAATTCTTAAAATGTATGTTGCATCCTAACACAAACAAGTTAAAGGCTTTCACATTAAAAGAGGTGCTTCTATTTGATTACAACAAATAATATATTTCAAAAGTTTTTCTCAGAAAATCCAGTATACTAATCTGTAAGATTTATGTTATTGTAAAATTGAGAAATACAAGTTTGATTTGCTTTCACTTTTTGTACTTAAGTCTTTTTGTATAGGATAAATACAACTTGCTATCTACAAAATAACTAAGATAGCCCAACATTAAATAGAGCAATTACTTTTTACTGTACACCTACTATGAGCAAAGAACTGAAAAATGTACAGATTTTTCAGGTCAATAGCCCTTTAAACAAACAGGGTAGCCTAAGAAGAATTACGTTTAAGCACATATTAATGCTGCCCATATGTGAACTAAATAAACTCCTTTTTGCATTTAATCATATTATTTCTCTTATTGAGACAAAGATAGATACTATTTCTAGCTTGGGAAGGAAAGCATGACATCTAGTGGAACCAGGGTAATTATTCTACTTTTCCAAATAAAGGTTCAATTTAGCACTGAAAACCAACTCTTCTGAGTCTAGAAAAAAATAAAAGACTATTAAAACTGTAGGAAAAAGTACCAGTCTCTTCAGAAACTGTGTGGTAAGTGACTCCTATATAATGCCTGTATAATAGCTATTATTCTCATACTGTTGTGCTCCTGGAAGCACAGGTGACAAGCTTTTCTGTCCTAGGGTCTACTAACACAGTAATTGTTCCCAAAACACTTTACAATAAAACATACTGTTTTCCAGGGGAGAATAAGTGATTCTGTGTGCTTGTAAAACAAATGAAAACCAGTATCATTTATTATTTAGAAATATTTAGTGTGTCAAACTTTTTAGACTATAGCAACGTATGAATGGGGAAAAAAAGGCAGGTATACATAAATTCCAGGTATCCTATATAATAAAAGGGTAATATGTAAATTGACCCTAACAGCAGAACAGCTGAGAATGACCTGTCACTATGACACCCACTGACCACCAGGGGGCAGATGCTCAAGTCAGGATCTGCCCCCTGGTGGTCAATGCGCTCCCACAGGGTGAGCTCTGCTCAGCCACAAGCCGGACTGACTGCTGCAAGCGCAGCGGTGGTGACAGGAGCCTCTTCTGCCTCCTTGGCAGCGTTAAGGATGTCCAACTGGAGCTTAGGCCCGCTCCCTGGCAGGTGAACATCCCTCAAGGGGTCCCGGACTGCAAGAGGGCGCAGGCCGGGCTGAGAGACCCCAGAGTGCACAAATTTTCGTGCACCGGGCCTCTAGTTTCATATAATCAAGAGGAGCTTCTGTCTGATGCATGTGTGTGGAAATGTGTTCATTAGTACCACCTGGAATCTTTGAATTGGGTCAGCTGTCTCCAAACTGCTTTGGTCTTAAGCAAAATTTCAAGGTCATCAAGCATTATTAATCAGTTAAGATCTGTTCACCTCTTCTACAACCATTATAAAAATTTAAAGTTTTGGTTGAATCAGAAAAGATAGGAAAGAGGATGAAAACTCATCTAAAAGGATAGTCAGTGTAGGGACATGAGCAAGGCAGCCCCTCGATTTGCTCAGCTAGAACTTCAAGTAAATTGCAGCTGTTATAACCAAACAAACCTTAGAATTCCTATCAGGCTTCTCTCTCCACTATGTAAATTCAAATTGTTTCACAGATTCAAAAGGAAGCACTTATGAATTCTTTGGAAGTACCATTGTTTCCGAAGTGGAGAGAGAACTAGGGTCTCGGTCTTGATGGGACATTCTAGATGGAGCCCTCCAAAACTTGAGTGAGTCATCCAAACCTGTGACAACAGGAAAACAGTCAACACGAATAGTCTCCTGGGTTCTGTAACAATTAACAGAAAAACAGCCATCACATGAAACCAGTCAAGAACTAAGATATGAGGTTGGCCTAATTTTTATTTGCCTAATTAATTTATATGTAAAGCTTGTTTTACAGAAAATTTAATGCAATTAGCTGACTGTGCTTTAGCTTAATCTAACACAATTTATCAAGAGCACCAGTTCTTGATAAATTGCAAATGTAATGTGCATAAGAATCACACAGAGCTTGTTATAGCAGTTCCTGGGTCCAATTCCAGGACATTTGTCCATTTCCCAAATCAGGGAGGGCCCCTACATTTGCATGGCTCCAGGGCCAAGCTCTGAGTAACACAGATCCAAAGACATCCAAACAATTAAATGGGTCACTTTCCTAATAGAGATGGACATTTATTTAGAATGTCCAAAATGTCATCAAATATAATTTTCCTCTTAATTCTTCCAAGAAATGAGCAGAAAAGAGAATTAGAAATTTACTTTTAAATATTTCATGATAAAGAAACTTCATGTCTCCAATTTACTCTTAAATGTCTCAGAAAAAAAATACATACATACGTACACATATGAGTAAATTTTATTCATACACATGGCATGAGGGCAAATATAATAAAATGTTAACATCTGGGAATTCTTGTACCTTTTCTGTAAGTGTGAAATTATGTCAAGATTTTTTTAAAATGACTTTAAATTAATTTTAAAATTTATTTTTATTTTAAATCATTAGAAATTAATATAAGACATAATTATTATCTACGTGCTAAGGTCTTATACTCCAAGAGAATCTACAAACAGAAATGAAAAAGTTTCAGCAAGATATTTTGATAAATGAGTAACATGCCAAATATAAATAACTTTTGCTATATTAGCAAAACAAATTAGAGAACTTAGTAGGTCTTATTCTTGATTGCCTAGGAAGAACCTTTCCAAAGTTCAAGACAATAGTAGAGGAAAGTATAAAACTTTGCTGAAGGGTATGAAAACTTATGAAACATTTATATGATTTCAGAAATGGTTTCTATGAAGTATTTATAATGTAGAAAAATGCTTAGGCAATGTTTAGTGAAAGAAGGGGATACAAAAATGTACATAAGATATGAATACAATTATATAAAACAAACAAAAGCTATAGAGAGGAAGATGCCTGGAGGAAAATACACCCTAACGCAACAAAGGAAATATCTGGATAGTGGGACCAGAGGAAAAAAACAATTTTTCCTGTGTACTTGGCATAATTTTTCAAACATCTTATAATACACTGGTCTTTAACAGTTTAAAATGTGTTATATTTTATAAAAATCCTATATAATAAAAAGGTAATATGCAAATTGACCGTCATGCCCTCGCACAAGATGGCTGCTCCCACATGATCAAAGATGGCCACCACAAGATGGCCTGCAGGAGAGGGCAGTTGGTGGGGACCAGGCCAGCAGGGGAGGGCAGTTAGGGAAGACCAGGCCTGCAGGGGAGGGAAGATGGGGGCGACCAGGCCTGCAGGGGAGGGCAGTTAGGGGCAACCAGGCCTGTAGGGGAGGGCAGTTGGAGGAGAGCAGGCCAGCAGGGGGTGCAATTGGGGGTGAGCAGGCCAGCAGGGGTGGCAGTTGGAGGCAAGCAAGGGGGGCCGGGCAGCAATTGGGGGTGATTAGGCCTGCAGGCAGAGTGGTTAGGGGCAATCAAGCAGGCAGGCAGGTGAGCGGTTAGCAGCCAGTGGTCCCAGATTGTGAGAGGGCTGTCAGACATCCCCCGAGGGGCCCCAGATTGTAGAGGGTGCAGGCCGGGCTGAGGGACACCCCCACCCCCGGCCATGCACGAATTTTGTGCACCGGGCCACTAGTCTAAATATAATGTACCTACCGTTTAAATCACTGCTTTCTGAAGTTCCATTAGGAGCAGAACAACTCAAATCAAAGGTATACAGTCCCAGGTAACAATGTTTCACCATCTGATGCAAATGTTCATAGAAATGGCAGTGATACAAGAGAGCCTGCAGCGCAGGCTTTCCTACCAGCGACAATCCAGAGTCCTCATCATGGACACAGGGGCCCTGGAGGAAAAGAGGGAGAGAAAGAGAGACAGTGAATTATCACATGATTTCTTCAAAAAGACCCACTATCTCCCCACACTCCCCAGGTGCGACCTGGCCTCTCCCCTGCCTGTCCTGTGCAGCAGACCTAGGGCATTACTTCCCAGCACTCTAGGTCTTTGCGGCCTAATGATCCACTGAAGGCAGAGGCTCCACTCCATCTCTTGAGGGGCCATTTTATTTAAAATTCTTCTATAAAATGGTGCAACTTTAATCAAGTAATTATGTACTTGAGCCATAAACTCAAAAAGCTACTTTACAACCTATACAAAACAGTAAGTATTAAAATATCAGAAATAATGTGGTCCAAGTAATTACATTCACAATTAGTCTTCACACCTATGAATAAGCTAGATAAAATACATGGCTCCTCAATATTCATAGTGAAAGCTGTCTGCCACTTTCCTTTCCACTGAACTAACCCTGCCAAGGGAACAGCCACAGGCACTGACGCACACTTCCCACCAGGAAATTATAACTAAAGAAAAAGTATGATTAACAGCTTAGAAAAACTTGAGATATGATATAAACTCACAGTGCAAGAAATAAATAAATAAAAATGTTAAGGTTTGGAAAAAATCACCCAAATAAATATTTTTAATCACACACACACAGGCCAGAGTGGTCATGGTCCTGGAAGCAGAGATTAGAAAGTGTAACCACAGCCCAATAAGTGGATCTGTAGCAAATTACTGGTTTTCACTTTTTAGAATCAATCTACATAGATAAAAGGAGGCTGCAGAAGAGAATGTAAATGCAACCAGCCTTCACAAAGTAAAAGTAAAGATAAAACTGGCAAAGATTAGCAGAAGTGGGGAGAAGCTACTAATAAAAGGATAGGAACATCTTAGCCACATCCTCTTGCCTTCTAAATGGAGCCAAGAGACGGGATCCATAGACAACAGGACCAGAAACAGCAGGCGACCAGTGGAGAAAGTGAGAAGGTAATAGAACTATATGGGAGGAGATTGTTTAAATAAGCTAAATCCTATGTGTCGACACAGCACAGGAACAAACATTATTGCAAACATGCTGAAGAATTAAAATCAGTAGGAGGCAAAGCTGTCTCTGTGAATGGAGAGATATAGTGAATTTCATTGTAAATTCATTCAAAATATTTTTAACTTCTCAAAGAAAACCAAATCATCTGAAATATATACATATTACACAACCATTATTCATTTTTCATTTGATTTAGTTTAACTAAACATTAAGCCTGAATCTCCACAGGCCCAAGCTTCCTGGTGGCAATAGCATATTAACAACAGAGCTTTACTCAGGCAGTGAAGCCCTGCCCAGCATACGCACAAAGATGGCCTGACTCAGGCTTTCCAGATGACTAACGCTACAAGGGCCAGGACAATGGAGCCTTTCATGCACAGGCCAGGCTCCGCTCCACAGGTCCACCAGTAATTGATGGGGCTGTCATCCCACGCACTGGGGAGATCAGCTCAGTCCACTTGCTCTGACTCAGGATGTCTATATTCTTACCAGCCCTGCCCTCAGGTGAGTGCTGAGGCTGCCAGATCATCTGCAGAATTGCCAGGGAAGCGGAGAAGGACAGTACGTAAAGCAAGAAAACCCTTCAAATCACTAGGTGCCATTACAAATGAATTTGTGAAGAAAAAAATTAATTATGTCATAGAATATTTAATTTGAAAATATTATTTTCAAGGATGCAATAAGCTATAATATTAATATTCAAAAATATTTTACTCCTAGCATCAGAGTTCTAATATATCCATTAGCTATGATTCAGAAAGAAATGGGAACAAAATAAACATTACATTTGTGAACAGAGAATTAATATTTTCCAGGAGAAAAAAAAATTATTGATATATAAGAAAATTTTTAAATGCTATAATGCAATCAAGAAATTAGAAAAATGATCCTAATTACATAAGAAAACCTTAACTACATATAAATTATGAATATAGTTAAGATGATATTGCTTCTCTAAGTACTTATTGTTTTGTTAAATCAATACTCGTAATTACTTGTGATGAATACATTAAAGAATGAAAAGTGTGCACTGATAATTATCACATTGAATATGAAAATATTCTATACTATGACTATAAATGACAACTATCTAAAACACACACAAACACGTATGCAGACAGTTTACAGCTGTGCCCACTAAGAATGCACGGAACTAATGACATCCACTCCCGCCCTGCCCAACAATGAGCATATCTAGAACCCACATCTCTATCAACAGAAATCAAGGCTCTTTGAGCAGATGTCTAATTCCACGCTGGGGCTGGGAAAGTCTAGAACATCTTGCTGTACCAGAAAGTGAGGAAGACTACTGAAGACAGGTGAAAAGGACACAAGACTCTGTGAAGGGGCTCCTTTTGGACAAATCTGGAACAATTTAAACATCTAAATAAATAATGACAGAAACAGATTATAACCCATGAAACAAAACAAGTTTCCTGAAGTTCATACTGGTGTAAATAAATAAAAAAGTGAATAAAAAAATAAATGGGGAACAAAGGAAAGCTCTTCCTTAGAGTAAAATGTAATAAATGTAGAAGAAATGATGGAATTAGAAAATCACCATTTGGCAATCATTCTGTAACAACTGCTTTAGACAAGAATCTCGAGTGGAAAAAAGTTAAAACTAATGAAAGAAAATTGATGAGAAATAGATATTTATAGTCTCAAAGTACCTCCCATAACTCCACAATGAATAACACAGGGGACGTTACCTCAACCAAGTGAGTAAAGTTAGCATGCCCAGTAATGGGACAGAGAAAGCAGGTCTCCTTCCTGATACACTGCACTGAGAACACGTGCTTCCATGGCTTCTCTGTAAAACTACGGAACCTGAATCTAATCATGAGAGAACAGGCACACCTATTTAAAGAGTATTACAGCAACTAAGTAGGCTGCACTCCTCAAAAATGCTTAGGTCACAAATGCTAAACATTCAGCAACTATTTTAGATAAAGAAGCCAAATAGACATGACGACTTGTGTAACACGTGCATAGTAAACACCATGTGAGCTCTTATTTCTGTTTAAAATTACTTTACCACTGCAACCCTAGTGGGTGGTTCAGCTGGTTGAAGTGTCACCAAAAGGTTGCAGGTTCAATTCCCTGTCAGAGCACATAAAGGAGGCAGCTTATTTCTCTCTCCTCTCTCTCTCTCTCTCTCTCTCTCTCTCTCTCTCTCTCTCTCTCTCTCTCTCTCTCTCTCTCTCTCTCTCTCCCCCCTCTCTCCCTCTCACCCTCACCACCCCCCGCGCCCGTCAAGTCAGTAAAAACATATCCTCAGGTGAGGATGAAAAAATAATAATAATAAAATTACCACTACAGAGAAGAATTTATAAATCTGACCAAGCATTAGGAAAATTTCTACATTTTCTTTTAAGAGATCCTGTTGCCTTGTATGAAAATTCATCAGTAATGAAATATATATATGCTGAAACTTTATCATCAATTAATCTCAACTATCTACTAGGTAGATCATTGTTTAAAGTCACCCACCTGCCAAGTATAATCCTTTACAATAACTGATGGCATTGGAATTACAAGGAGATTCTGAAGAATAAAGGCAGCCTGAAATTTAAAAAAAAAGAAGTCAATACTGCCATCTTGTTGCCACCTCTGAAATAACCAACATATCGAAATTTAGTAACAAAAACATGTATCATGAGTCAACTGCACATGTCAACAGGTCATACACACAAACATTATGAGAAACATCAAACTGCATTTCCTGTTAGATGATGACCTAACAGTGGATGAAATGATTTCATTGGGAAACATATTTTCCTCTATCTCAGAATTTTATTTTTTCAAAAAAGTAATCTGTAAAATATAAACTGTTGCGGTAGCATTTAGGAAATATATTTTCATGTTTCTATTATCCACTACAGACTAAATGCACCTATGTACACGCACACACACAACACACACACACACACACACACACACACACAACACACACACACACACACACACACGCACACACACACACACACCTCTCCCCGTCTTTTCCCCTCTCTCATAGGAGATCCTCTCAATAAAAATTCGCTAACTTAACAAGGGTAACAGAGGGGATCCAAAGAATGAAATTTTCAACCATTTAACTGGAAGGCAAAAGATAATCTTTAAAGTTGGTCAATCAAGAGGACACTACCGTTTTTAACATTCCATTAAAGAGCAAACACAGCCTTTGGATTTGTAACTAGGAACAGGCCAAGTAAGGGTGAGCCCAGGAGCTGCTGTTTTCTTTATCTGCCCTAAGCAGGATTTGATTACTGTTTTTAAACTATTTGCATCAATCATCATTTTAATAATAGGAGAAAGGAAAAAATCCACAAACTATTTGGAAGAATTAAAATAAAGTTTACTTTTCCTCTTATATGTTATGATAAATACTACCTAGTATTTAGATGGCTCCTTAACTAAAGCTTACAAACATTAGAGACCCATAAACACTTAGTTGATATAAAAGTATTTTTTCCTGTGAACCTTTCGAATGTATAATAAAATGAAAGAGTTTATTAAAACATACCAAATTCTGCCTTGACCTTATCAGATTAAAGGACTGCAATATTTACTGTGAACTACTTTTTTCATTCTCTACTACCATTTTATTTGGATTTTTGCAGGCATAAGAGATGATGGTCAGGGGTCAGTCCACCGTGTTCAATAGGGAGTTGGTATGATCACAGGACCATCACATGCATTTCTGAGGGAAAGGGGAGGAGGTGCTAAACAGACAGGCCTACCTCCCGGCGCACCATGCTGCATTCCGACTGGTCCAGAAGAATGTTCACCACAGTTCCCCAGAGCCCACCAGAAATGTTCTGACAGCTGTCGGCCAAGGCCACACAGCCAGTTTCTAGGGTGGTCAGTGCGGATCCTAATCCCAGAGAAGTGAACCTCACCTGTTCAAGATAAGGAAGGGGGGAGGCAGGAAGAGATTAACCAATGAGCTTATATGTATATGTGCACAACCCATGGACAGACCATAGTGTGGTGAAGGCCTGGGGAGGGGGTGGGAGCCAGGTGGAGGGGTTCAATGAGGGAGACAGGGGAAAGGAGGACATCTATAATACTTTCAACAATAAAGATAAAAAAATAAAAATTAAAAAATTAAAAGAAGAAAAGGTTGTCAAATCAAAGAATCTGATTCCCTAATATAAATTCTTAATTTTTCTGGTACGTAAGATATCATACTTTTATGACATTGTCTTGACGATCCTAAATTATAAAAGACACTGGTAGAAAACAGTGCCCTATATAAGCTTATGAATGAATAAAATCCTATTCCACAATTCAAGAAAGCAATAATATGGGGGGGGGGAAAGTTACATAAAAGCAAATATCACAAAAAAATCAAAACCAGGTATAAATTAGAATAAAAAATATAACTTACAAGACTTTTTTCTAGGGAAAGCATAGAGCACTTACATATTTTTAATGAACCAATTCCTGTCTCTTCCTCATTTTTAAAGAGACTACCAATTATTTTGTTCTACCTTCCTTAGTGTCTCTTTCAAATAAATGGTTTTAACTTTTTTGAACCTTCTTTTCAAAAAGAAGTAATGAAATTATTTTTTATAAGGCATTTAGTATTCTACCCAAAATAATTTTTTTAAATGTTTCAAATAAGATTGATGTGGTGTAATAGGTTTCCCCTAGTACCACAGCTGCTCAAGTTATGCATTTTGGTGAATTTCTGACTTCTGATCCCCAAAATAGGATTGCACTGATAACTATAAAGCAACAACAAAAAAAATGTAGTCATGATATAGTCCAGCAACAAGTTCATGGGAGAAACTTGCAGGAAGTCCAAGTTCAATGTGTCAAAAAATGTAACCTCTAGGTTCAGATCAAATAATAGCTCTGTAAATCAAAGTTTTTAGTATAATAGGATATAATCATTTCTTGCTTGAAATTAATGGACAGTGTGCATAGTTAACAGTACTATATAACAGACTTAAACATTTGCTAATCACAAAATTCAACAAACAAAGAGAAGGCAGGAGGAAACTGTTAGAGGTGAAGGATATGTTTATGGCATTGATGTGATAGTTTCTCCAAACACATGAAGTTGTGCATGTTAAATAGGTACAGTTTTCTGTATGACAACCATATAGAAAATTTGTTGCTAATATAAAACTTTGCACTATGGGACTATTCTATTAAATGACACTCAAATGTCATTTGGCAGCTATCCTAATTTGGTTGAAAATAGCTGGGTTTTTCTAGTACTTTTCACTGTTCTATCTTTTTTTCTGTTTTTAATCTGTATCCTAATGAATCTGATGAAGAGGGGGTGCTATGAACTGAAACATATCCCCCAAAATTTATATGTTGAAGCCTTAACTCCTGAAGTGACTGTATTTGAGGACAGGCCTTTCAGCAGGTTATGAAAGTTCAATGAGGTCTTAAGGGTGGGTCCTGATCTGATGAGAAGGTGGCCATCTGAAGGCAAGACACAGAGCCCTCACCTAATACTCCCAGCCTCTGTCACTGTGAGAAAATAACGTTTTGTTCTTCAAGTCCTTCCCTCCCGCAACTCTACGGTATTTTGTTATGACAGCCCAAGCGAAGATGGGATTAAATAAAGTTTAAGGTATAGTCCAGTGATGGCGAACCTTTTGAGCTCGGCGTGTCAGCATTTTGAAAAACCCTAACTTAACTCTGGTGCCATATCACATATAGAAATTTTTTGATATTTACAACCATAGTAAAACAAAGATGTATATTTTTGATATTTATTTTATATATTTAAATGCCATTTAACAAAGAAAAATCAACCAAAAAAATGAGTTCACATGTCACCTCTGACACACGTGTCATAGGTTCGCCATCACTATACTATAGTCACTACAATGGTCTCATTTTGGAAAACAGGAATGTGTATATGCATATGCTTTATGTCCTTTGTTTTTTATCTACCCATAATGAACTCAACTTTTCTTCACACTGACCTCTGGGTCGCGATCCACCCACAACGGAATCAGCCAAGCCAATCCTTGCTGCATAGGAGTGTGCTCCTCACCATGACCACCCAAAGGCAAGAACCAAAGTGGCATCCACTCCTAAAATGTAAAAAATAAAAAAGAAATAGAAACACATTAGGGAAGTTTCTAAAAATAAAATATAGTGAGTTTAAATAACTCTTAATTTTAAAAAATCAAGACAAAGTAAAAATACACTTAAGACTTGGTTTTAATTCATTAATTTAGCCAAAACAAGGCAAACAAAAATATTAGCTTCACCTTAAAAAGCTAAATATACCATTTTTTTCTTCAGAACAGCTATTTTCCCCATGATTTAGAAACAATGTAGCTTACAATGCAGATTTCAATAAAAACTGATTTCAAATGAAAAAATTCAGATTTTTGTAATATGCAACTACTAAGAAACATCTTAGTCAAAAGTCATTTTTGTCTCCAAGAAGAAAAGTCAAAAGAAATATTTTCATATAGTAAACATATAGGCTCAAAATGTATTAGACATCACACATTCCTTTTCTAACAACTGCTGAGAAGACGGGCAGCTTTCAATGCTCTCACCGAGCTCTGGGCCTCGGCCATCATCTCATGAGATAAGTGAAGCAAGCAAAGAATCGTGCTCTTTGTCACCCCCTTTCCCATGAAGGACATAGCATTTCCTCCACGTTCCACATAAAAGGAAGTGATGACCTGAAAAACAAATGTAAGCAAGTTCATAGCAGCGTTACTCTGAACGGTAAATAAGGCCAAATATATCACTTGCTACTGACATATCTGAATTGAATACTAACCACGTAAAGTGTATGCAATATTCTCCATTTACAGATTTGAAAATGGTTAAGATGATAAATTTTACCACAATTAAAACAAATATTCCTACATATTTGTTAATAAAAATCTTTAAAACTTACTTGTGCCTGGCACACAAGAGGTGATGAATAAACAGTAAACAACTATTACTTGAGAGTTGTTATTGCTGTTACAGTCATTGGTTATTTTTACTTACTTCCAGGAGACCTGCTAAGTACTTCCCACAAATTTCGAGCGGCTTTGCAAGAGGAGAATGTGAGCTCCACCCGGGCAGTGCTGTGAGATGAGCCATCCCTCGTAAGGTCCTCTCGAGGGAAGGCAGGCCATAGAAGTGAGGAGCATCCGTGACTCTCAGGCACTGGAGCAGTTTCAGAGCCAGCTGTGTTTGGAAAACGTAAAAAAGTTCCAAGCATTTCCTGGGAACATAAAGGAAGAAAAAAGTCAACCACAGGACTAGTGTGATGGGCTTAACAGATAATTGTCTTATTGGTGGCAGAGGATTCCTAACAAATACTATATCAGAAAAGTATGAATTAAGACAAAAGGCAGAAAATATTTCCTCTCAAAAGAAGAGTTAAAAAAAGTATAGTTAAAAATATCATCTCGGGTATAAAATGTAAAATACCAGCAATAATTGAAAAATACAGCCCTAACCGGTTTGGCTCAGTGGATAGAGCGTTGGCCTGTGGACTCAAGGGTCCCAGGTTCGATTCCGGTCAAGGGCATGTACCTTGGTTGCGGGCACATCCCCAGTAGGGGGTGTGCAGGAGGCAGCTGATTGATGTTTCTCTCTCATCGATGTTTCTAACTCTCTATCCCTCTCCCTTCCTCTCTGTAAAAAATCAATAAAATATATTTAAAAAATAAATAAGTAAATAAATAAAAAGAAAAATACATAAATGGATATTGGTATTGTCACACCAAAAAATGAAAACTTGGAATGAAAATTAAATGCATATTTTAAGTGAGTTTAATTGACATATTCTAAACCTATACTTTTAATCATTCACTATCATTAAAAAATTGAATTTTTAATTAACTAAAATGTATTTTTTTCACAGAAAACTAAAGTTTTTAAAAAAGGAGCCCTAGCAAGTTTTGCTCAGTGGATAGAGCACCGGCCTGTGGACTCAAGGGTCCTGGGTTGGATCCCGGTCAAGGGCACATGCCCCGGGTTGTGGGCTCAATCCCCAGTAGGGGGCATGCAGGAGGCAGCCAATCAATGATTCTCTCGCATCATTGATGTTTCTATCTCTCTCTCCCTCTCCCTTCCTCTCTGAAATCAATAAAAATATATTTTAAAAAATAAAATATAAGAAAGGTTTGCCCTTGCTGGTTTTGCTCAGTGGATAGAGCGTCCACCTATAGACCAAAGGGTCCTGGGTTTGATATCAGTCAAGGGCACGTACCTTGGTTGCAGGCTCCTCCCTGGCCTGGGCCCTGGTCAGGGCTTGTGCAGCAGGCAACCAATTGATGTGCTTCTCTCATCAATATTTCTCTCTGCCTTTCCCTCTCTCTTCCACTCTCTCTAAATATCAATGGAAAAATATCCTCAGGTGAGGATAAAAAGAAAAAATGTTTTTAGCCCTGGTCAGTTTGACTCATTGGTTAGAGCGTTAGCCCATGGACTGAAGGGTCTCGGGTTCCATTTCTAGTCAAGGACACATACCTGGGTTACAGGCTCCATCACTGGCCTCGGTCGGAACATGTGCAGGAGACAACCAATCAATTTGAGAGATGTCTGTCTCACACACACTCTCTCTCCCTCTCTTTCTCCCCTCCACCCCTCCTTTCAACTCTCTGAAAATCAATGGAAAAGTATCCTCAGGTAAGGATTTTTAAAAAAATACTAAAAAGATATGAAACATTCTCAATACCTCAGAAGGCCCCAGATGTCCCTCTCTAGTAAAATTTGTATTGACTTGTGTTTTAATTCATTACTCTTCTCTTTTACTATGTCTAGTCTACTGTTAAACCCATGCAATGAAGTCATTATTTTAGAAATTGTAAGTCTTGGTTGTAGAATTTGTATTTGGTTTTTTTAGTCTCCATCTCTCCATATTTTTATTAATCTTGCCCATATGTTCCTCTAATAATTATTATGCTTATTTAAAATAATATTATTTATAATGGTAGCTTTAAAGTTCTCATTTTTGACATCTATAGATGTGTTTCTAATGACTTTTTTCTCCTAATTATGGGAGACATTTTTCTGTGCCATCACAATTCACTTCATTTGTGATTATATATCAAACATTTGTATAAAAGAGCTAGTGAAAGTGAAGTACATAATAATTTCTCAGAGTAATGGCCTGCCCTTTGATCACAAGACTTGAGTTAGGGGCTGATCTTTTGGATCTAACCAGGTGTTAAGCTGAATCAGGGTTGCTTTAACACCTTAGTTTGTATAAAATGTCATGTGTGTGGGATCAGGCCTTTCCCTCCAGCAGAGCCTTGGGATTTAAGCACAGGAAGACCTCATCAAAGTAAAATCTTCTGTATGCATCAAAGGACATTATCAAGAGAGTGAAAAGACGACCCACAGAATTGGAGAAAAATTTGCAACATATATTTGATAAGGGATTAATGTCCAGAATATATATAGACAACTCAACAACAACAAAACAATTCAAAAACAGGAAAAGGACTTGAATAGATGCTTCTCCAAAGATATAACAGTAACAAGTGTTGGTAAGGATGTAGAGAAATGACAACACTCATGCACTGCTGGAGGGAATGCAAAGTGGAGTAACTGCTGTGGTAAATAGCTTGGCTCTTCCCCCAAAAGTTAAACATATATTTATCACAAATAGCAGTCCTAGATATACTCTTGAGAATCAAAACATGTTTGCACACAAACTTGTTTATGAATTTCATAGCAGCACTATCTAAAATCCTCAAGGTGGAAACAACTCATTTGTTTACCAACAGATAAATGGATAACCATAATGGTATGTCTATACATGGACTATTATTCAGTCATAGGGAGAAATAAACACTGACATGTGCTATAAAATGGATGGTCCTTGAAAACACGATGTTAAGTGGAAGAAGTCAGACATAAAAGGCCACATGCTGTTTGAATCCATTTGTATAAAATGTCCAGAGCAGTTAAATCCATATACAAAAGAACATTAATCGTTGCCATGGTCTTGGGTAAGGCATGATTGGGAAGGGGCTGCTTAATGTGTACAGGGTTTCTTTGGGGGGGGGAGTAATAAAAATGTTCTGGAATTAACTATAGTGATAGTTTACAACACTGTGAATATACCAAAAGCCATTAACTGTATACATTTAAATGATCAAAATAAATAGTAAAATTTACCTAATTTTAAAAATAAAAAAGGAAGTCAGAACCAGAGACAGACATTTGAAAATCGTTAATGCAAAAATATTCATAAAGTCATAGAAATGGATATGACCACTCAGGTTGATGTGTCGAGAATTAAAAGAGGACCAAGAACTAAAACCTAGAGAACAAAACACTCTCCATGTGAAACTGCAATCAGGCTGCAACAGAGATTCAGCTGAAATGAAAACAGACCACCACAATGATTACTGAAGTCTTTCCTTCTCTTAACTTGGAGCAAATGAAAAATCAACTCTTTGGAAATCAAAAGAGAATTCAGTTCTCTATCCACGTCCTCTAACCTTCAATGACACAAAAGTACCTGTTAGTAATTGCCCCGAAACTGAGCAGCAGGGTGTTGTAAAGAGCCATCAGTTCCTTCTGAAGCTGTTGCCTGACAGCCGTCCGGAAGTCATCTGTCTCTTCTCGGGCCTGTGACTCTGTCAGAACCAGCAGGTCTAACAGAGGGTTTGGACTCTGAAAAATGAAATTGGTAAAGAATATAGTTACTCTCTAGCTGAGCTGTGTGTTGTTTCCTATGGAGGTTTTTGTTGCTCATCATGTTCTGGGTTAATTAAGAGTTGTGTTACCTAACCAGCAGGTGTGGGTCTCTAGACCTCCTGTAGATGGTCTACACTCAAAGGATGCTTCATATGTCATCTCAACAAAAGGAAAGCATATCTATTCCAGAAAACTGAGGAAAATACAGAGAAGCAAAAATGAGAGAAACAAACACCACCCACAATCATATCTCACCGGGAAAGCAGCTTTTAGCATCCTGGTACACACTCCTCTTTTTGCGTGTGTGAGTATAAATAAAATTATAAATCTGTATTTTTAACAAAACTGAGGTCAAGTGAAAAAATTCACTATTTAACCATTTCCTTACTTCGTTACTATTATTTCTTCAAAAACATTTTAATATCTGGTACTTTTCAACCATGATGATTTACTACACTGACCATTGAACAGTTAGTGACTGATAATTTCACTGGGTGGTATCGTGGGCTCAATTCTAATCGTGTCCTATCTACAAACTCTAAGCAATGAAATAACTGAATCAGAAGATAATAATAGTTTAAAGCTTTTGATGAACATTGCCAAACTGTCCCTACAGTAAGTGTACTGATACACACAACCCCCATGGTGTGAGAAGGCACAGCATCCCAGCCAGTGCTGATATCACCACCGTTGTAATCTTTGCCAACTTCCTAGGCTAATATACAAATAAAACTAATGCTATTTAAACATTTTCCTGTTTTCCATTTTTAAAAAAGTAACTAAAGAAATATCAATTAAGAGAATAGAAAATATTACATTGACCCCCAGCATTAACTGATATACAGAATATTTATCAAACATCTATAATGTCACAGGCAGTGTGCTAAAAAGATATAAAACAAGATTCATTTAACTTTTTGATTAAAGTAGAAAACTTGCATTTTCTTCTTTTACACATGGGCAAACAGAGGTTTATAAAGAGGTCAAGTAATTTGTCCAAAGTGATAAGAATTAGCAGAACAAGAATTTAATCTCAGAACCTTTTTACTGCAAAGGTAGTTAATATTCTGTTCCCAGCATTATGTCAATCAACAGTGCATATACAACACACAAAGAGAGATAAAGTCAAAATGTTATTACTGCTGTTCTAAAATCCTTCACCTAAAGAACTCAATTCAAAAATAACCACATTCTCTTTAGGAATAAGAAATGAAGAAAATTCTAAATTGTTTACATATGTAGCGTGTAGAGCAGTGATGGCGAACCTTTTGAGCTCGGCGTGTCAGCATTTTGAAAAACCCTAACTTAACTCTGGTGCCGTGTCACATATAGAAATTTTTTGATATTTGCAACCATAGTAAAACAAAGACTTATATTTTTGATATTTATTTTATATATTTAAATGCCATTTAACAAAGAAAAATCAACCAAAAAAATGAGTTCGCGTGTCACCTCTGACACACGTGTCATAGGTTCGCCATCACTGGTGTAGAGTATACTTCAATCAGGTACACACAATTGCAAATAATATAACTGAGAGCCTTTGGAAAGAACTGGGGAGAGACGTTTTGCTTTTAATTTACTGTTTCACACCTAAGCAGTTTTTTCTACCACTTGTTCTTTCATCTTGAGCAAGAACTGCCTCATTTGGATCCAGTAAAAGTACATGAAACATAACTATAACTTCATGTTTCATCTATAATAATAAAAGCATAATATGCAAATTGACTGAATGACCAAACAGCAGAATGACCATCCATACGACCTTCCAGACCACCACGCTATGACACGCACTGGTGCCAGGCCAGCCAAGGCGGGTCAATGCAATTGGTTGGGGGGGGGGGGGGGGGGCGCGGGTGTGATCCATTGCGGAGCCCTGGTTGGGTGACCAGGGCTTACCTCTTTGGGGCAATCGATCCCAGGGCTCCCGGACTGTGAGAGGGCCCAGGCCGGGCTGAGGGACCCCCCCCCCCCCAGTGCACAAATTTCTTGCACCGGGTCTCTAGTATATGAATAAAACCATCAAGATTTGCATTTGATAAAATCATAAAAATAAATATATATTCTATAGTATTCTTAGCCCCACATAACCAAAGGCAGACTTAGACCCACAGTGCCTCCAACTCCCATACACACTGACAAAATGAACGAGTTATTTTAATGCAAAATCCATCTTGGTAAAATATAACTTTATATGACTATACTGATACAGTATGTATAACCTAAAATTAAGATTCCTCCAAAGAATCTCATTCTACTTATAACTTGTTTTTGCTAGTAAATTGCTGATACTTTTTCCCTTTATAACCTATCTTGGATTCACATGTTAACTTTGAGATTCAGTGAACCTCAGCAGCATCACTTGTAAAATATAGGGTGAATTACTACTCCTCAAGCACAAAAGAGAGCAGAATAGATGTTTCTACCTAGTAACCTCAAGTGCTTAATCCTACCTGAAGGTTTTGTCATTAGACATTAGTAGTCAATCCTAATTTTAAACCAACTACTTGGGTCATTGTTGTGTCACTGCTAACCTCCAAAAGGTAACAATTTCTGTAATGATGGTTCATTTTCTTTAAGCACAGTTTCCATCCATCATATCCAATTTTCCACCCATCAGCAAACTACAACAGTAGAATGTGCAATGCCCCCCATGAACTCTACATGCACATGTGCCTGTGAAAGTGGCCAAAAAAGAGACATACACAGTGTAGTTCTGAATAGCCACCCCCTAAAAAATTATGGTCCCACTTTTACAAACTTCCATCAAAAACTCGTTCTGTCAAGAAAGGTGTTCAAACTCACCACTTCTAGGCTCTTTTATATATTAACAAAGTATCATTATATGAAAATATAGATTAGTGGTACAACAAATTCCTAAAGTGCCTTAGAATTAAAATGTTTGTAATAGCCCTAACCAGTTTGGCTCAGTAGATAGAGCATTGGCCCGTGGACTTGAAGGGTACCTACCAGGTTCGATTTCAGTCAAAGGTACACACCTCGGTTGCATGCTCGATCCCCAGCCCTGGTCACAGCATATGCAAGAGGCAACCAATCGATGTGTCTCTCTCACATCAATGTTTCACTCTCTCTGTCTTTCCCTCTCCCTTCCACTCTCTCTAAAATATATATGTCTTATAATGTCTACTATCTTCTTTATCAGTTTAGGCCCTCTTTTCTAATTTTATGTGGGGGCTTACTTGTGTGATTACTTGCAAAAAGGTTTATTTTTGCGGGGTTAAGTAAATTCATATGGTGTTTGGAAAAAACACACACATAAACCACCAGTACATAGTGAGCTAGCTTCTTGGCAAGTTTTCCTTAGGATAAACTTACATCAAAGCCTGAGCTCCTTTGCACTCACTCTTCCCACCCTCTCTCCTTCACATACCCTCACTGCCTCTATCTGGCTTGGCTCCCTGTCTCTCACATCCCTATTTGCACTCCCCCGACCCCAAGATCCCCACTTGAAAATACAGCTGCAGCAGAAAACTCCAAGAGAATAGGTTTTATAAACAGCGAGACTTAAAAGTCCCATTCATCTGTAGACTTTTAATTTAATACAACTGGTCACAACCACATCAAGAAGGCCATGTTGCTATGAGCCCTCTAATACAACATGAGTAGCACTTCACTTAGCAAGGCTATATAAATATTTTACTTTTCCATAATATAGTATTAATGATTTTCAAATAAATCACTTGTCGCACCTAAAACCCAAATTCCTTAACAACACTTACAGGTCTAAGAAGTAATTCTAGAAGCCAGTTTAGAAGTTCCACTGATGAATTTTTTCTCTGCTCCTTCAATAACTTATTTAAAAAATGTATGATATCTATTAGCAGTTTCTCATCTTCAATGCAAGCAGGAAGCACTTGCAAAAACCTATAATAAAGAAGACAATAATTATGGTTTCTAGCTCTTAAAGTGGTGTTGATAAATATTTAGCAATCCAGCTGAGAAGTGGCATGCTGATTTGTTGTGTTTGCCCATTTCCATAGTGTAAATACCCCCATGGCCAACTGCAAGCCACAGTGTGACACAGAGCTGTGGAGACATGCACAGCAGCCTTTCTATATCATAGATGTAATAGGTACAAATAAACTCGAGCAGAGATAATAGTGAAGTGTTGTAAAATAACACTTGGGAAGTATTAACTTTTGTATAATCATTACCTTTATTTTCATTAACATATTTAATTCTAAGTTTACATAATTTATGTTAAAGAGGGGCTCTCTTTAAACCAACTAACTTGCAAAACTCCAGACAATGTAAGCATCAGCTCTCACAAGGCAGTACTGGCTGGCTGGCTCCAGCATGCCACCGGAAAAGCAAAATAAATCGTGACAGCTGACCTAAATAAAGGAGTTAGCAAACTTCATGTTTAATGAGAAAGTTACCCATGTTCTACTGGAGCAGTGGTTCTCAACCTTGGCTGCACATTAGAATCACCTGGGAATCTTTTTAAAATCATGATTTCTGGGCCCTCCCCCTCCGAAAATTGAGTGTGTGAGTAAGGGGTTCAGCAAGATATGTACCAGATCTACACACTTTTTCTGAGGAGGACCCGCTAGATTCTCGGATATAAAAAGACTACAAGGTCATCTGAAGCCGCTGCCCAGGATGGAGAACGGCTGGATTTGGGGCAACATGCCACTCTTCATGATCTACCAGGCCGTTGAGCCACTGCATTCTTTATGCTACCCTAGGCCATCTTTTGAGTCATGTCACATGGGTGGGCGTGGCGAGCCGGCTCGGGACTGACAAGCCCAAGGCGCTTTCTGAAAAAAAAGCTCCCCTGTTCCAAGTGCCCAGGGCTTACTTCACAAGCTCCCTCAGGCGGCATTTGAGAACGGGGCAGCGGGGGCGCCCG
>NW_005871130.1:515393-539474 GCF_000147115.1 Myotis lucifugus
ATTCTGTTTGTTATGGGGTGGGGCCACAACATTAGTAACAAAGAAACAGAATTTCTGGAGGATGAGGCCCAGAAATCAGGATTTTAAAAAGATTCCCAGGTGATTCTAATGTGCAGCCAAGGTTGAGAACCACTGTACCAGAGTCACATGGGCTAAAATGTAAAACTGCTGCCAATCACTGCTTCTCAGTCTTGTTGCAACCATTTGCTGCCAGTTAAACATGCTATATTGACAAGCTAGAGCCTTTCCCATAGCTACTAATGGACTTGCACATTGGGCAATCAACTTCATGATATTCACAATAAAAAGAAAAATTAGATCATATACTTATGGGAGGGAGGGAGAAAGGGCAAAACAAAATAAAACAGCCTGCTACAGGAGTACCAAACCTATTCACCAATCCACTGATGTCCTGAGTTATTTATAATACGGGCAGGAATAAACATTCTGTTTGTTCATTCATGTCTTAGCCTAATCATTTACTTTTATAAGATAACAAAATTTCCCATGATAAGGATATTTTTAAAATTGTTCTAAGTTTATTAGTAATTCCTTCTAAAATTCAGTGATTCAGTTATATATTTTTTTCTCTTTTGCTGTTATTAGATACTTATTGCAGGTGACAAAAATCCTGAGGTTTTTCTTTCTATAAAAGCATTTCTCTCATAATACATGCTCTTATCTTCAAAGGTATAGAGATGGACCCAAACACAATTCAGTCCAGGTCTCTGCACCGGGTAGACTTGAGGTTACACTGACCTGTTTAGTGCGGTGTGCCAAGCCAAGAACTTCAAGGCAGCCCCACATGGGCTAGCGCCCCCCTTGAAAGACAATCTGTCATTCAGAAAGTAAAAACTCATGCTGGTGACAGCAGCCCTCACTTCTCTATGGGCGGCAGCCTGAACAACAGCATGGAGACAGTCCTGCAGGCCACTGGCTGTGTGTGTCACCTTCAGAGTAAGGGTGTCCTCTGAGGATAACTTCAATGTGTCTAAGAATCTATACAAATTGAAAAAAGAAAGAGTGACATAAAGCTATTTAAATAAAAGCTCACTTTTATTATAAACTCTTACCAAAAAATTGTTTTATTTTCGTTTTCTTTTAATTAAAGGTTGACTCACAGCCCAAAGAAAATATGGTGTGTATCTGCCAATATTAGGCTTTTATACTAGTATCCTAAGTATTTACATTGACATTTTCCTGCTTACACAACCATAAGTAATTTTCACTCAAATAAGAAAGAACTGACAGATTAGAACAGTAAGATATTCAGAAGCAATTATCATCATCATCACAGTCATGACAACACTCTTACATATACTTACTGACCTTTTACTCTGATCCAGAGCACTTTTCCTAGTGATTAACATCAATTAACTAAAACAAACTCTGTATAATCTCTAAAACAGCATAGGTGCTCTTTCTTTTCCCTTGTGTGATAGTTTTTAAAAAGTAATAAACAATGTAATGTAATCTTTAAAATAAAGTAAAAATTATAATCTTCAGTGCAAAAGCAGGAGCAGATGACAGTAATTTAAAAAAAAAACCTACTTAATTGAAAGGAAAAATAAAACCTAACTAATTAGGTAAATGTAAATACTTTTCCAACTAAATGTAACAGCTTACTCTTGGATTTTCGTTTCAGAGTTCATTTGCTTCAACAGATTCTCAGTCCCATGATACCATGAGAGGTTCCAAGCTATTCGAAGCATATCTGAGACTGGCTTCAAGGCCAAACAATCAGCAGATAACGGCAACACTATGGAGTAAGGACTCACAGCATGGTGGCCAAGTACATGTACTGGTAGGTGATACCTAAAAAAAATGTATACAAATAATTAAAATATTTTAAGTTCTCAAATGCCTCTCAAAAGAATGAGCCACAAACAAGGGCGAGTCCTGTGCCTCCCATTCTACAGCAATCCAGAGATCAGTTTCCAATTATTCTTTTACCTGTTCTAACCTCCCAAAACCACTATATTAAACTCTTTCCTGTGGACTTACAATATTCCATATTGTATCAGCCTTGTTTGCAGATATAACTAATGCCCCTTGAAACTAAGCCCTATGGCTACAGTGAACCATACATAACAGGTGTTCAGCTAAACATGAACGCCTACTTTATGTAAAACACTGTACAGTATCTACCATTTATTCAGTTATGTGCCATGGCGATGTGATACCCATTTTACAGATATTAAAATGAGTCACCATGACCACTAAGTGACAGAATCACAGCCTGACAGAATTATGTTTTCACTTGCGAACATAATTGCAACACCAATACACTTAATCATTGTGTGTCACCAAGAGAACCCAGAAATATTTTTAGATCTAAAAACAGATTCACAGCCATATACATCTCTTAAACCAATCAATGTTAATTTAACAGTATTTAACAGGACAGCAATGCCTAGCACGTTCAAATGTTAAAGAATAATTTTGCTAATAAAACATATCCCAAATCCCTAATTCATGTATTTATGACTAATGTTAGATAAATACAATCAGGTAAGATTTCTACAGGGAAATTTTGTGTGCTTTTTCATTTCATGCATCTCAATAAAAGAGGCTAAGGTAGAGTTCTCTATATAGAAATCAGATTGATAATTTAAGTAGAAATAATGCTTTTTAAAAATTGGAATTTTCCACAAAAGTAACCAGGGCTCCTTAGAGAAATGGCTAATGCTAGGACTGAGACAGGGAAATCGAAGGTGAACCTGGGACATCTCTTTGTGCCAGAAAGAAGAAAGTAGTAAAAGACTCATGGGGTTAAGTGGAAAGGACCCAGAACAGGAGTCTACTTGATAGGACTGGTACTAAAGGAAAAGAGGGGAGGCTGTCAATCAAAGGACAATCCTTTAATAGTTAGAACATGAACTGCAAATTAAACCTAAGGAAGGTAGAAGGAAGAAAATAATAAAAAGCAAAGGGTACTACATCATGACCAGTTTTAGAAACCACTACACATCTACCAGATGGGCAATGATTTTAAAAATAACATTACTATGAGTAAAGGAATAACAAAGCCCTTTTTTTTCCCTGTGGACAAATATGGTCTTAAGCAAACTCTCTGGCTCCTGACAAGCAGACAACCAAAAAGATGTAGAATGTCAACAATCTTACTAAGCTGCTCTGCAGAGAGTGAGGATGACTCCCTGCATCGGTACTGGGAGATGTGGGACAGCGGGAAGCCACAGTTTTGAGCGCCTGAGTGCTGTAGCTCAGTGACATGCTGTGGGGACCTGGAGAGCAGGCCTGGGCACACTGACCAGAGATCATCTTTTCTAGTGGGACATGGGGCTTCTATGCCAAGACAGCTCCCAGCACCACACATGTCATCTCACTCTAAGTATGACCTACTGTAGTTGTGTATTTTATTATTTAGCCAAACCCGAAGACCATGAAGAGTGGGTGATGTCTACAATCAAGACATTTCACTACTAAGAATGTGTCCAAGAGGAATTCTTGCACACATATATCAGGAGACATATACAATACTGTTTAGAGGAGTGTATACCGCAGCAAAAACACAGGATCAACCCAAATACTCTCTGACAGGAAAAGGAACAAACTATACTAGAGTCTAACAACAGAATATTATACGACAGTGAAAATTAGACTACATGTAATATATCTACCAAGCTATGAAACGGTATTTTTAAATTAATAAATTTTGTTAAGATATAATTTACTTACCTTTAAAATACACAATTTTAAGTATACAGCCTGATGGATTTTTATATATGTATTCATGTGTAACGACCACCCAGAATACAGAACATATCCATCATCTCAAAAAGTTTATTTTTCTCCTTTTCTTGTAAATTAACTACTCTCCTTACCCTCTTCCAAGAGGTAACTACTGTTCTGACTTCTCTCACCATAGGTCAACTTTACCTGTTGAAGAACTTTAAGTAAATGGAATCTATAATATATGCCCTTTTGTGGTTTCTTTCACTCAATATTAGGTCTATGAGATTCACGTTGTTGTGTGAAGAATAGTTTCCACAGATTGTGTACAATTGTATGAATGTAGCACAGTCACTTACCAATTCTTCCTATTGTTAGATATGTGGAATGTTTCTTGCTTTTGGCTACTATCAGCAAAGCTGTTATGAACAGTCTTTTTTTAAATATATTTTTATTGATTTCAGAGAGGAAAGAGAGGGAGATAGAAATATCAATGATGAGAGAGAATCATTGATGGGCTGCCTCCTGCACTCCCCCTACTGTGGATCGAGCCCGCAACCTGGGCATGTGCCCTGACCAGAATCGAACCTGGGACTCTTCAGTCTATAGGCCAGTGCCCTACCCACTGAGCAAAACTGACTAGGGTTGTTATGAACATTCTTACACAAAGAAAAAAAGAGTAGGTGATGCAAATACCAACGCTGGTGAGAGTGTGGAGCAGCTGGCACTCACACTGCTGCTGGGAACGGAAACTACTACAGCCACATGGAATACTGTCTGAAAGCATCTACTAAACATAAATACCCTCTGACCCATGTGTGCTCAAAAGCACATGCCCATCGGTAACAGAATTACAAGTTCATTGCTGCACATTCTTACACTGAACCCTAGAGAGCAATGCAAATGACCAACAGGCAAATCTTTCCACGTGGAGAAAAAGAAGCTGAACACAAGAATATACCCCATTTATAAAGTGCAAAACCAGCAAAAATAACATACAGTAACAAAAATTAAGATAGAATTACCTGTGTAGGTGGTGGAAAGTAATGAAGGAGCATAAAGGGGTTTCCTAGATTGCTGGCAATGTTCCTTATCTTACTTGCATGGTAGTTACATGGCATATTTGAAAAAATTTATCAACAATACTTATAATTTATATACTTTGTGCATGTTGTATATACAGTGGTTATGTAGGAAAATGTCCTTAATTTAAGATTTAAGGAGGTACATGCTAGAATAATTAGGAGGGAAATAAAAGTATGTCTGAAGATTATTTTCAAATGGGTTAGGAGGGAAAAAATTACATATAAATAAATGTATGAGAGAGAGTAAGAGAGAAGAGGCCCATGAGTTAACAACTGCTAAATCTAGGCTGGAAGTTATGCCAGTGTTCACTGTCTAGTTCTTCCAACTTTTCTGTAAAAACATCTGGAGAGGTACATTCACTGACCTCTCCAAGCACACAGCCAAGGCAACATTCAAACACTGTAAGTCACATGGTTTAAATGCTAGGTGAAAACTGTGACAGATTGACAGATTCTGATGTCCGTTTCTGTAACAACAGTTCTCCTTCAAGAACAACAAAGAAAGAAATATGTCACCTTCTAAAAATGGAAACCGGCAAACTGAAGACTGATGGCGAAGCAGGTTGACTGGGAGGAATAACAGACCTGGTTTGTAAAGAAAACACAAGAGGAAACAGATGAGTGGACCACAGCTTTGTCAAACAATACAGCTTGACTGAAACTTAACTCACAAGGTGCAACTGGTTCTATCATTTAGTGTAGTTTTAACAAATTTGCTACTTCCTGGATTTGCTTATGAAGAGTAAATTCTGCTTTTCTTTAGAATTCCATATGATAAATGATTCATACCATGCAGGTGCTGGACTGGCAGATGGGTCTGGTACCCTCTCCTTCTGACCCTGCTCAAGCTCAGTGGTAAACAGATATTATCATCCTAAACATCTTTCCAAAGGTTTTAAAACAATAAAATATTAAAGAAAAACATGCAAAATTCAGAGAACTGAAAAATGTATTACTAACAAAAATTACTGCAGTAATTTAAAATTTTGTAGTTCATAATGTTCAAAAATAAAAGTTCAGGTGACTTTTTAAACCAATGGGTTTTTTAATACTGCTTACTCAAACCCAAAATCATCCGAGGTATATCTACCATGGATAGCATAAGCTTCATAAGTTAGAAATGTCTATGTGTTGCTATAAGATTGCATCAGAAACCTTAGATCAATAATTTTGAGTAAAAAAACTTTCTAAGTCTTAGCACTCACCACATATCCATTCTTGATACTTCATCAAATAATAGGAGACAAAATAATGCTCCAACTTCAGTCACCACAGTACAATCTTCATGAAATATCAAGGAAACTGAGAAATAAAAGAAGCATAATGTTATGAAATATTAGAAAGGATGAACTTCAAATTTAAAATATCTTAACTGGAAGGGAAGAGATGCCATTCTCAGAGAAAGGCAGCGTTGACAGATTCGCTGACATTACTAACACAGTGACCCTCTAATGTGCCGTGTGTGTGCATCACCTAGAGCAGTGGTTCTCAACCTGTGGGTTGTGACCCCTTTGGCAGTCGAACAACCCTTTCACAGGGGTCGCCTAAGACCATCCTGCATATCAGACATTTACATTACGATTCATATGAAGTAGCAACGAAAATAATTTTATGGTTGGGTCACAACATGAGGAACTGTATTTAAAGGGCCAGAAGGTTGAGAACCACTGAAGAGGCTGCGACAACAGTGTCTGCTTGGTAGGTGTGGGAGGAGCCTGTGACTCCCAGAGGATACAGACACTGCTGGTGCAGGAACCATACCCACTCACTGGGCACAGGCCACTTTCAGTTCATCAGAAGCAAACTGATTCAGGGTCTAAAAAGGTTTGCCAAGTCTAAAGGTTTAGCTAAAGTTGCTCATTGAAAGATCTCAATATCTGCCCTTTCCTATAAATATATAATCATAGAACTTGGACTTTTGACTTTAAAATGTTGTATTTGTGCTAGTGTTGTTTTGATATGTATGTCTTAACCATTACAAGCCACCCTTAATGCCAATTTAACGACATAATCAGATATCACACCAAAGGTTCAGGATGTAAAGGCATAAACAAACAAGGCTAAGGAAGCAGATGCTGGAAAGAAGGCAGTAGTGACTGCAGCCCAGCTCTCTCTCTTTACAGACAACAGGTACTGTCTGAGCTCCAAAGGACAGCTCCATCAACAGGCACAGAACAATCGAAGGCGTCAGCCTCTCCCAGCTCCAAAGTCTACACAGTATCAGGGTTACCAGGAAGCTTCCACAAAAGCACTGAACACTTTCTATTGCAATGGGTTTTAGTGATTTAAAAAGTTTGCTATTCTGTAAGTTAAATGGAAAGTAAATGTTTCCTACAGTTAAACAATATCACTTAAAGCTTAAGACTGATTTCACCATTAGCAGAATGTGTCCCATTTACCTCTGAACAGCAGGGTCAGCAGAGAAGCCTGCTGTGCGAGGGAAACACGGGCGCCTGGGTCCGCACAGAGAACCTTCCTCAGGAGCGTGAGGCTGGGCTGGATCAGACATTCTATCAGCTGGCCAGAAGGAAACACACAGTTACTCTATGTGCATTAATTCTAAGGTGAGCTAAAACAGACTCTATATTATCTTATTATAGTCTTATTATTATCTCATTCTAAATTGTATGCTTTATCAAAATTGTGTGAAACAAAAATGCAAACAAATATTAAGAATTATTTTCCACTGAAAATAAGCTTTGTATATACTCAGGCTTATACATCATATAGAAATTTTAAGACTGGTTTTTCTTTACAGAGGTCCTACTCTTAGAAATAAACAAACGAACAAGGTAATGGGTGTTAGGACTTAAACTCCAAGGACTTATGCAAATTCAGCTGAATTCACTTTAAGATCTGATTAACAAAAATACCAATCTGTAAAAATATGTCTACTGTGCAATAGTCTTACCTCACCATCCTCACCCACACATTCATTTAAATACTCAATTATCTTGTCAATTAAGCACAACTTTTTCACCACAGCATGCATTTTAATATCTGTAGACAAAAAAAAGTACTAAAAGTTAAAGAACATTTTCTGTAGTTTTAATAACACAGAACAGATATCCACATAACTTGCAAACTATTAAAAATATTGACACCTGGTATTAAAATTAGAAGATAAAACTTTAAGTTTTTTATTTAATATACCTCTGAACAATTTTAAAACTATTAAGTAACAAGCAGATCTGACTCCTGAACTGTAAAAAATAAACCTGTTAGAAAAGAATAATTAAATTAACTAGTTCAGACTCTGAAAAGTACTAGAATTTTATGCATACAAATGAATCCTTATATTTGCACATGACAAATTATTGTCTTTATATTGTTTCATTGACAATTCTTTCCTTCTCTAAGTCCATTAACTCAAAATGTTTAGAATTCTTCACAAGTTAATGTATAAATATGGCTTACAACATGATCACTTTTCTATTAATAAGATCTCTAACCTGAAATTGTTAATAGCAAATATAAAAGGGATTATAACATACACTATTTATTTCCAAAGAATATGAACTACTTTTTAATAAGTATATACGTGTGTTCACTACTATGGACTCAATATTTATGTCCCCCAAAAATTCATATGTAGAAACTGAATCTCCAATGTGATGGTATTAAGAGGTGGGGCCTTTGGGAGGAGATTAGGTCGTGAAGGTGGAGCCCTCAAGAGTGGGAGTAGTGCCCTGAGAAAAGAGACCTCAGAGAGCTCCCTCACCCCTTCTGCAGATGAGGGAGAAGGCTGTCTATGAACCAGGGAGCACGCCCTGACCCAACACAGATCTGCTGGCTCCTTGACCTTGGACTCCCAGCCTCCAGAACTACTGTGAGAATCAAATGTCTGTTGTTTATTAGTCATCTGGTCTATGGTATCCTAGTATAGCAGCCTGAACAGACTAAGACACACACACACACACACAAACACACACACAGACACACATGAGATATTACTGGCTCCAAAAATCTACTTGCTTATAGATTAGTTACAAGTATTTAACAATTTGCAAATTTTTTTTAATTTGTTCTCCTATAATTTCAATGAATACATACACTGAGAAACAAATATACATATTCATACTGGACTATTAGTTTTCACTCCAACTACCTTTAGCTGCCACTTTTTGAAAAAGTAGTTTCCACTGTCCCTCCCCAACACAGTACATACCAAAACTATATTTTTGAAATGTTAATAATACTAAAAGAACACTTTCTAAAAGTTTTTTAATCGTTTTTGTCCAGGTTCCCCACATTTGTAGGGACTTATTTTCAGAGTCTGTGTTACCGCTATTAAAGCCACAGACAGGCTGTGTATGCTTTTTCAAATTCCTCTCACCCAGTTCCCACTAATGCCAGGATAGAAATATTAACCATGCCCCATCTTCCCACTCAGTAAAAACCTTTTCATGTAAGTACAACGTTATCATTTCTCTCAACTATTAAAGATAAGTTACAGATGTCACATATTGGGAAAAAGAAAAAAACTAATCCAAAGAATAGACTAACAACCCTACAAAATTAACTGTATATTTTACAAGTGTTTTTAAAAAATAAGCCTTTAAAGAAAATACAGCTACGGGACATTATTATTTTACCCTCCCACAAAGTACTGTTTGATTGATTTCTCTAAGAAAGATGGGACAAAATAAAATTACCATATACTAGGTAGACTGAGAAAGAAACATGCAATTTACTGTTGGAATTAGATCAATATCTTAGAAGTTAATTCCATCGAGTGACATTCTACAGGTAAAATAAAGATAATGCAGAGCAGAGTCAACAAACCACTTTTATAAAGAGCTAGATGGTAATAAGTGAAGCTTTTCTGGCCACATATAGTGTGTCCTACACTTTTTTTTTAACAACTCTTTAAATATGTAAAAACCATTCTTAACTCAAGGGCTATAAAAAGAACAGACCAGGCCCAGCAGCAACCTATGTCTGCCAACCCAACACAGCAACCAAAGGTATTACCTTGCATGATCACAGCGAGCTGTTCTGCAGCTGATTTTCTCAGAACAAGGTCAATGTCATCTGAAATAAAGATTTCATATACCTTTTCAACAGTCTCCAACTGCAAACCAAAAGAAAAAAATTTTTTTTATCTACTTCCAATTCTCCAAGAAAATTTTATAGTTCATACCATAAGAACAAAAGCTCAAAAAGTCAACTTACTTAAATAAATGGCATATTTACATGTCAATATGTAACAATAATGTGCTAGGTCAGGGAGGAACTTAGGACCTCAAACAAAGAGCCATCCTGTCAATGAGCCACTTAATGTATATTTCTGCTAGGAAGTCATTCCTGACCACTAACTGCCTAAAGAATTTCAGGGAAAACATCCCTGCAGGTAGGAGCAGGCAACCCTGAGATGAGCAGTCCAGACTCGTGACTCAGGACTTCTGTTGCTCCAGAAGCCCACAGCTGCAATTCCCTTGGCCCTGTCCCTTTCCTCCCGCTTAGAGACCACAAAGAAGGCAGCCCTATGGGACTTGCTGCCCAGCACTCCAACAAAGTCACCCCAATACCAGACCATGACTGACATTCATGCTAAGACAGGGTCTGAGCTCGCAAAACTCAGAAGGAGAAGAGAAGAACAAAGACAACACTCCTCCTTTCTCCCACCCACTATCTGCTGGCCCTATGTACTCACAAAACAGTTCTAGAATGGCCACTCCTGGCCTTCCTCCCCACCACACTGAGGACACAGGAGGGACCACCAGTGCTTAGGACTCAGGGAGTCCCCAACAGGACCTGGTGCGTGGCCAGGGAAGGTTCTCCAATCCTCTTGTCATGGCTGTCATATGGCCCCAAACACTCAAGTTGAAAGAACATTGAACATGTTTCCCATTTTAAGACTGTCTCTGTGGTTAACAGACCCAGGGCTTTGTTCCTAAGATTATTTGATGCCAATCAGAAACTCATTGTCCTGAGGTCTTAATGCTTGAGGGAGTGACTGTGTGTGTATGATGCGGGAGTAGGGGGGGCGGGGGGGGGGGGTAAGTCAGGGTGCTGGGCGGGGCCAATTTGAATCAGCTGTCTGTTTCCCCATTTCACTTGCCAAGGAATTTTCCTAGCTTCTTACTATCCTGCCTCAATTCTATTCCACGTGGATCTACAGTACTACCACAGGCTTAGGGGGCTGATCTACACTGAAAAGAGAAACTGCCTTTACCCCTATATTATTTTTTCCTCGTACACTGAAGAGGCTTAAAATTTTATCATAGGAACTTTTTCCTTCTAAGCTATTGTAGACAATTTCCAACATGAGAACAAGAATTCTAAATAGCTTTATGTCAGTGACATATGGTCTTAAGAGTCATCACAAAATTTCTTTCCACTAAATTAGCCTTATCTTGTACTTAAGACACTATTCAAATTCACTGCATTTGTGGTGTATGTACTAAATGAAAAGGGACATAGTACCTGGCATTTGGTAGACACTCAAGAAATTAATCTGTTCCGTATCAACCAACCACATAGTAATAAACTCAAAAGTCACCTTAATAATCAGCTCTTTCCTGTCATCCAATTTGAGTTCGATAGGTTTTTTCACGATAAATAAGTTAGTAGCTCTGGCGAGAACTCTGGCATCCATTGCAGGGCGCTTTCTCTCAGTCCCCTCCTCCCTGGTAAGATGACAAACTAACAGCTTCAATGCTAGTGAACGGACCCTGTGGAAACACAGTATATATGAGGCAACTTTCTGCAACCTGCAAACCTTCTGTAACATGCAGATGTATACAAAGTATAGAGGTCTACAGTCACAACACATTATTATATATCAACACAGTAATTAGCCATGCTTATAGTGCTATTACTGATAACATTTTACTTTTTCTATTAAAATATTTAGTGTATAACTACAATCATTCTTTCAATTTTACTTTTATTAATAAACATCAGAATTAAAGAATAATCAGTAATTACAAATGGAGAAACAGACTCACTAAGACTGTGAACTTCAGTCAACATTACATTCAACTTCACTAAGTCAAATTAAATCTAAATTCTGACTCCAAGTCCAGTGATCGTTCTTAATCACCAAAATGATCCATGAGCAGAATCAATGTTAGATTGGACCTCCAGGGGGGTATCAAACTAATACCTAGTATCACAGCAATGTATAAAAATCTTATATTAGGGATCAAACAGATTCCCCTCGAATATGAACATGGAAATACTTTGATTCCCTTCATAATTCTGTTTTATCTGGAATGGATTAGGAATAAGGTCTGTTGAGTCCATTGAGATTTTAAGAAAAGATTACATACTGCATGCTACTGAACAGTGGAATGGAAAAACAGAAAACCATCACATGGAAAGGGCATGGGGTTGGGAGAGTTTGACAACCAGTTACCTATCACACCTGACAGGCTGTTGAACTACATGGGAACTGGGCACATTTTAAGCAATAATCCAAGTACTACTTATAAGACAATTAAAACCTGCATACTCAGGGAGGCCTCCTTACCACAGCCATGGGCTGTGTCACCTTGCTGTGTCCTGACACCCTGAAGTGCCCTATCATAATACTGGTCTAGCGTTTTTACAATAAATAAAGTATAATTGATCAGACCTTTCTTCTCAATTCCATGCCCAGTTCAGGAAGGGCCTGTCTGTGTTGTGTGCTGCTGGGTTCCGACAGCCAACCTTGGTTCCCAGTCACATGGGTGATGCTCAGTAAGGGCTTCCCAATTCTAACCAGGAATTTAAAATCATAAAAATCATCTCTAGAGACTAATATTTACTCCAAGTTGGTGTGGGAATCAGGCAAACTCTCCCTCTTCCATTTGTTGTAACCTCCTGAAAGCTAAGAACAGCAAGACACCTACGTAATGCTTTTCCCCTGCTCCTTTCATTCCAGTCCAGTGCTGTCAGTTATGGGCAGTCACCACCACAATAAGAAAGTTAGAGTGGGATGTGTGAAGCATGTATTTATGCATCTCCTCCCCTGGTCTACAAAAGTAGCATCGTTTGGAGTTTAGCCTGGGACACCAGAATCCGGTTATTCATTCCTCTACACTATTTCTTTCAATGAATACATTTAGAGCAGCGGTTCTCAACCTGTGGGTCCCGACCCCTTTGGCGGTCGAACGACCCTTTCACAGGGGTCCCCTAAGATCATCCTGCATATCAGATATTTACATTACGATTCATAACAGTAGCAACATTACAGTTATGAAGTAGCAACGAAAATAATTTTATGGTTGGGTCACAACATGAGGAACTGTATTTAAAGGGCCAGAAGGTTGAGAACCACTGATTTAGAGCATATTTATGTTCCAGGTACTCCTTGAAGTGCTGATGGTGTAAAGATTAGCCAATGTACAGGGTTCCTGCCTAATGGAATTTATGGTTTGGTGGGTTGTGGTAAAATGAATCAAATAATGAAAGCAAATACAGAATCCAAACTGCCTTAAGTTCTGTGTAATAGGACCTTACCCAAAGAGAGGTCCGGCCTTGCCCCCCACTCCTGGGAGGGGATCTTTAAGTCCCTGGAGTGCCCTGCCTGCTAAGAATGTCTGTTTACCAGGAGACCTTGGGCCCCCAAGGGTGAACAGGAAATAAACTTCTTGTGTTCAGTGACCGTTTCGGCGGAGGGATCATGCTACACCAGCACATGAATGAACATGTGGAAGCCAATCCCCCACCCCCAGGAGCACGGACACTTTTACTCCATCTGCCCTGCATCACCCCTAACTTTACTCTCTACACTACATTGAGATTTTTATAATCTCTCCTTTTAATTTTCCTCCTTCCATTTTCTTCATATTTTATTTCCACCTACTTCCTTATTTTCAGTCTGATCATCTGCTTATAAATAAGCTGCTGTTTTATTGTGGTGTGAGGTTGGGGAGAACAGAATTGTCCACTGTCAAAAGAACATGTTTGTTCCTCCCAGCTTTTCAATCCACTCTTTTTCCTCATCACTGCTTATCCCTCTGACTACACTTCTGTCTCTTCTCAATGAGGGAAAATCTAACCAGTTACCTAGGAGAGCACCAGAGAACACGCATGTTGCATTGACAGAGAGGGAGCAACCACACACTTCTGCTTTTCTTTGAGTTAAAAGAATACTGACACTGATGTCAGAGGTCAAGCCAGGCAAGATTAAACCACCTGCACACTCTAGTACATGAGGCAACTGGTCTACTACATCTTTGTGAAACCCTTAATTTTCAGAACAGATGTTTAGAAAAGGATCACTCCAGGCTAACCGTTTCTAAAGAGGGCAGACAAGATGCTCTGTACCTTCTGCAATCTATTGATCTGCATGGCTCCTACCTGCACACAGCACTATGAACAGCACCGAGGGCAGCAGCTACACCAGATGCAGGTCCAACCACTGCACTGGGAATGGATGGTATGTTTCAGGAAAGCACCCAAAACACCTGCATCTGCGTATAGCTTCACCCATTGGTTCCCTCTCTCTGTATAATAAAAGAACCACTTTCCTTTACCTTCCGCATTCTTTCTGTCCCAGACGGATGTAATGACTGCACTATACTTTCTTAGAATGTCCCCATTCATATTTCACACTCAAAAGCTTCCAATGCACTTACGATGGCTTCTTCACGAGCAAGAGCCGCAGAATGGACTTGAGCCGGGTGGTGCAGGGGAGGACGCCCTCGCCTCCCTCAGAACTCGCCTTGCTGAGGAGGAGGATACAGTTCCCCAGAGGGTCTTCCGGGTCAGCATATCCCTAACAGGTTTCATTAAAAAAGAAATTATTGTTTGATTTTACACATATTGCTTAATTTTTTAACTTAAAAATAAGAACTACATTGACCTGTCAGGCAACTCAAAAATATCTCTTAATTCAGCTACAAAGTCACTTTTCAAAATAACCTACAAGCAGTAAGAAGCCTACCTACAACTGTATTTAAAAATAGTACTGAAGAACTTCAGGAAAATATGCCAATCCTCAGGACACCTGCCAGCTTTCCTGTTTTCTGGGACTCTAGTAGATGAGGCCCCCGGGTCTTCAGACCTGTCCCCACAGGACAGAGGTGGAGTATGGCAGACACACCTGCATGGAACCGAACCACATGAGCCTCACAGCTCCTGCTCTACAAGCTAGTTCCTATGAGGGCACTGCCCACCTCCACCTTCTCTGAGAGGGTCAGGCACCTGGACTTCACTCACTCCTTTAATGCCCACAAGGACTGCTAAAAATGCTGTTTCCAAGAGTTCATTAACCAAAGGAAAACTCTAGTTACATACTAGTGTATGCATAGAAACCATTCATGAAGCAAGTTTAGTTATGGAAAGTCTCCTTAAAGGCACTGTTAGCTTGGCCGAAAAGCCTTCACATAAGGCTGATTCTATTCCTCACGTCACTACTAAGTGCCCGCACCTCACTCTGAACCTCCCGCCCACATGCACAGATGAACACCTCTGCCAGAAACCCCTTCCTATTCATGCATCCACGGATCAGAAAGGGAGGCTACATGTCATACCTGCAGCACTGGGATGACAGGACACAGAGACTCAATAAACCTGTTCCAGGTCAGTGCTGTCATCATCAATTGTCCCTGCAGCAGGTACAGCAGGATGGCCTTTGCAGCAGCATTCACCTGCCCAATAACACAGACAAGACATCCGGCAAAATGAGGTGGTCCCTGAGTTGCTGGACACACCCAGAACACATGATAAAATCTAGAAAGGTACAATAAGTAACATCTCATCCTTCAAATGTTCCTATTTCTGAAACATCATCTTACACTCTGCTCCCAACCAGTCTTCCCCTAATGATTTCCTTTTACCATCTATATAATAAAAGCCTAACCGAACCTTACAACGACGACAACGACTGGTCGCAATGATGTGCACTGACCACCAGGGGGCAGATGCTCAACACAGGAGCTGCCCCCTGGTGGTCAGTGCACTCCCACAGGGGGAGTGCCACTCAGCCAGAAGCCGGCAGTGCTAAGGAGCAGTGAGCCGAGTGGTAAGGAGCGAGGGGTCCCAGACTGTGAGAGGGATGTCTGCCTGTCGGGCCTAAGCCGGCAGGCAGACATCCCCCAAGGGGTCCCGGACTGCGAGAGAGCGCAAGCTAGCTGAGGGACACCCCCTCTCCCCAACCCCCCCCCCCTGTACAAATTTCATGCACTGGGCCTCTAGTTAGGATATATTCTTCCACTGAACAAAAATGTGCCTCAGTGAAATAACCTGCTTACTATAAGGACTGTTTGGTTCTCTACATCTTAGATAAAAAACATAAGTAAAACGTTTCATCTGTCCTGTATTTTGATTCTCACATTTTCCATAACATTTCTTTTTATTTAAACAAACAACATGTATGAACCCAACATCAAAGACAAGTTTATTTTCTGTTTCTTATCATACTCTCTAGTTCTATTAGGATATTACCTTGATTTAGCTGAGTGTCTAAAGAATTACAGTTTTTTGCACTTACTTATAACACACCATACCTCATTTTTAGGATCTTGAATGCCAAATGCAGAGATTTCATACAGGACTTTTGGGTGAAGTAGAAAATGAATTCCACTACAGAGTGAAGACACAGGTTTAGTGACATTATGGACACCTAAACATTGCTGTAAAATAACACAAAACGTTTTTTAAAATTAGTGACTGATTTTTCAAAAGCATGCATCTTTCTCTGTTTAAAATTCAATTCCAATTTTACTTTTCACTTCATTGAAACTTTTCTTTTACCTCGAGAGGATGAAAAAGATTCTCTTGCCCAACAGTTTTTTAGTCTGCATGAGATATGTATTATGTTACTTTCTGCCAACAAGCAGTTTTGATCAACTGAATAACCAAACTATTGAGACAACCAAATCTCTTAAGTTGTTCATAATGATAGACATAAAAGAAAGAAATAACATAGTAAATGATATACCCAAAAGAATTAAAGCAGGAACTCCAATAGATATTTGTACACCTGTGCTCATAGAAACATTGGTTACAATAGCTAAGAGATAAAACTAATCCAAATGTCTATCAACAGAGGAATGGATAAACAAAATGCGGTACATACAAACAGCATATTCAGCCTTAAAAAGGAATGCAATTCTGATCTGTTATAACATGGATGAACCCTGAAGATACTATGTTAACTGAAATAAACCAGACACATACATAAAATATATGATTCCACTAATATGAGATACCTTGAATAGTCAAATTCAGATAGAAGTAGAATGGTGATTGTTAGGACCTGAGGGGAAGGGAAATGAGAAATTATTGTTTAATGGGTACAGAGCTCCAATTTAGAAAAAGGAAAAAGTTCCGGAGATGAATAATGTTGATGGTTGCACAAAAACATGAATGTACTTACTACCACTTAACTGTACACTTAAAAATGATTTAAATGGTAAATTTTATGTTATGTATATTTTGCCACAATTTTTAAAAAGCAAATTAGACAGAGCTAAAGAAAGAAATAGCATACTGAATGACAGCACTGAGGAATTCCATCAAAACAAAACAGAAAGAGATATAAAAAGATAACAGGTCCTGAAGAACACAACGGGCGGAATAAAGCCTACATAGATCTCATGAGTGCTCCATCTGGAGAGAATAGCAAAGTTAAGAGAGATAATAATGACTGAGAATTACCCAGAAATGCGGGCAGACATGAGTTTTCAGATTGAAGAGTGCTGAACAAGGTAAATAAATTTTTAAAATGTATACAAAGACGCATTGTAATGAGACAAGAAAAAGATCTTAAAAGCAAATAGGAATAAAATGCAAATCAGTTATATTAATAGTAGACTTCTCAACAATGAAACAAGGACAAAGCGGTATCACAAAGTGCAAAGGAAAAACAGCAGTCAATCTATCTATAATAATCTATAATAATAAAAGTGTAATATGCTAACTAAACCGGATGTCCTTCCAGACGACCTTCTGGACGAAGCTGGGGCTATGAGGGAAGCCTGGGTCCCAAGTGCCTGCCAATAGCCGGAGGGAGGTCTGGGTCCCAGGTGCCAGTGGCAGGAGGGAAACCCGGGTCCCGGATGCCAGAGGGAAGCAAGTGCCAGCAGGCAGGGGAAGGAAGGCCTACTCTTGCATGAATTTCATTCATTGGGCCTCTAGTAATTATATACCCAGCTAAGCTATCATTCAAGAGTAAGGTAAAGCCAAGATATTTTTAAACATATGTACCATTAGTCACAGAATGTCATTGAAAATATAGAAAAACTTATTTCAGTAAAATGTAGACTGAAACTAAATATTTATCAATAAAGAAAAGAAAGAATATTCTAACTAAAGAGCAGTTAAGATGAATGGACCAGGTAGATCTCAAATCCTACTATTAGATGAAAAGATAGGCAGCAAAAACATATGTATAGTATAAAACAGTAATATATAGTATTTTTAAAGACATGCGTATATAATAAAGATATATATAAACAATGGTTGGGAAGGGTAAACGCCAACTTTATAAGCAAGGTTACCTTGGTAGAAGAAGGAAGAAGGAAAAGAAAAGAAAGAAGCTTCCACTATAAATGTAATATTTTTATTTCTCTGAATAAAAAAGGATCGGAAATAAAAATGGCAAAATGTAAACATTTGTTATATATAGACTAGAGGCCCAGTGCATGAAAATTCATGCACTGGAGTGGGGGTTCCCTCAGCCCTGCCCGCCCCCTCTCACAGTCTGGGAGTCCTCAGGGTCGGGAGGCGACCCAGCGATCAGGAGAAGGTGACGCCCCCATCACACCTCTGCTGCTGCCACTGCTGACAGCGCAAGCCTCAGCCGGCCCTGGTTACCTGAGCCTTGGGCGGCCCTGGGCGGCTGGGCAGCCGCCATCCGAGGCTTGCCTGTGCCTCGGGCCAGCCCCGGGCGTCTGGGGTGCTGAGGGGACTGGGGGAGTTTAATTCTGAAGTTATAAGAAGAAAATCCACTGTTAGTTCACAAAACAGAAAACCCACCTTAACAATTTCCAGACAGCAGTGGTAAGTTTCAACTTTCACTTGTAGCAATGGGTGAGACAACATACGCAGAAACACTTTCTGACTTTCCCCTTGTAGTAATGGACTGGCCTGTGCTGATTTCCAGCTAGCAAAAAGATAAAATATCCACATCTAAGGCAAGGAAATTACCAAACAAAGGAAGTTGAAAAGCATAGTGGAAGGAGTTTCTTCCTATTCCAATTCTTTTAACGGGGATCATATTTAACTAACCCAATATTAGTATTTACCTAAGTACACACTTGTTTCATGGTAGGGAATACTCTCTCAAAGAGTACAGAAAACCCGGCTGGTGTGGCTCAATGGTTGAGTGTCAACTCATGAACCAGGAGGTCACAGTTCGATTCCTGGCCCAAGTTGCAGGCTTGATCCCAGTAGGAGGTGTGCAGGAAGAGGCCAATCAATGTTTCCCTCTCATTGATGTTTCTATCTCTCTCTCCCTCACTGTTCCTCTCTCTAAAATTAATAAAAACATTTTTTTTAAAAAGAGTATAAAAAACACTAACAATGTCTTTAAAAAAACTATACTTGTTATATCAATTGGTGCAACCATATGGAAAACATGGAGGTTGCTCAAAAAATTAAAAATAGAACTACCATATGATCTAACAATCCCACCTCTAGGTATATATATATATAAAGAAAATTAAATCAATATCTTGAAAAGATATCTGTACTCTTATGTTCATTCCAGCACTATTCACAATAGTCAATTTTTGGAAATAACTCCAGTGTCCATCCATCAATGAATGAATAAAGAAAATAGCTGTATATATACAATAAAATATTACTCAGCCTTAAAAGAAAAAGGAAATCCTTCCATTTGTCACATGGATAAACCCAAAGGACATGATGCCAAATGAAATACCTGAACTGAATGGATACCAAAAGAAATGTATAGCCCCAGCTGGTTTTGTTCAGTGGATAGAACCTTGGACCATGGACTGAAGGGTCCTGGGTTCGATTCTGGTCAAGGGTATGTACCTCGGTTGAGGCAACCAATCTAAGTTTCTCTCTCTGTGTCTCTCCTCTCCACTCTCTCTAAAAATCAATGGAAAAATAAAAATTATTTTTTAAAAAAGTGTAAAATCCAAGGATAACTCACTTAGGTTGTAGCATGGCATTTTAAAGTTTACTCTTGAATAAAACAGTAAACTGTCTTAATACAGTTCATATACAGTTCAAAGGTCAGACACATGTAAAAGCAATTTAAACTAAAAAATAACAATATTTAAGACCAATTTCATTTTCACTGCTCCTAACTTCACACATATGCATGCACACACCATGCACATGCACACATACACACACAATGTCCTATAATATAATCATATTAAGAAAGAAAATATTACATCTTTGAACAAAGGTTGATGATTTCCTCTATTAGAGGTAAATGATAATGATAGGAAAAGCTATGCAAGGCGTGGTCTGCCATCTCCACTAATTCTAAAAGATTCTTCTCTCCCTGAAAAAAACGAAAAAACAATGTCAAATTCATATACAACAAAATTCTCCACAGCTATCTAAGCAGCTTTAAGAAATTAGATTATTCAGAGACCCTGAGATTCCTTACATTTACTTAAGTCCATTTTCTCAACAACCATCTAAAATGTCAGTCCAGGAAGAAAAAGGTGGGAGAATCCCTACATTTGCCACATGAGACTGTGTATTATTTATCTCTGAGCAGGCTTAAACTTATAATTGAGTGGCCTGGTCCTCTGACTACTTGTTTGTAGTCTTATGTCCCTGCTAACTGTAGCTCAAGGCAGGGCTCATGTTCTTATAATCCACCTCCCCTTTCTAGAATCCTGACCAGTTCTGAAAACATGAGAGCAATCAATACATGTGTGGTTAACTTGACAATGCAGAAAGCTACAGAAATAATTCAACTTAAAGACAATTCAAACTTCTATCATGGAAGAAACAAGAAACCAGAGGAATCAAGATATGGCAAAAAGAAGAGGGTAAAAAACGATAATGGATAAATAAAGGAAAATTAGAAATATAACCTTAAAACAGACTCCACTGTAAGGGCAAAAATAAAAGTTTTTGTCCCAATTTTTTTAAGATCTTCAGGACCCAATTTGATATTTTCAGACAATAAACAATTATTGTTGTCAATGTCTACCTTAAGACTCAATCCTTTCATTGATAACATTCTAAAGAATATCGTAATAGTATCTCTAAAAGGAATAAGGAACAATACATAATTATTGCTACAACATCGTACCTAAAGGCAGCCTATGCCTTACAATCTAGTTCATGACTTTATTTAATAACAATATCAGGCTCTTTGTGTGAATAAATAAGGGTCTATAAATATTAAAGAAAAAATGTGTCTCCAAGTAAGCACTAAAATGGTCCTTATAATTCTGTTTATGTTGTGTTACTCTTCATACACACTATGCCACTTCAAAGAGGAGACTCACTATTTAATATGAAGACACTGAGAATAATTACTCATTTTCTTCATACTACTGGTTTCATTATATACACCATTCATTAATCTAAAGTCTTCATCTTACTTTTATACAAGCCATATCCTTACTTTATTCTGATAACTGACCCATTCACTAACAATGTATCCTATGTCTAAGAATTCAACTATTATATGTCCCTCAATTTGAAAAGTATAGGTTACACTTTCTAAATATTTTATCAAAGGAATTTAAAAGAGATATTAATAAAGTTTTTACCTCCTTCCCAACATCAGACAGGAAGTTACAGGTACACTCAATGGAATAAACGGCCTCTGCAGCTCGTTTATAAATGCTGTAGTTTTCAGAATTCAGCTGTTCCAAATAGGCCACAGCAGCTTCGTGAATATTTGGATATTCCAAAGAAATAGGCATGTCCAATGAAACTAGAAACAATGCTGCTGACATAGACTCTGGTAAAAAGTGGCTTGCCTTGATAAATGGAAAAAAATGTTAATTAAAAAAACAATTTTAGATAAACATAGCAAAGTATAAATGTAGTTCAACTTTCTAAGTATTCTCTATCTCAAAGTCTCTGCTTTTCTAAAGAAACCTCTATTCCCCAAAACACCATCTCTCTGTATGGCTTTATTCAATACAATTTTCCTATGCCCAGAATATCTCAAGTCCAATTTTCAACTCTTTCCCAAGCCTGGGATACAGGATACCTCTTTATTCCCCATCTCAACACTCAGAATTATGCTCCCCTGGGCCCAGCATCTTGTGTCTACCTCTGCTACTGAACTTAAGGCATGAGGCCTCTTCCTCTAAGTATTTTGTACACGTGCACACAAATCACACACACACACAAAAATGCAATAAACTCCTGAAAACAAGAACACTTTGCCACCATAGCTGAGCACATACCCCAGGGCTCAGTAAGTACATGCTGCTTTGAATAACACTAAACCAAGTATAACTAAAGACTGCCTTAAACAGAAACTGGTTTTTATTTGGTTTTGTTTGTATTGAGGGGGAAGGGAAAATTCAACAAAATATTTAAAACAGTTCTAGAACACTCACAGAAAACTGACCCTTAACTAGTACAAAGTCAACAGGCCCCAAATGGAATATCAATGTGTTTTATAAGCTTAAATCAATTATTTAAACTGAAAGTCTTATTTGTTTTTTTAATAATTCTAACTTCATGATAGGATTTTATGCATCAATTAAGAAAATAAAAAGAGTTAAAAATTCAATATTGGGCAGAGCTCACTGTTAGGGCTGAAATGCTGTCTTTATTAAAGAAAGTTTGGACGTGATTTATTTCATAGGTAACCTATTTTAAAGATAATCATTATCCGCCTGAAAGTCTAAGATTAAGAGCTGAATCAGCTAAACAATGCCTTTAAATCAAAGTTATCAACTAAATATCAGAAACAATAGGAATCGAATGTTTAAGTTACTAAGCATAAAAATAAAACCGGACTATTAAGACAACAGCTATTGGGAAGTCAAGCAAAATTTCATTATTCTGTGAAGAACTGTCCTAGTGGGGGAAAAAGAGAAAGCCACTAAATTACCTGATCACCTACTATTCCCTCACTTAGCAAATACTTATGTGCCCCTGCTGCATGGCAGACACCACTGCAGGGCTGGAAACACTATAGGAAGTAGAACAGAACCTCTGCCCTCATGAAGCTAATACTCAGTGGAGAAGGAAGCAAAGAGTGAACTGGCAACTTCATGAGATAGAAAGTTTCAGAGTCCAAATTCTACTTCCATTTTTGGTGGGCTAGCAACAGGCAGAGGGCAGCATAACCTTGTCTTTAAATAAACTGAAGGAGAAATTTAACAACACTGAAGTAGCATTTTTGTTTAGATCTCAATCAAAGCAATTACAAACATATTAAGTCAATACTTTGATTATAATCTCTCCAGTGACCATATTAACTATTTTAATGAACTTCCAAGTTTTAAATATATTTAGAAGAGCTACCAAAGATTACAGGTATTAATTTGCCTTTAAAAACAAAACCAAATAAATAAAAAATAACTATCTTCAAAAATACTGGAGAATTGGCTTTTCATTTTCCTAACACTAAAGTACACTAAAGTAAAACAAATTATTGATTTCTGTATTAACTGACTCCTGCCCAAATAAGCACACAGATGAAAAAAGTATAATAAAAAAGCAATAAATAACCTATATAATACAACTGATAGTTTTTCCATCAAATACTTCGACCTATGGATATATTGATCATTTGTAATACTTAATAACAAGTTATTAAGGACCTAAATAGACACTTTACGAAAGAGGATATACAGAAGGCCAAGAGACATATGAAAACCTGCTCAAAGTAACTAATCATCTGAGAGATGCAAATCAAAACGACAATGAAGTACCATTTCACACCTGTCAGAATGGCTATCATGAACAAATCAACAAACAACAAGTACTGGAGAGGATGTGGAGAAAAAGGAACCCTCGTGCACTGCTGGTGGGAATGGAGACTGGTGCAGCCACTGTGGAGAACAGTATCAAGTTTCCTCAAAAAGTTAAGAATGGAACTCCCATTTGACCCAGTAATCCCACTTCTAGGAATACTAGTATATCCCAAGAAACCAGAAACACCAATCAGAAAGGATATATGCACCCCTATGTTCATAGCAGCACAATTTACAATTACTAAGATTTGGAAACAGCCTAAGTGTCCATTAGCAGATGAGTGGGTTAGAAAACTATGGTACATCTACACAATGGAATACTATGCTGCTATAAAAAAGAAGGAACTTTTACCATTTGCAACAGCATGGATGGAACTGGAGAGCATTATGCTAAGTGAAATAAGCCAGTTGGAGAAAGATAAATATCACATGATCTCACTCATATGTGGGATATAATGAACAACACAAACTGATGAATAAAA
>NW_005871130.1:539574-602325 GCF_000147115.1 Myotis lucifugus
GCGGGCGAGATCAACCAAAGACTTGTATGCATGCATATTAGCATAACCAATGGACATGAACACTGGGGTGGTGGGGGCTTGTCCTGGGAGGTGGGCGTGGCCGGAGAGGAGGTCAATTGGGGAAAAAGGAGACATATGTAATACTTTAAACAATTTTTAAAAAAAACTTCTAAATAAATTACAGAGCTACATATTAAGACATTAAATGCCAATTATAGAAAAATAAGGCTATAAAATTGAATATGAAGTATGTAAATTTAGAATAGAAGAAATCACAAAGAATAGATCATCAGATCTAAAAAAAAAATAGCAAGTTATTGTTGCACTACTAATTTCTCAGTTGTATCATACTAGAGGCCCGGTACACGAATTCGTACATGGGTGGGGTCACTCAATCTGGCCAGCAATCGGGGCCGATCGGGGCCGGCCGGCCAGGGGAGGAACCACAGGAGGTTGGCCGGCCAGGGGGAGGTTGACTGTGGGAGGGCACTGACCACTGGGGGAAGCTCCTGTGTTGAGTGTCTGCCCCCTGGTGGTCAGTGCACGTCATAGCTACCGGCCAGTCATCCGTCTGGTCATAACAGTCGCTTAAGCTTTTATATATAAAGATTATTATGTAAAGTGACACACATGTTTTAAATACAATTCCAGTCTTCTATGACTAGAACTCTTCAATTTATAATGCTTATGCCTTGAAAAATTATCACTCATTAAAAGCAAAAAATTCTTCAGAAACATGATTAATGAATTAAAATTAACAGATATGGTGTTATTTTCCCCAAACAAAATACTATGTCTATAATTTAATGTTTATTCTTGTTTTCCAGGACTACCTGACAATGTTGCATATGTAATGTATTAAAAAATGGAGTCTGGACTATATACTCTGCAGAATTCTAAGGGACAAAAGGGCAAATGGTTATAACAAGGGAAACAGAAGGTACAGGAAACAGTTCTTTAGCTGCAGCAATTTCTCTTGCACCTTCATTTAAGTAGGATACACCCTTCTTTTTTAGTAAATATACTGCTAAACACTTGTGCATGAGTCATTTGAGATATTTTTACCACTAACATTCAAATTCAGATATAAAGTCCAATTAAAATTACAGACAATAAATAATTTAAAAAATATGTACAACTATTAAAATCACCTTTAACATAACAGAGTCATATTTTGCAATAAAAATTAACAAGCAACTGCTACATGCAGTAACAGTGATGAATAAAAAAAAATATTGAGTACAAACTTTATAATCTCATTAGTATAATGTTTAAAAACAGACAAACTGATCTATGGTGACAGAAATCAGAAAGAAGGAGTTTAGCCTTGGGGAAGAAGGAGAGGTAATGGATGGGAAGGGACCTCTGAAGCTCCAGTAATGTTCTTTTCACATTCTAGGGGGTGTCACTTTTTAAACACCGATACATTCACTAAGTAAAAATACATTGAACTGTGTACATGTCTAAACATGTTACACCATCATTTTTTAAAGTTCCTAAAAAAAAAAAAAGAAACTTTACAGAATTAATGTTTTTTTCTATCAAATGATTTGTCAAAAATGTTAGCCATTCATCCGTTCCCACATTTCCACTTTGTACACCGTGGAATGATCAGAAGGGATTTATAATGTGTGTATGTAATATTCAGTAAAGTACAGGGGAGCACCACTCCCTGCCTTACCTTTTCAACAGGGAGCAGCATCTGCAGCAGCCGAGCTGCAAACAGTGAGATGCTGACAAAGGCCATTCTGTGGAGCCTGCGAACTGCCTCTGTGTGCTCCACACCGATGCTACTTTGATGGTAGCACATGGTTTCTCCCAGGGACCCCAGCACTGCGAGCAGCTTCTCTTTCTACAAACATTTAAACACAAAACGGGAAAACAACCAACTTGGGAGTCAGTATGCAAATGTCAGAGGACAATTTAAAACATTATCATTAAGTAATAAAAATGAACAAAACGCAATTATTCCTCTCGTTAAGAGCCAATACCTGCTGACAAAGAATGATAAACACACCTAAATTTTTAAAAAACTATTTTTTAAGCATTTACTTTGTGTTTTTTTTTTGGGGGGGGGGGGGGGGTTGTTTTTGTTTTGTTTTTTTTAGCATTTACTTTGATGACTTCTAACAAAATGTTAAAAATTAAATGTGGCCCTGACTGGTTTGGCTCAGTGGATAGAGCATCGGCCTGTGGACTGAAGGGTCCTGGGTTCAATTCCGGTCAAGGGCATGTACCTTGGTTGAGGGCACATCCCCAGTGGGGGGCGTGCAGGAGGCAGCTGATCAATGTTTCTCTCTCATCGATGTTTCTAACCCTCTATCCCTCTCCCTTCCTCTCTGTGAAAAATCAATAAAATATATATATAAAAAAAACAAAACACCCCAATTGTGGTGGGGAGAAGGTTCTGGCATATAGCCTGAGCTGGTGGTGTGTGGCTTTGTCACTATAAGTCTGTTTAAAAAAAAAAAAATTAAATGTGTAATGAAAAATTAACAAAATATATAAAATATAAGTAATTAATAATTTAATAATTCAGGACAAAAAAAAGGGTTGGGTAAAGGGGGTCGTTGCCTGTTGATGAAATGCATAATTAATAGTAAAGACCCAATATGAATGAGTCTGAATAACATACAATATCAATACAACCTGTTACTGACATGAAGATGGATTTTACAGGTTTTCACTCAGTCTTTTTTAGCCTAATTAATAAAATAAATAGATATAAACTTTGAACATCGAAAAGAATACAACTCCTCAAGCTTCCAAGGACATTGACAAAGACTAACCATTTACTTAATCACAAAGAAAACTTCAATATATGTATATTTAAGGCTATATTCTCTGATTCCAAAGAAATAAAACTAAAAGTAAAATTTAAACCAAAATGAGGGCAAAGCTTACAAAACAAAACAAAAAATGTAAGAGCCTATTTGTAATACTTTAAGCAATAAAATAAATTTTTAAAAAATAAAGGAGGAGCCATTATATTAATAACTACTGGTCTAGAGAAAACAACTCAGAAACGTAGTGACAGTCTTATCACATTAGCCGGCAATTCTTTCACACACTTCTCTATTAAAATAATACTTGTATATTCCTACAACATATCTCTGTTATTCAAGATTAACTTTGGCAATTTATAATTTACTAGTAAATCAATGAACATATTTAATATCTCAGTATCGGAGGGCTTTTATCAGAAGTCTATTTACTTGTGAAATGTTCCAAATAACTTTCCTTATTCTAATGATGAATTGAGTGCTGCTCAAAATAGTACAAAAAGGAAGTACTATGAATCAGTCTTGGATTTTCACAATTTCCAGCATTTTTTCTAAGCCAAATAGAAGTGGTTTCTTTTTAGCTTTTTTAAGAAAAGAGGATTGAAAAATAGTAACTGGTCCAGTTTTAATTTGTTGGGCTAAAACAATGTTTAAAAACCTATGAAGTGGTTGATGGGGGGTGGGCAGTTTTCAGAAGATATTCACAGCTTTTACAAAAGAAGGTACAGAATTAAAATATCCGATTAGCATAATATTCTAAATATTCCCAATGAAAGAGAATTTATAGTGCAAACAAGATTTCTCAGTCTCTGCACATCATGAAACAGATTGTGAACTCCGTAAAGCATCTGAAATGGGGACTGGCACAGGATGTCCCCCATATGCTTCCAGCCTCACACCCCTCTCCCTCCCACACTGCAGCCGATCACTATAGCATGTGCAGCCCTCACCAGGCACTTCCCCTCTGAAGGGCAGCTCACCTGCCTTCAGAATGACTGCCACTCCACGCAGCACCAGCAGAAAGCAGAGTGCCATTTCCACCTCCCACAGTAACTTGCATTGCCCCTCTAGCCCCACCCTTTACCACCAAACAGCCATTCTCTTCCCTCACCAGGTAAAACAGCCTACCTTCATTTGCTTAGCCAAGTCATAATTGTACTCAAGACTCAGTTCAGTCACAATTTACAAGAAGCCCTTCCTGAGACCCCAGGATGGCAGTGTTTTCAAAGCACCCTTGGCAATAAAACATAGAACTGACCTTGAAAAAGAAACTGTGCCTCCATTTTCTCATCTATAAATGGATATCTACCTTATAGGGTCATGATGATTAAATGGCCTCAGAAACACAGCGTGGTTAAATATCATCTAGTAAGCAGTATGTCTAATGGATCTTTATTTAGCTATTGTTCATCTATGCTTCCTTCCATTTTACTAGTGTCACAATAAATGTATCTACGTCCTACTAGAGTGAAAGCTGCCACTCATTCATATTGTACTGCAGTGCCTAGCCTATGACAAGCAATCAGAAATGTCTGGTGAACTAAAATAACTGTCTCTCACTAGGGCAACAGCAGGGAAGGTGAATGCAAGCTAGAGATCCCACTAACCCAGTTACAAATCCACAGTCTCATCCATCCCCCCGCAGTGAGTCCTCACTGGGTATGAAGCTCGCTCTCAACCCCTTCAGCCCACTTGAACTCCCACAAGCCCGGGAATCATCAAGTCTTCCCACAAGCCCGGGCATCTAAGTTACCAGCTCACAGCAGGTCTGGTGGAAATTTAGAAGCAATGAATCGTAGAGAAAGAGAAAAGACTGTTTTCAGTGGAATTGGGATGACAGAGAAGGAGTGACAGAGAAGGCAAAAATGAACAGAACCCACCATCTGGGGTTATGTGGCAGGAAGTGAAGCTCCTATCTCCTTGGACCTAACTTACCGTGTGAATAAGGAAACAGACTTGGCTTCACAGGGAAGCAAAGAGACGACACACTTCAGGTCAACCTAACTTTTACTGTGCTTATCAATGAATTTTTTATTTAACAAAATATAATAATTTCAATAAAAATAGTTTTTCTTTATTTACTTCAAGTGAACTAAAAAATATTCAACTGTGGAGATTTTTTTTTTTTTTGCTATGCATACAACCTGAGTGATGGAGTTCTAGACATAACTGCTATTAACACTATTGGGAAAGATCGAGAGATTTAATTCCTCAGGTATTTAATTTCTGAATTGGTAACAACACATTTATTATTTTGTTCCTTTAATGAGTCAACAAAAACACTTCTTCTATCTTTCTTTTTAAACTTGGCAAAAGCAGAACATTAAGTAATTCTACTTAATTGTTTATTTTTATTAATATACTAGAGGCCCGATGCACGAAATTCGTGCAAGGGGCTCGGCCCTCGCAGCCCTGGCTTCGTCCAGAAGGACTTCCGGAAGGTGGTTCAGCTGTCTAGTCTAATTAGCATATTACGCTTTTATTATTATAGATAGCCAAGGTACTGAGATTTTTCCTGAGGCATTTATTCTTTTAAACAAGTAGATCAAACATGATTTCAAACAATACTGTTTTATTGAACATTTCTAACATACCAACTGGCACTTATATAACAGATTTAACCTTTAAAGTAAAAATAATTCACTGAATCATAAAAGACTAGCAGCCAAAAGTTAAAAGTGAACGACTAACTTTTACAGATAAATGTTCTGGCCAACAAAATTTAAGTTAATTTAAGAAGCAACTGATAAAGCAGTCTTCACACATCTAAGGAAAAACTCACTTGTTGAAATCCTTCAATCTGTGAAAATCTTCTAAAAGTACTACAAAGTAGTATGGTAACCTTAAGTACTAAAGAAAAACTAGGATTAAGAACTATCATCCCTATTTCATAAATAAAGTAATTGAAGGATTTGAACAGTATATTATACCAACTGTAAAATATTTGTTTCTCTTTTCAATAAATTTTTGTTTTTAAAAGAAAGTTTTGGAGTTTTACAAATGGGTATTGATATTAAGTAAACATCAGTATTTTGTTGTTGTTTTTTTCATGTTCTAACCTCTATTCACAAGGATTTCAGGCAGCATATAGTAAAGTTTAATAAAACACAGAACTAAGTCAAAACAACATAAAGAGAAAAAACTTTCATAACTATGAATCAATATATATTTTTATAACTAATAAATTTTGCTTCCACTTCTCTGACAATGAAATAAAAAAGACTGTTACAATTTACATTAAAATATAGAACATAGTTCTTCAAGATAAGCAAGATTATCTGATAACAGCAAAATCCTAGCTAATAAGAGTAATATGCAAATTGACCATCACTCCAACACACAAGATGGCCACCCCCATGTGGACACAAGATGGCCTGCAGGGAAGGGCAGTTGGGGGAACCAGGCCTGCAGGGGAGGGCAGTTGGGGGGCACCAGGCCAACAGGGGAGGGCAGTTGGAGGGGACCAGGCCTGCAGGAGAGGGCAGTTGGGGGGGGGACCAGGCCTGCAGGGGAGGGCAGTTAGGGGTGACCAGGCCAGCAGGAGAGGGCAGTTAGGGGCGATCAGGCCAGCAGGGGAAGGCAGTTGGGCGCGACCAGGCCTACAGGGGAGAGCAGTTAGAGGCGACCAGGCCAGCAGGGGAGGGCAGTTGGGGCTGACCAGGCCTGCAGGGGAGAGCAGTTACGGGCAACTAGGCCGGCAGGGGAGGGCAGTTAGGGGCAATCGGACCAGCAGGGGAGCAGTTAGGCATCAATCAGGCTGGCAGGCAGAGAGGTTAGGGGCAATCAGGCAGGCAGACGAGTGGTTTGGAGCCAGCAGTCCTGTATTGTGAGAGGGCAGTAGGACATCTCTCGAGGGGTTCCAGATTGGAGAGGGTGCAGACTGGGCTAAGGCAGGCATGCGCGCACACACACACACACACACACACACACACACCATGCACGAATTTCGTGCACTGGGCCTCTAGTAAATAATATAAAATGACAAATGATTTATGACATTGAAATGTAAAAAAGGATACAATTTATAATTACATGGAAACACTCTGGTAGTTCACAGATGTCTTAAACATTATATTACAATATAACATTTTTAAGGCTCTTGTATATGTATTGATTGCTCATGCAAAATATTAATCAACAGATTTCTTTCAAAGAAAATAAAATGTAATGCCATATTTTCCAAAAATATTTTCCCTACTAAAATACAAATAGCAAAAAACAAAGCACCCAACAATAAAATTAACTAATAAATGCAACAATATGGCTATCTCAAAGTAATCAAACCAAAGGGGGAAAAAAGAGACCAAAAAAAGCATACAAACATTCATATAAATTCATATAAAGAATACATTCCTATAAAATTCTAAAAAATGCAAGCTAATCTATATCATGGGTGTATCCATATGTCAAAATGCAGCAACAAACTTTAAGAAACATGTGCAGCTTATTATATGTCAATTATACTTTATTAAAGCTGTTAAGACCTACATAAATATATTCACACACCCTCATGAAAAAAATGATAAGAAATGTGCAAAAAGCAGCCCTAATGGCTTGTTTTGGTCTTGATATATACTCCTCCATTAAAAGAAACCAGAATCTCTGGAGAAACGGCCTGTTTCCAGACTATGCACAAAATAACCCTGGGACTGCTGTGTCTAAAAGAAAGAAATTCAAAGCCTAATGAGACAATGATGCCAGCTTTAAAGGACCAAAATAAAATAAAATGCTACTACCCAAATCGCAAAGAAATAATTGATTCTCACCATATCTATAGCAAAAAGACTGCTGTCGTCCCAGATATCTACTGAAATTGCTTCACCAATAAGTATCAAATCCTCCGCAAGCAATTCCAGAACTCTTATTATCATCTGTCTGTTACCTAGAAAAACAGCCAGGAGAAAGGGAAGAAAAAAGTTAACTTTCAAATCAATAGCTGAATGCCGTATTGCTCAATCTTCTAGTCATGCCCCCAAATTCCTGTTTCTCTTTAATATCTTATATGCTTTTAGAACTGTTGAAAGAGATAAACAGGGAAGCCACAATCGACAACCACCATTAAAGACTTCTGGTCTAATCATATGCTATTTAACTACAACGAATCAAATGTGCTCGTAGTGGGAAAGATACTCAAGAAGAGCGTAGCAGTAATTTAACTACAAGTATTGTGAGACAGATTCAACTAATTTTTCAAATTCAGAAACCATCCATGTCACATGGAACATGTGACAAAGCACCAGGGCAGTTTAGAAAACACATTCTAAGGATTTTCTAAGGATTAGTAACAGAAGGCTTAAGCCTCGTCATAAACTGTATTTCCTGCACAGAAGCTGCCTGGGAAGCTAAGCTTGGACTGGAGTAACTGAAGTATAAATGTCCATGCTGGCATTAGCTGAAGAAACTTGAAGAAGTTCTATCTAAAATAGGTTCTCAAGCCTATGCTCACATTACTAGTAAACTCTAAAAACATTCCCAAAGGAACTGTGCCATCGGAGCCACACCCACCAGCGTCATGTCCTTCTGCATACAGCCATAATAACAAAGGGATGCCACAATCCACAATTCTAAGTGAGGCGGACATTCCTCCGCCTTCCTGTCCACAGACCAAAGGTCAATTTCTAATGAATAAAAGTAAACTGCCAGATCATTAGGGTCTAGATTAATCGTTTCATCAGAACAGCTTGAGAAAGTTCTTTTAGAAATCTCTTATGATATTGAACAATTATAAATTATGCAATAATTTACCACAAAAGGGCAAAAGAACATTTAGAAAATTTTATGTACCAAGATACAGCTTTATAATTATCAATCTGGCTTTTTACAGCAAATTAAGGAAAGGTTAAATGCAAAATCATTAAATCTAAAACTGTTCTTCTCAGTACACCATGAAGACAAACATATACACTTTATAATGCCAAGTTCAGATTTTCCTTCACCACATTATTGGTACCTGAATTACTAGGTATCCTAACTCCCGGAAGCAAAGTCACTCCATCAGAAGTTAGGTGTACAGTTTTCCTCAGGATAAAATAAAAATTTTAATGCTTCCCAAACAATACCTACCTCCCACTTTGCTCCCCATCACACTCAAGCAGGCAAAAAGTAGCCACAGGACTTAAACAACCATTAGCATGTGATACGTCCTTTACTCAGCCAGAATAAATGAAAAAAAGGCAAAACTTATTAATCTTCTATTTATATCTCAACAAGTTTATCAATTACTGAAAATGTATAGATTTAGAGAATAAAAATCATTATTGCTTCCAAATCTTTCTTTACCTTCAAAATGCAAAGTGCTTCAGAGAGTGGACTTTGCTTTCAGAAGAACCTTGGATCAAGTCTGTTCTTAGCTGTTTGACCTCGGATAAGTTTCTGAACGACTCCTGATTTGTAACATGGGGATAGAAGCAGTAACTACCACATGGAAGGATAAAGTGGGCTGATTTGAGGAGAGCATGAAATAATGCACATGAAACCAAGCAGCTCAACTCGCAGTAACTGTTTGATTGCTAGGCTATCTGCCACTCACCACTTTGGTATCTTTCTATCACTCATCACTGACATTACAACTGCATTCTAGTGTATATTACAATACACCTTTGCAACTTTACCTAGTACCTTGGAAAGAAAATATTAAATGTTTGGGGTTTTTGAGTTTTGTTATTTGTCTGGGTTTTTTATTTTGGGAAAAATTATTGCAAAGGTAAGAATCCAGTTGTAGGTGTTTTTCTAACATGTTCATAGCTGAAGTAACCACCGAGTAAAAAGAATGAACTGAGAGCAAATCAAAAAGTTCCTAAGAAGCAAGAGCCAGAGATTTTTTTATTCTGGTCTATTCGTGCGGCTCACCCTCTCGAAATGACTGCAGTTGCATGGATTTCTCAGTGATCACATTTAAAGCAGCCACACAGAGTGAAGCCTGTGCACAAATAGCCACAGATGGAAGGTGATACTCCATGGCACCACATTTAATTGAGAAATAATGAAGGCCATATTTTCTTAGGAATTTGTTCCCCAATAAATGCAGATTCTAAAGGTCCCAGCATAGATGGAAGATGAAAAAAAGAAAAATAAGAATACCAGAAAACAGTCAAAACAATCACAGGTTACATAAAATGAACTATGATTTCACAAACAACAGACCTGTTCTCAAGAGAGGCACTGTGGACTCCAGGAGGCAGACACAGAACTGGGGAAGGCTGAGCTGCTGGAACTGCAGCTGCAGCGTGTCTTCCGATTCCAGCTCAGGCAGGTCGATGTGTGCCACATCCAGAGGTGAGGGGACGGAAATCCTGGAGTTCACGAGCGCATGACTGCTACTCCCGCTGTGAAACAAACAGGACAATCCCTGAATAAGGAGACGGCCCACACACAGATGGACTGCACTTCTGCGATGGGTGCACTGGGAGCCTCAGATTGGACATGAGTCTAATGCTTCATGTAACAACAGTTCTGGTCGGATTTGGAGAAACCCTGACAAAGTCATGACATTAAATTCCATCAACATGGCTCAAAATTGCAAATGAAACCAAAAATGCCTTTCTATTTGACTTTTCAAACTGATGTTCTAGAAATGTATCAACATTCTTACAGTAGCAATCAGCATTAGCAAAGATAGCCCGTTCATTTAAGGAAAACAGGAAAATTCAAAAATTCATTGCAAAGTTCTTCTGAAATCAACTCATAAAGTCAAAACTAGATAGTTCAGCCCTAACTGGTTTGGCTCAGTGGATAGAGCATCGGCCTTCGGACTCAAGGGTCCCGGGTTCGATTCCGGTCAAGGGCATGTACCTTGGTGGAGGGCACATCCCCAGTGGGGATTGTGCAGGAGGCAGCTGATCGATGTTTCTCTCTCATCGATGTTTCTAACTCTCTATCTCTCTCCCTTCCTCTCTGTAAAAAAATCAATAAAATATATTAAAAAAAAAAAACTAGATAGTTCATATAGTTGACTAGATTTTCTGTGATTCCCACCAAATATCTAAGTAAGCTAATGTTAATAACTGAAGAATGCTAGAAAATGCCAGAAAAACATGAGAAATCGACTACTTCAGTTAGTACATTCAACATCACATAATGTTTTTGAAAATACACCAAAAGATGAAACATCCCATCTCTGTTGGCTTTCTTTATAAAAAGATCCTTACTTTGGGTGTAAAGTGGTAGGGTGGGGATAAATATGTATAGTAGGCCTGAACCTACATTTGCAAAGACCCTAAAATTTTTGACTTTTAATGTCATCCACAAGTGAACCTGACAGAATTCCCCAAATTTAACACGTTCTGTCACTTCTTCAATTTCCATATCCCAAACATTCCAAAAATATGGAAATAAGCCAAGTTCTCTCAAGCTCTGAAAGGCCCCATGAGGAAGTTGACACTCAGAAGTGAAAATCTACAAGCGGAATGTATGCCTGTGTTCTGAGTACAGAGTTGCAATATAATATTTATGTCTTTCTGTGGGTCGTGATCAAAAAGGTATGAAAGCCACTGGTTTAACCCAAGGCGATACCTGAGCTAATGTTACAAAGGAGAAGACAGAGAAAAATAATGATCTCCCTGTGAAATTAAAACACACACACAAGCTAACCAGGCTTTCCCACAATCACCTGGACGACACTGCATCCCAATCCTGGCCATCCCCTCTAGGGCGCTGGCCTGTGCGTCCAACCACAGACGGCCGGGGGCTGCTGCTTCCTGGAGAAGGGTTCTGAGAATGATGAGTAACTCTTACTTCATAGCAATAAGACAAAGAGGAATTTTGGGAAACTGTATCTGCAGGGGGGGAAAGAAAGAAGAAAATTATCCCTTAGTAGAGACAGATTACTGATTATGTAATATTTCTAACAAATTTAAGGTAGTAGGAATGCTTCTGTAAGGGTAAAAAAAAAAAACAAAGGTCAATCTTTTCTGCAAGTATTCACTCAGCACATCTAGGTTTCTATCTAGCCTGATTATATGAAGCCTTCTGGCCAACACTATTCACTTCTGACATAAGACTGCCAAGGCAGAACATCAGATCACACACTCCCTGCTGAAAACTCCCCAAGAAACCCATCTCAAACCACAGGCAAAAATTAACTCAAAATGAATCAGCAACCTAAATATGAGAGTTAAAATCCTAAAGCTAAAAGAGAAATATAGGGATAAATAAATCTTCATAACCTTGGATTTGGCAATGGATTCTTAAATGACACCAAAAGCACAAACAACCAAAGAAAACATAAACTGGACTTCCTCACAATTAAAAAGTCCCATAAGTCAAACAAAGGACATTATGAAAAAAGTGACAACCTACAGAATGGGAGAAAGTATTTGCAAATTTTATATCTAATAAGGATTTAATAACCAAGATATATTAAAAACTCCTAAAACTCAACAACAAAAAACTAATTTAAAGTTAGGCAATGGACTTCAACAAACATTTCTCCAAATCTATATATATAAAAGACTAAGCGACCAAATGACCGGTCGCTATGATGCACACTGACCACCAGGGGGCAGACACTCAACGCAGGAGCTGCCCCCTGGTGGTCAGTGCGCTCCCACAGCCAACCTCCCGTGGCCCCTCCCCGCAGCCGGCCGGCCCCAATCAGCCCCCTAAGGTTAGCTGGCCAACCTCCTGTGGCCCCGATTGCCGGCCAGGCCAAGGGACCCCACCCATGCACGAATTTGTGCACTGGGCCTCTAATAAGATATATGAAAGGCCAATAAGCATAAGAAGAGTCACCAGGGAATCACTAGTCATTAATCAATAGTCAGGAGGGAAATGCAAATCAAAACCACAATGAGGTACCATTTCACACCTACTAGGATGACTATGATTAAAAAAAGGAAAATAACAAGTGTTGGTAAGATATAGAGACACTGAAAACTTCATAAATTGTTGGTGGGAATGTAAAATGATGCAGCCACTGTGGAAAATAGTGTGGCGGTTCCTAAAAAAGTGAAAAATAGAATTAACATATGACCCAACAATTCCGCTCTCGGATATACAACCAAATGAATTGAAAACGGGGCTTGAACAGATATGCCAATGTTCACTGAAGCATTATTCACAATAACAAAAGGTAAGAACATAAGAGTCCATCAGCACATGAGTGAATAAACAAAATGTGGTATATACATAGAATGGAAAATTGTTTAGTCATAAAAAGGAAGTCCTGGAATATGCTACAATGTGGATGAACCTTGAAAATATTATGCTAAGTGAAATAAGCCAGGTTCCAATTGTATGGATTACACTTGTACTTAGAATACACAAATTCAGTAGACTAGAGCAGCGATTTTCAACCAGTGTGCCACAAAAAATTTTAAAACATGTACTACCTGACTACTTAGTTAGGGGCACTAACCTCTTTTCCCTTAGATTGTCAAATAAAAAAATGACAACAGCCAACACAACAACAGCCATCCTATGTGAATGAATCAAAATTATACCCCTTTTTTTTTGTCAGATTGGCAAAAATCACTGGACTAGAGGTTACCAGGGGCTGCAGGAGGGATTAACGGTGAAGCATGATCACCAATCAGTCTAAGTTAGTATTCGACTTTCAAAGCATATGGTATACGTGCACTGAAATACTACCAGTAATTTGTAAACAGTTTTGAGAAGGCCAGCCTAGTACTATATTTGTCCATTAGGTGGTGCTTTTTCCATGAAAAGTCAGGCACTATGATGATATAAAACTCTGACAACATCAAAAGTTGCATAAAAATAGTTGTCATAATATAAAAATCAGTATTTTCAACCCAAACAATTTATTAACACAACATAATTTACTAAAATACCCAAACAGCTGGGCTCAGAATCCTAGTCCCTGGCTTCCAACAACACTTTGTTTTCTTTCTTTTTTTTTTCTTTATTGATTAAGGCAGTGGTTCTCAACCTTCCTAATGCCGAGACCCTTTAATACAGTTCTTCATGTTGTGGTGACCCCCAATTTCATTGTTACAAATTGAACATAATTAAAGCATAGTGATTAATCACAAAAACAATATGTAATTATATATGTGTTTTCCGATGGTCTTAGGCGACCCCTGTGAAAGGGTCGTTCGACCCCCAAAGGGGTCATGGCCCACAGGTTGAGAACCGCTGGATTAAGGTATTACATATGTGTCCTTATCGCCCCATTGTCCCCCCTCCCCCTCACCAAGGTGATCATTAGCTGAGGAATGAGAAATGGGAGTTTAGCTTGTGACAATGTACATACAGTAATCCCTAACAGTATGTATAATGGGGTTCTTTCTCAGAAGAATCTGCAAAGACCATCAGTGACTAAGGGATAAATAAACATAAACACCTTGTTTGCTAGAGAAAAAGCCTGGATCTCGGTAGAAGTGAAGTCTGTGTCGTAAACACATGCACAGCTGCTGCAAGCAGGACACCGACTGCAGTGCCAAGCGAGGTGTCCCCTCACCTCCGAAGGCCAGCTTCAGCAGAGAGAAAAGGCTCTGAAATGAAGAAGAACCATAAAAATGATCACGGAAACCAAGTGCTCAACTTCAAAGGAGGATGTGAAGCTGAAGGAAGGGTAAATGAATAATCAAAGGAAATAAGCTGCCAAATATTTGTAAGACAAGAAACAGAAATGGGCAAAAGTCATTTGGCATAACGCAAGAATAAGGGTCAAATAAAATTAAATGTGAATAGAATGGTCAGTGTTGCTTACATCTAAAATCTGTTAGGTAAGCACCTATTCTGAGAGAACACACAGGTATTAAGTATTACTCCCCATTCAGGACATGAAGTTTCACAGTACTTTTTAAAAAACACATCAAGGTTTCCACATCTCAAAAAGCTAAATCAGTTTACTACGTTTTGGTAATTAATAGCTTTTCCTCTGCTATCATCTGACAGCGGCCATAGTATGGATTAATAGCTGCCATTATTCACTGGCATGATTTTCAGCCCTGTGATTGTGGAGCTGCAGATATGCCCCAATCCCAGCCCTGGATCCCAATGCCTCTACTGTGCAAGCCTGGGTCCCAAGGCCTCTGCTGTAGAAGCAACAGACCAGACTGCAAAGAACCCATCTTCATTGCTCGCTATCACATTTCCTCAGCATCCAGCACTGTGCCTAACACATACCAGATAATCAGAGAGACAAGCTATTCTTAATGTTAGGAGGGTTCCTGCTGCCTAACCTCAATTTCCAAAGTCTACTAGTATTCACCCTTTAGGTGACACAGAAGTGGTAAATTCAGAGTGGCCAAATTGGACTACGTGTGTCAAATGAGACTACCTCCTATCAGAAGAACTATCACTATCCAAATAAGTAGGAGAACAAGTGGTTTAAACACTTTATCCTTTAAATATGGTAGTGCACAAGTCTTTCCTAAGGACTGCTATGTTGCAAATTTTGTTTCCTCCCAAAAGTTCTCTATTTCAAAACCTAAAACAATTAAAGAGGATACACACCTGAACAATTTTCGGCCTTTGAAGGAAAATCTCAGCAGGAAAATCTTGCATGATAACATCCTTCAATAGTTCACAGGTGTTCCAGATCAAAGTGTGGTTACTACTTCTTAGAGAGCTACAAAAGAGCATTATTTATTTTTAAAAAGAGTTTACCTATCCTGATTGTAAGTCACTGAGTAGCAAATGGCCCTCCTCCCACCCCCCAGATCTCAGCCACGACATATCTTCCCCTGGGAAGCCTCCCTTGATCTGGTCCCTAACCAATAAAAAACTGTGGGCAGGTGGGTCTCCCCCACCCCCACCCTGTATCTAATTGGTTGTTTTCCCTTGGCTGCACATTAGAATCACCTGGGAATCTTTTTAAAATCCTGATTTCTGGGCCTCATTCTCCGGAAAGTCTGTTTCTTTGTTATGGGGTGGGGCCACAACATTAGTAACAAAGGAACAGAATTACCGGAGGATGAGACCCAGAAATCAGGATTTTAAAAAGATTCCCAGGTGATTCTAATGTGCAGCCAAGGTTGAGAACCACTGCTGTATCTGCTGCTATGTCAACTGCATGCTTTGTACCCCCACTAGACCCTCCTAAAGATGGCATGCCCAGAGCCTATCACAATGCTACTAAATGACATTAAGGAGGTCAAAGGGCACAGAATTCAATGACATCTGTTATGTGAATTAAGAAATAAGACAGAAAAAAATAACAGTAACTATAGAATTTAATTATAGGAATTAGGCTCTTTACTGCTCTTCTCTATTCTAGGTGACTCAAGCTGGAAGGCCCCTCTTATCCTGTACAGAGGATATCTCTCAAGTTCTCAGACAACATTCTCCCTCCTAGGGATGTAGCAGTGGTTCACCGTCCACCCCAAGAAACCAACCCCCAAGATATTAACCCTCCTCTCTCAGCTCAGCTCCAGTCCACCATCCCCCACCCATAGGTGTGCACTGGACAGCATCTCTCTCCCTTAGGGACTGACTCAGAACTGCCAGATCATGTCCGTCCTGCCCTTTTCCCATGTGCAGCTACCTCTTCAATATGTTGTTCCAAGAGAATTTACTGAGGCCTCAGAAGTGCCATCAGCAAAAATCATTTCACAGCATCTTCCTGTCTCTGGCCCTAATGCTAGCAAGTTGGTCTTTATTTTCCAGATGTGTGTGTGTGTGCGCGCGTGCACAAACACACAAACACACACACACTATTCATTTGTTGTAGTATTCACAGAAATTAAAGTTTCAGAAAAAAAGAAAAAAGAAACTAGACATTAATATACTCTCCCAATTTCTATATATCAACTGCCTATGTTGGGGTTGGGGGTAATGACCAATTAACATCCATTACATAAGATCAGTGGTCCCTCGCCGAACCGGTTTGGCTCAGTGGATAGAGCGTCGGCCTGCAGACTGAAAGGTCCCAGGTTCGATTCCGGTCAAGGGCATCATTAAGCAAAGACACAGCAATGGTCAATGGGAGACTGGTAAATCAGAGATGACTAATGAGCACACGAGACTTCAGCCACAATGTGCAGCCTGATTAGAGGCAAACAGGAATTTTCTGGCTTACGTTCTGAAATACTGAAAATCATTCATATCGTCCCATTACTCCATTCACAGCCACTTGTATCTTTCTTCCTGCTGAACTTGTATAGTAATAACTACCAGGTGCAAGGCTAGAAGTGAAGCAAAAATAGCTGAACCACATCAGGCACTGTACCTTTCATTAGAGGAGAGGACGTGTCTGTCAGTTGTGGTCAGGGGTAGCCAAGGAAATGTAGAAAACTTCAAACACCTCGTAGTCTGAGTCGCTGGTAATGGAAGAGCACAACTTACACCATCAAAGAAGACAATGTTGACAGATTCACCTTTAAACTAAGTCCCCAAATGAAGTTACATATACAGGAACCTACAATGCACCAAACAAGGCCAGCTGCAAATGTATTCACCCTCAAGATAAATAACAGAGCACACTTTTCATATTTTAAACAGAACTCATAGGTTATAATTAGAAGAGCATTAAACACAAACCCATACTGAATGACACTTAGTTTCTTTTTTTTTAATTTAAATTTATTGTTTAAAGCAGTGGTCGGCAAACTGCGGCTCACAAGCCACATGTGGCTCTTTGGCTCCTTGAGTGTGGCTCTTCCACAAAATACCACGTGCGGGGCGCGCATGTACAGTGCAATTGAAACTTTGTGGCCCATGCGCAGAAGTCGGTATTTTGTGGAAGAGCCACACTCAAGGGGCCAAAGAGCCGCATGTGGCTCGCGAGCCTCAGTTTGCCGACCACTGGTTTAAAGTATTACATGAGTCTCCCTTTTCCCCCATTGACCTCTCCCCGGCTGCTTCCATGACATTTAGTTTCAATTATATTTTCTATTTTACTCTTGACCAGAACACAGAGCACAAATTTAACATAAAAAGAACTGATATTTGGAGTCCTTTAATTACAGAAATTTAAAATGATAAAACAATCACATACTATATCTAATTAGTCATGTTTAAATATCCTAAATGGTGTTAGATGTTTAAACCTCTTTGAAGATGAGTTCAAAACTATAAGGTTGAAAATCAAATATCTTCAACCTCAAAGAAGATTAAAAGAAATACTAGAAACCAACACAATTTTAAACTACCACTGTTCAAACTGTTTTTTAATAGGCTTATTTCCCCAGGTTTATTGAGATATAATTGACATCTAAAACTGTATAAGTTTAAGGTATACAACATGATGATTTAATACACATACACTGCAAAATGATTATCACAGTAGAGTTAGTTAACCTCTCCAACCTCTCACATAATTACCAATTATTTCTTGTGGTGAGAACATTGAAGATCTATTCTCTTAACATTTTTTAGCAGATTTTATATAGTACAAGTTAAGGTAGCAACACTGAGAAGTAGTATCTACAAAAGCCCTTCCAAATGATAAACAGTCCTTCTTCCTAATGCTTTGAAAAGAGCATGGAATCTTTAAATTCAGGTAATTATTAATTTCACAAATAAAGCACAACTGCGTCTTTTAAAAGTGCTAACATAAAAGCAGGGTTTGCTTTCTCAGGGAAAAACAAGAGGTGGGTAGAGGGAAGGATAGGCTTATGCTTCACATAAAAATGTGTCCAAAACAAGACAGACCACTAATCCACAGGCTGCAACTCACCTCCAAAAGCATTCCCACCACAAGTGTCCCTATTGTTTTCAGCAGCTTCACCCAAGTACTACGCTCTGCTCCCTTCAGACACCTCTCACTGCTACTCATTTCAGCCTCTCAGCCACACACACAAAGGACTACCATCTCAAATCCAAAGCTCCCTATAAGCCTAACAAAATTTTTCCAGAAAGGGAAGATGAAGTATTTTAACAGCTGAACAAGTTTTCTGTTCTATCTTATGCTATTATTCAACTTGAGAGTCTCTAAGGAACCTTTTGAATAACAAGCATCCAAACTAAGTTCAACTGAATCCCCATGTCAGCAGATATACCCTAGAACACACATTTTTTCCAACCACACAGGCAATAAAAAGTGAAGCACTGGATTACTTAACCATTCCTAACCGCCAGGGGCACCTAGGATAAAGGTTTCATCTTTTCTAAGCCTCAGTGTCCTCATCAGTAAAATGGGACACTGATAATAATCTCATTGGGTCCTCATGAGGATTCACTCATGCAGAGTATACACTGAGTGCCTAATACATTGTTGGCATCATTCTGCACAGGGGGATAAAGAAGTGTTTGCAGCTATCACTAAGCTTATTGTGACAGAAACAAGAAGGAAATAAACATATAACTTCAGATCATGATATGTGTTAGGAAGAAAACTAAACAGAAGTGTTCACTGGCTAGAGTCCTCAAGAAGGTCTCTTTAAGGAGGTGGCATGTGAGCCGAGAAGGACCCAGCCAGACACAAAAAGACCCAGAAGAGATCTCTAAACAGAACTCTGGAATCAGTGGATGTTGGGATAAAGATAAATAAAGAAATGAAGAAGACGCTGAGTCTTGGCTTGAGTGACTGGACAGACGGTACATGAGTGAGCTGGAGAATGAGATGAGGAATGCATAGTGCACAGCACAGTCCCTGATGAAGGGTTTGTGTCCAACAAGCAATGCAAGTACTACTGCCACCATTACCACCCACCTATGCAGTTGCTCAAATGCAGTTAAATAACATAAAATGTTACCATTTAGACTCTACATCCTAAACTAGTTTGAGGAAACTGAAACACTCAGCTTGGTGCTGAAACATTCGAGTGTGAACACAATGTGTCTTCACAACAATACGTAAAAGTACATTAATTTCTGCTGAACCAGGTCAGCAGGATCTGCTTCCCTACATGTACTCACCCACGGGTGCTGGAGGCACTTCCATCTGCTGGAAATGACTTCTGTCTTGAGGAAAATATCCTGTTAAGATTTCAGGTGGCTGTGGCAATTCTGAAAAGAAAATAGATATTACTGCATGTATTATTATTTCTGATTCATTATTTGCTACAAGTGAAAGGTACTCGTTTCAATTATTGTTTTCTCTGACTAGGAAGGTAATCCAGTTTTTTTTTTTTCTCTGAATAGTCTGTCTTCCTAAAGAGGTAAAAAATGTGAATGTTGAGCCAATTTCAAATTGAGGGGTTTTTTTCTCCCTTTTTCTTTTACCATTAATATAATTATTTGTTAGTATGAAAATATCTACAATGTACATGAAGAATCTGCTACGAAGTGTTTATTCAAGAACTGTTCATCTCTGCTTTTAAGTCCATCTCCTTCTCTTGTGCTCCAATTACATAGTTCCTGGTCACTACAATTTTCATTAATATCTTTTTAAAAAGTTGTCAAAGTCAAAGAGGTCAAGCACTATCTTTCAATGCCTTTCATGATTCTATCACATGATTACATATTCAGCAGTGCAGATGCAATGACAATGAGAATGAGAAAAAGGCTAAAATTTCTAATTTTCTGTTTGATGTTTTCACAACAGTAGTTCTTAATATTAATACAGATATTGAAAATTTGCCTTAGACCATACTTCTAACCTAATCTGTAAGGAACTACCTTGAAAATTCACAATTAAAGATTCTACTTTATTTGTTATGGCTTAGACAGAAATTGTAAAATCTGTTGTTAAAAATCACAATCATGCAAAAAGCCAATAAATGGCATTTACTACTGTTCTTGTTAACAGTGATACTAACAGTCACAGCAACAGCAGTACAGCACTGATACAGAGAAAAATATGGTAGCAAAAACACTTTTTATACTTTTACCACTCCATTACATAAATTTTATGGGCCTTTTTTTTTTTCTTTGAATCAATTCAAATGCCTTCCATATTTAAGGCACTCTATTGGGCATAAAATAGCAAGAACACAAATAGAGCCACCAACAGCTCTACGGCTAATAGATGTCGGGCCTCATGCTGAGCTCTTTTCAGGCACTGTCTCATTTAATCCTCACAATAATGTTATAAGATGTTCTTTCTCACTGTCCCAATTTTGGGATGAGAAAACTAAAGGCTGGCACTGTTAAGAACCTTAGCCAAGGTGACAAAATTAATGGCAGAACTGGGACTGAAATCCATGTCTTTTTGACTCTGATTTTATACACTATACCATGTGCAGCTCATTTTGATTGGACCCCATAAAAAAATCGTGAGCTAGGGCAGATATTAACATACCCCCACATGAAAAACAGTCCAAAAATGCAAGTGTAAAACATTGAGAAAAATCTCTAGCTCATGATAACGAGTGCTCAAAAAAAATTGTTATTGTTAAAGAAATAATGTGTCAAACTGGTCTTACAAAAAGAAAATCTTTTAGGCCCCTTCCCCCAAAAAGCAATAAATACAGCCCAGCTGGTGTGGCTTGGTAGTTGAGCATGGACTCATGAACCAGGTCACAGTTCAATTCCAATCAGGGCACAAATCAGGTTTCAGGCTCAGGCTCAATCCCCAGTAGGAGGCCGGGCAGGAGGCAGTGAATAGATTATTTTCTCTCATCACTGATGTTTCTCTCTCTCCCTCTCCCTTCCTCTCTCTGAAATCAATAAAAACATATTTTAAAAAACACAATAAATACAAATGTATCCTCCTCTGAGTGACAGTAGAGGAGAGAAAAAAGGTCAAGCCCATGTAAGTTAACACAAGAAAAATAAAGTTACCAATCTGATCAGTCTGGTAAGATGCAGAGCACAGTGCAGGGACTTCTGAAGGAAGAATAAAAAGTCCATCCAGAATGCCATCGATTTCAGCCTGTAGATTTGGCTCCACGTTAGCACGAAGTTTAGATAAGAATTCGACTGCACCAAGATCAACCAAATGCTGGACTGCTGGGGAATACTGAAAGCACGAGAAGAGTGTCTTGTGAACAACAGTATATGTCAAAGTCTCTAGACTTCATCTTACAGCACTTTGGGTATACCAGATGCTCCTTTTTTAAAAACTAAATCTTGCACTGAAATACCCAAAAGTAAAGAAGTTCGATGAATAGGACATAGTTGTACAGAGACATAAAACACTTAATAACACCTACGAGAGAAAAACCCAGACACTGAACACTATAATTCCTACTTATTACTTCTGTCCACTGACATTCACCCTATCTCTCCTACCTCCAAAGGATGCAAAGTAGTAAGAATCACCCTCGCCCTAGCCAGTTTGGCTCTGTGGATAGAGTGTTGGTCTGTGGACTGAAGGGTCCTGGGTTCGATTCAGTCAAGGGCACATGCCCAGGTTCGGGGTCATCCCCAGTGTGGGGCGTGCAGGAGGCAGCCAATCAATGATTCCCTCTCATCATCAATGTTTCTCTCTCCTTCTCCCTTCCTCGCTGAAATCAATAAAAACACACATTTTTTAAAAATCACCCAAGACTACACAGCGATTGACAGTTTTGAACGGTTAAACTTGCAATTTGACATCTGACTCTGGCAACTAACTATTCTCAAGATACGCTGAGGAACATAGATTTGAAAAACAAATATAGGAAAGGAATTTAACACCCCTTGTGAGATTAATCGTGGTCTGTAACATTATCTCTAAACGAGTCCTCTGTCATAGGGACCCATGCAATTTTTAACATGCAAATAACAGAACACAAGGAAAAACAGAATGACAGCTATTAACCGCCCCGATGATTCCCAAACCCAGAATCCACCAGAACTCAGATCTGTGTCACTTCAGAGCACAGTGGCGACAAGGTGAGATTTAACATCACAAATCAAAGAAAAAGAAGACGTGGCCATATAACCAAATGAGTAAAAATGCACCGCCCCCGGTTGTTTTTCAAAAACCTTTTACATGAACTTTCCAACAAATGCTCCAGTGCAATGACTAAGAAACACTTCGCTCCTCCGATTCCTTATGTCAAGATGCTCGTACCTTCACCAGCCGGTTCAGAAGGCTGAGCACCTCTGCTTTCATGGGGACGGACGGGAAGTTGAACCACTGCAGCAGGTGCACGAACAGCAGCCGGTCCTGGGCCAGGTCGGCGGCGCCGATCAGGTTGAGCTCCACCTTGCAGAGCACGGTCCGCAGGGCGCGCTCGCGGATCTCCTCCAGCTGGTGACCTGCGGGGGACACGCCGCTCGCAGCCGGTCTCGACTCCCCCCAGCCCCCAGCCCCCAGCCGCCCACCCGCAACCTGCCCCGAGGCCGTGGTTACGCAGGACCGGGGGGCGGGGGGAGGGGGGCGCAGGGTCAGAGGGCGGGGTCGGCGGGGTCAGCAGGACAGAGAGAAACCAATGCTTCCACCAGCTGGGCCGCTGGTGCTCTCGGGCCACGCACTGCAGCGTTGACACCAAGTCCGACAGGGGCCCCCGGGGACTGCCCTAGCCAAGCTGGGACCAGAAAGGAAAAGTGACACGGCCGTTCTCAGCCAGTGGCAACGACAGGAGGACGAATCCAGCGAGGGCGGCTCTGACTGTTACCGAGTTTCCTGATAAGCCCCGTCAAAACCATCGCGTCCCGCTCCACCAGCCGCCGCCGGAGAATTAAACCGCCGCGCCACAGCGTCCTGCCACGATGACTGTCCCCCCGGAAACTCGGGCCGTGGGACAGCGGGTTCCGCTACTCCGGGGCGAACCACCCGACCAGTGAGAGCCATTCCGCGAGCTGCTCCCGGCCCTGCGTCCCAAGAGGAGCCTGCGGGTTTTTCTATAATGACTACCACGCAGTTTACAGACAGCCGTCTCGCAGGTAGGGACCGGAAAGAATGAGGAGGCAAGCAGAGGTGGAACCTACTTTGGCCGCTGGGCACCTCGGGACTTGTAGTTCTAGGTCCAGCCGTGCTCCGTTCCAGGAATTCCGGGCCTGCCACCGCGCCCGCCCGCCTGGGTTCCCGCGTCTGAGCGCGGGCTCCTGGCAGAACCCCAGCCCAGCCATGCACCCTCGCTCTGCGGGGATTCGCTTATGACCCTGCCAATCAGGGTTCTCGGGGCCCAGAACTTTACAGTTTAGAATGCAGAGTTTTGTTTTGTTTTGTTTTGTTTGGATTCCCTTACTCCGCGTTACTAAATGACTTACCCTTTTTTAACTATGTAATGTACCTCCAAAAGTCAAGCAGTGTGTCGGATAAGTTTAGTATAAACAAGCAAGCCACAAGAGGGGAGAAATGGGGAAAAGGAGATAAGAGAGCAGAAAAGGGGAGCTGCAGGCAGAAGTAAAATTGGGTAAAGGGGGGCCGAGGAAAGGTTTGGATTCGTATTTGAATGCACCAAAGTTGACTTTTGCACTCACAGACGTGAACAAAGAGGGGAAACATTCTAAGCAATGGGAAAGCAAGGACAAAATTGAATTTGTAAAATGGTTTGCATTTTAGAGAACATTTTATCTCACTGACCTTTTCAGTTTCCTGGGAAAGGGATGTTAAGGCAGCTATTCCCATTCCTATTTTGCAAAAAAAAAAAAGGGGGGGGGGAGTGGAGGGGGTTTAAAATCAAAGAAGTGCCTCACCCAAGGTTGCATCAACTAGTAAGTGGGGAATTAAGCATCTGACCTTAATTTTCTTTGTAATAAATATTCTTAGGGCCTTGCTTCCTTTGCATTTGTAGAGATGACCTTTGAACAAATCGTGAAAGATAAGTAGGAGTTTATTTGCCAGGCAAAGGAATGGAGTAAAGGGATTCCTGCCAGAGAAAACACTACATGCAAAAAGGCAAGGATTCAGAGGCAGTCTGTCAAGAGAAGGGGAATGAGAAATTATAGGTGAGGAAATTAGCTCTGTGGGGAGGATAGGGAGGGGAAGGGGGCTGCTAGTCTGTTGGTTATTCTTGAGTTGCTCCCCACTCCCCCTCCCCCCTCAGCCAACCTCTGCAGTAAGTGATCTGTACCTTCCAGCCTTCCAGGCCTTTGGCTCCGGTTGCTGTGGAAATCAGAGAGTGGGAGGAAAGAGAGGTGTGGATATTTAATTGAGACCCCACTAGCCCATACCTAAGCCTGCCTGGCCAAGATTGTAACAGTGGCTGCCTTCTTCCACCCTAGGTGACAGCTCCTGGTGGACAGGGGGCCAAATGGACCAAAAGTAGAAATCGTGGAGGCAGTTCCACCAGCTGAGAGGTTTCCGTAGTTATCCAGGCATCAAGGTTTTAGATATGGATTTGAGGTGTCAAGGTCTAAATACACGTGACAGGATAGAGGAATAATGGAAATAACTTTTCATTAATATTTCTAAGATGAGGGGATGAGGACACATTTGTAATACCTCAACTAATAAAGAATTAAAAAAAATATTTCTAAGATGAACAATCTTCAATGATAAGAAACTGGGGCCCTGGCCTGTGTTGCTCAGTTAGTTGAAGCATCATCCCATGTACCAGTAGGTGGCAGGTTCGATTCCGGTCAGGGCACATACTCAGGTTTTGAGTTCAGTCCCTGGTCAGGGTGCCCAAGGTGCGTGCGGAAGGCAACCAATGGATGTTTCTCTCTGGTCCCTCAGGGCAGGCAAGCATTCTGTGTGTCTTCCAGGAAAGTCGCCTGGACACCAGCCTGTCTCATTTAAAAATAAAGATCATGACTTATTAATAATTCTGATCTCTAACCAGGAAAAATGGTTAGGACCTGATGTTTCATGCCACACTTAGGGATTTTCCTAATCATACCCATAACTTTGTCCTATAAAATTACATAATATTTAATTTTTAGGGGACTGTCGAATTCTAACTCATCTTCCCAATGCCAAAATAGAAAGCTAATAAATATTTTATAGCATTTGAAAGTGGGAGGATTGAAGCAAGGTATATTCATGTTCCATTTCCAATAGCAGAGCAACATGGATTTGAACTCTGCTTTCTCTGCACAGTTTAATAAATAAGGGTCTTAATTACAGATGCAGGGAAGCAGAAAAGAATGTCTACCACCACCATCTCTGCTCAATATTGTATAGGAACTTGTATTCAGAGTAAGTAGGCAAGAAAAAAGAAATACAAGGCATCCAGGTTAAAAAGGAAGAGTAAAGCTATTTTTATTTGCAGCTGAGATGACCTTACATATAGAAAATCCTAAGGAATCCACAAAGAAATTATTAGAGCAAAGAAAAGACTTTAGCAAGGTTGCAAAATACAAAGTCAATATACAAAATCAGTTCTATTTCTATACACTAGCAATGAACAATCCAAAAATTAAGAAAAATAATTTCATTTATAATAACTTCCAAAAGAATAAAATACTTAGGAGTAAATTTAACACAACAAATTTAATACTTCTACACTGAAAACTATAAAATATTATTGAACAGAATTAAAGACCTAAATAAATCCATCCTGCCGGAAGCCAATTCCAGCATGTCAGCAAGGGCTGAATCATCTGGAGCAGCTGAAGGGCATTTCCCCAAACCTGAAAAGGGATGATTGCTTGCTGCCAGACAGCTCAGGGCATCTTAAATCTACATGTTATTGCCTCCTACTGGCCAAACACCTGAACAGCCAGAGGCATTTCCTCAAATCTGACAATGGATTCTGTACCTAACTCTACCCTTCGAAGTGTATATCTCCACCCTGCCTTAGGACAGTTTGTGTTAATAAATAGCAAGGGGTCCTGAGCGGAGGAGATCTTAGTTTCTTTAGCTAGGCTCCTCTGACTCCCTATAATGCCTTTCAAAATTATGCTTCGTCTCTGGACTCTTTATTAAGTTACACACAGCCCTTCTCCAGATTGCTGAACCATTCTAGATGCTGGAACAAGAACCCCAGCACCATCCTGTGTCTGGATTTGAAGATTTAGTATTATTAAGATGGCAATACTCCCAAACTGAATTACAGATTCAACATAATCCCTTTCAGTTGCCTTTCTAGGAGACATCGACAAGCTTATCCATCTGGGAATAATATGAACATTATTGGCTTATATTCATATGGAGACTGTCCAAAACAATCTTGAAAACAATGTTGAAAGATTTACACTTCCCAATTTCAAAACTTATTACAAAGCTTCAATATTCAAAACTGTCTGATACTGGAATAAAGGCAGAAATATATCAATGGAACAGAATTGAAAGTCCAGAAATAGTCACTGATATTTATGGCCAATTGATTATCAACCAGTGTGCCAAGACAATTCAATGAGAAAAGAACAGTCTTTTCAACAAATGGGACAGACAACTGGATAGTCATATGCAAAAGAAGGAATTTGGATCCATACCTCACACCATATTAGAAAAAAACACACCTCAGAATGGATCAAAGACATAAATGCAAGAGTTATAACTGTAAAACTCTCAGAATAGAACATAGGCCTGACTCTTCATAAGCATGAATTAAGCAATGGTTTCTTACCATAGACATGAAAGCATAGCCAAAAAAAAAAAAAAAATTAGCCCTAGCTGGTTTGGCTCAGTGGATAGAGTCCTGGGGGGCTAGCGAGGGGGGGCATGCAGGAGGCAACCAATCAACGTGTTTCTCTCACATCGATGTTTCTTTCTCTGTCTCTCCTCCTCCCTTCCACTCTCTCTAAAAATCAGTGGAAAAAATATCTTGAGGTGAGGGTTAACAACAACAACAAAAAGATAAATTGTACATCATATAAATTGAAAACTTTTGTGCTTCTAAGGACATTCTTTTTTTAAAATTTCTCTATTGATTAAGGTATTACATATGTGTCCTTATCCCCCCATTGCTCCCTCACCACCACCCCAAAGAACTTTTACAACTCAACAACAAATAAATTGAAATTAAAAATGTATAAAGGATCTGAATAAGAAGATGTATAAATAGCCAATAAACACCTAACAAGATTATAAACATCATTATTCATCAAGGAAATGCAAATCAAAAAAAAATCAGAATGAGATACCACTAGGATGACTATAATCAAAAATAGGGTAAATAACTTTGTGGAGAAAATTGGAAATCTCATACATTGCAGCACTATTTACAATAGCCAACCGTGGGCCCTGCTGATGTGCCTCAGTGGTCGAGCGTCGACCTTATGACACAGGAGATAATGGTTCAATTCCTGGTCAGGGCACATGCCGAGGTTGCAGGCTTGGTCCTGGTAGGGGATGTGAAGGAGGCAGCCTATCAATGGTTCTCTCTCATCATTGGTCTCTCTCTCTCTCTCTCTCTCTCTCTCTCTCTCCCCCCCCCCCTTCCTCTCTGAAATCAATATATATACACACTGAATGGCCAGATTGTTATGACCACCTGACGTTTGTAGGCAAATTATCTATAATTTCGCGCTGAAGTTGCTAGAGGGCCAGACCATTATAAATAGGGAAGCAGGTTGTTTACCACGACAGCAGAAGTGATTTTTTTCTGAAGATATGGGTAAACAACATGATTTAACAGCCTTTGAACACAGGATATATATTTACACTGAGTGGCCAGATTATTATGACCACCTGACGTTTGTAGGCAAATTAGCCGTACACTGCATCGTATGGGATATGGAAGCCGAAGGTCTGTTCGAACACCTTTGCTGTCTGCAGTTACCGAGATAAAACGTCTCCAGTTAGTACAGGAACACAAGGATTGGACAGACGAGCATTGGAAAAAAGTCATGTAGTCCGATGAATCACGTTTCCAGTTGCATCATGCAGATGGCAGAGTGAGAGTTTGATACCTGCTGCAACATGCATGAACTTTGAAGACATTACATTAAGTAAAAGAAGCAAGTCACAAAGGCCACGTGTTGTATGATTCCATGGATCTGTGTATTGGTCTGTGCAGGCTGCCATAACAAAATGCCACAGGCTGGATGGATTAGATGACAGAAATTTATTTTTGCACAGTTCTGTGGAGGCAAGGAGTCCAAGATCAAGGTGCTGGGAAAATTTGGTTTCTGGTGAGAGCCCTCTTCCTGGCTTGAAGAGAGCTGCCTCTAGCTGTGACCTCACAGGGCCTCTCCTCTCTGTGTGCAGGAGGGAGAGAGAAGCTCTCTGTTTACTCTTCCTCATCCTATAGGGCAGTGATGGCAAACCTATGACACACGTGTCAGAGGTGTCACGCGAATTCATTTTTTTGGCTGATTTTTCTTTGTTAAATGGCATTTAAATATATAAAATAAATATCAAAAATATAAATCTTTGTTTTACTATGGTTGCAAAGATCAAAAAATTTCTATATGTGACACGGCACCAGAGTTAAGTTAGGGTTTTTCAAAATGCTGACACGCCGAGCTCAAAAGGTTCGCCATCACTGCTATAGGGACACCAATTCTATCTGATTGGGACCCTGCCTTTCTAACCTCATTTATCCTTAATTACTTCCCTAAAGGAACTCTCTCCAAATAAAGTCACATTGGGAGTTAGGGCTTCAACATATGAATTGGGGGGTTTGGGAGAGGGACAATTTAGTCCATAACAATATGAAATATTCAAAATAGGCCATTTCACAGAGCCAGAAAGCAGATTGTTGTTTGTTAGGGGCTGGTGGGAGGGGGCATGGGGGGTGACTGATAAATGGGTACAAAGCCTTGTAGGAGTGATGGAAATATTTTGGACCTAGTTAAGATGATGGTTGTACAATGTTATGAATTTACTAAATGCTGCTGAATTTTACACTTTACTTTTTAAAATAAAAGACAGTTTTATTAATAAAGAAATCCCACAGCCAATTGGAAAGCTGCAGATGCCACATTAAGAGCCAGGTCTTACAAAAGGTATATTCTTACAGGATGTACAGATATCTCATTTTATTTCCACCGAATTGTACACTTAAACTTTGTTATTTTGTGTTATGTGAATTTCTCCTCAATTAAAAAAAAATAAGTGGAACTTTTTTTAAAAAGTCTGAGAATAACAACTTTTGGCAAGTATATGGAGAAAATTGCAACCCTTATGCACTGAAATGTAAAATGTTGCAACAGTTTTGGAAAATAGTCAACAGTTCCTCAAAAAGTTAAATGTAGAGTTACTGTATGATGCAGCAATTTCACTTCTAGGTATATACCCCTCACCCCTAAATAAAAGCATGTGTACTCACAGAAACTTGTACATGAATGTTTATAGCAGCATTGTTCATAAGAGCCAACATGTAGAGACAACCCAAGCATCCATCAATGGAGGAATAGATAAACAAAACATGGCTCATTTATACAGGACATATTCCTTAAAAGGAATGAAATTATAGGTCCTGGCCAGTTAGCTCAGTTGGTTAAAGCATCATCCCCCCGCCCTGACTGGTTTGGCTCAGTGGATGGAGCGTCGGCTTGCGGACTGGAGGGTCCCGGGTTCAATTCCGGTCAGGGGCATGTACCTTGGTTGCGGGCACATCCCCAGTGGGGGGTGTGCAGGGAGCAGCTGATCGATGTTTCTCTCTCATCGATGTTTCTAACTCTCTATTCCTCTTCCTTCCTCTCTGTGAAAAATCAATAAGATTTATTATTTTAAAAAAAAAGCATCATCCCCCTATGCCAAGGTTTCAGGTTCAATCCCTGGTCAGGGCACATACGAGAATCAACCTATGAATGCATAATAAATGGGACAGCAAATCAATCTCTCTCTCTCTCTCTCTCTCTCTCTCAAATCAATAAATTTTAAAAAAAATAATAAAAAGAATGAAATTATAATACATGCCACAACATGGATGAGCCTGAATATATTATGATAAGTCAGGCCAGACACATAAGGACAAATACTATATGATCCCACTTGTAGTATTTGAGGACATTTGAGTCAGGTCAAGAACCTGTATGAGGAGGTTAGAATCACAGAACGTAAGACTTCCAAATGAATTTAGAGATTGCGGTCATAGTTTTGTTTGTTTACTCGTTTATTTTAACCCAGTGGCCGTGGGCCTCCCGAGTGTCAGTCAGTGCCTAGCTTGTTTATGATTTTATCTGCACAAGTGCACTATCATTCTGTGGCTTTCACCAGACTCCCCAAGCATTACTAGCATATCAACCTGCAGATAAAGAAAGAGAGGGATCTCGTCCACTCTGGCCTTTGTCAGATGTGGAAACTGAGGTCGAGGTCACAGAGTTGGTTCAAGGAGATTCCGCTTCTCTTTCCCACTAAGGTATCCTGAGTTTCGGTCGACTTTCCCTGGGGGAGCCTTTCCATTTTTTAAGGGCACTGCTGGAACGAGCCGTCCTTGAAACAAAGGAAGGGATTGTGGCGCAACCCCTGACTTTGCGGGTCCTGCCTTCCCGGAGTCCGGTGGGAGTCCTTTAATGAGGGAGGGAGGAGGGCGGCCAGAATAGAAGCAGAGAAAGGGTACAGTGTTTGCTGACAGCGACGGGGAGGGGGAGGTGCCGACTGTAACTCTTTGGATGTCCTTTGGCCTAAATGACTCCCCTGAGATGGAGGCAGGAACTGGAACAATGGTTCCCATATCAGAGCACAATCTAGATGCAGTGCTGGGCACAGCGGGTCCGGCTTCCAAGGGAGAGGATGGAGAGCGCTCTGCAGCGGGGCCTTCCCAGAACAAAGGGAGAAGGAAGAAACCTGGGTTCAGCACAATGACCACAAAGACCAAACGGGCCGCTGATAAAGCGCCCAGCCAGCCAAAGAAATGTAAGCCCTCTTCTTGGCGAGAACTAGCTGTGTTAGTAATAAGATCCTTTCTCAGGAAGGCAGGTGCTTTGCAGACCATTCGTCTTAATGAACACACATCAGTAGGTTTGGCTGAAAACCTCACAACACCGAAGAATACTGAAATCCAATAATGAAGGTGCCAGCGTGGTCCAGTAAGTGACGGCTGGATGCCCAGAAATGGTGCCCCTTTCCAATAAGTCTCAGAAATGTGCCAAATGGCACAATGCTCAAAAGAAGTGTTAGTTAAATGAGCAGATTAGAATTATCATCTAATTATATTGTGGGGCATATTTTCTCCAGCACGAAGCAGTAGTCAGCGAGAGCCGATTCCAATGGGAGCAGTGTCCTTCCTGGGACGAAAAGGGGTGAGCTAAATGATAAGTCATTTGTGATAAGTCAGGCCAGACACATAAGGACAAATACTATATGATCCCACTTGTAGTATATGAGGACATTTGAGTCAGGTCAACAACCTGTATGAGGAGGTTAGAATCACAGAATGTAAGACTTCCAAATGAATTTAGAGATTGCGGTCATAGTTTTGTTTGTTTACTCGTTTATTTTAACCCAGTGACCGTGGGCCTCCAGAGTGTCAGTCAGTGTGCAGCGGCTCTCAGGCATCAGCTCACCGGACTGGGATGGTGAGGGACACGGTGACGGATGCGGAAGATCCCAGCAACAAGTCACTTTCCTGTCTGCGACTATGAATCTGCCTCTTTCAGCCGATGTGGACAGCAACTACAAGGGATGTGGGTTTGCTTTTTTGGATCCACAGAATGCACAGTGAGGAGGTCTGAGGCATATTAGTGAGGCTGTCCTGACAATGACCTGTATGCTGCTGCCAGAATTTGAATTATTTACTCTGTGAAGAGTAAACATTATTTTCCTGTGATGTCAAATGTACAGGGTTCTGTTTATATATTTTAAGAAATCATATATACTGATTAACTATCTAAGGATATTCTACAATAATACTTAACATGAATATATTTTAATGGGGAATAAAAAAGAAACTAAAAATCATTATGGCAAAAAAAATAAAACCAATATGTAGTACGTAGATACAATTTGTATCAAAACATCATATAGATAATTGTTACATGAGCTGCTTAGCATTAGAAATTGCAAAAATATCTTATGTGATTAACTGGTGTCCATTTGACAGCAAATGAAGCAATTTTATTTTTAGCATCATAAGAATAAACATGCACCCTGGCTGGTATGGCTCAATTGGTTGAGTGTTGGCCCATGCATGAGGTCACCAGTTCAATTCTAGGTCAGGGCACATGCCCAGATTTCAGGCCTGATTCCACTAGGGGGCGTGCAAGGAGCAGCTGATCCATGTTTCTCTCATTGATTCTCTCCTCTCTCCACCCTTCTCCTCTCTAAAATCAATAAAAACATTTCTTTAAAAGTGTACTGAATAATGTATAAGTTCCTTTGTGGCACCTCTACAGTGTACTCAGTGTCACTTTACATTAAGGACCCGAAATCCTATTTCCCAATCACAGTCACAGAATTCTGTGGCTATTTTCAGACAATCTTTTCAGGGCATGTAGTCACCTTTCTTCACACAGAGTAATAGGCAATGAACAAGTGTTGTTCCCAATGGAAAAGCGGTCTCTCAAGACAGTGTTGAATTCAATGGCTATTAAGTAGCTGAGAAAGGATAAAGATCTTCCTTGTTAAGATCTTGTTTTACCAAACTAGGTTTTCCACTTAGAAGTATTGATCAGTTCCGCAGGAAATCCTGGTGTGCTAGGGGGCTTATTTTATTGCAAAAAAAGGACATGTTTCCCTTGGAAACTGTTAGCCTTTTTCCCAAGCAAGCTAAATTGGGTAACACTTGGGAAAAATAAAAACATGGAGCAACCAGGTTTTGCATTGTGGGGGAGAAACACACTTTCCTGTACCCCCAAAGTTCTTCTGGCTGGTCTAATAATCAAATAGACCTGGGACAGATTAGCAAATAGCCAAATTTAATAATACATACATACATACATACATACGGGAACCTCACATAGTAGTACATGAGAGAGCCACAGACCCCAAAAGCACCGGAGGTTCAGCGACAGAAAAAGAACAGGGGACATAAGACATCCTGAGCTGGGGGTGAGGTGAGGTGCCTTGGGGGCTTCTAAGAGTCACTGCAGGATGGTGAGACAAGCAGATGCTTAGTGAATATGAGTCTGACCTGTCCCATAGACAGGTCAAAAGAGGTTATCTCTGACCATCACTTATCATGGCCAAGGCCCCTATTTCAAGTTCTTCTAGACAGTGTAGGGAGGAGCAGAAGTTTCTTTTGAGCCTGAGACTAACTTGCCTTTAGCTCCAAACAATCTGCTCACCACAGAGGCACATCTTGGGGTGACTGGCTCTAAGCCCCCACAGTGTGATGTGTAATAAGACTTCATCACTGTCTATTTTAATGGCCTGTCCGTATTTACTCTGGGACCGAAGTGCCAAAGTGCCTGGCCAATAAGTATCCTGATAATTTTTTTTAAAAAATATATTTTATTGATTTTTTACAGAGAGGAAGGGAGAGAGATAGAGAGTTAGAAACATCGATGAGAGAGAAACATCGATCAACTGCCTCCTACACACCTCCTACTGGGGATGTGCCCGCAACCAAGGTACATGCCCTTGACCGGAATCGAACCTGGGACCCTTCAGTCCGCAGGCCGACGCGCTATCCACTGAGCCAAACCGGTTTCGGCCTCCTGATAATATTTGTGTGCATATCACTGCCGCTTAATTTTTTTCTTCTCTCTCTTCTGTTGTGTGTGTACCTGTTGGGAGGAATTAGTAACACAGTGGAGGAGCGGGGAGTAGGTCCCTCTGCCTGAGTCAGAAGATGAAGGGTGTTGTTCTGGTTTGGGGAACCAGCTCCATCATGGAAGTACCTCCCTGTGGGCACAGCATGCATCCAACCTGCCTTCTCTGGGCTGGAGGCACAGTTGAGTAGTTCCTTTCACAAAATCTGAAAAGAGTACAACTCTGGAAATTCAATTTGCAACCCATTGCTCTTGGCCATCTTAACTCCAACTTGTTGGGAAACAAAATTGAATCTGAAATAAATTCTCTTTGAAGGGCATGTTCCATAACTGAATGAAGGTATTAGGGGGAAGTCCAATTCCTATTTGAACATTTGCAGCCTTTTTCAACGACTGCTTTTTCATAAAGAATCATTTCTCTATCCATTACAGATTTACTTACTGGCTTTAACAACCCGAGCAATGGTGAGTTTTTCTAACAAGGAAAAAGAGGCAGTACATCCTGCATACTTTTCAAAGGTGTGTCTCTGTTAGGAAAAACTAACCAGGGTGTGGTAGAGGCCACAGTGGGAAGTTACGGGCTTATCCAAACAACAGCGTTAGGGGACACCTCATTCACAGACAATGGAAAACTCACCAACTGGTGCACGGCTTACTGGGATGTTCAGATTGGAGCCAGGAACAAACAAAAAATAGTCTTATTGAACATTTTGAAGTAATTTTTAAAGTCTTTTTTTAAAAATTCTGTTTAACACTAATACATCTCTTTACACAATTTGTAGGGCATTACAATACCAAGCAAAATACGGGTCAATTGAAGGAATTCCAAATAATACATAATAGCTTGAATCTGTGTGAAAACCATTTATGTAGAGTGAGTTTCAATAAACAACATAGTTCACCCACCTGGGCATGAAAACTTAATGGGATCTGCCTCCTATTGTGAGAGGAGCTGCCCTACTTAACTTTCCCATATCCAGAGACAAAGGATCACACATGATTTAACTGTGGTTACAAATAAAACACCTGGTTCTTTTATCTCTTTGTTTATTCAAAATTATTTTTCTCAAAACTTAATTGCAGTGGTACATAAGACAAAAGTCTACAGCATAGTATTCACTCCCTTATACCCCACCAAAGAATTTTTTTTAAAGAAAATTTCTGACAATGTTTTGGAGGAAAAAGTGTGACATTTTTTGAGTAGCAATGGAATGTTGTTTTAGTGGGTGGAAACAGTAACAACACACACTCAGAAACACAGCACTTTTTTGTATTTAATGGAAAATACTTTTCAAACATATTGCAGTTTATCTATAGAAAAAAAATCAATGTACAGAAAAGTGAAATGTATTGCTCCTTTTCAGAATCATAAAAATTGGACAAAAACTTAAGACTATTTACATGGATGATGGAATAAAAACTCTAACGTAAAGCAATATTTTTAACATAGTGATTACGTTAATGAGGTCTGGTGATCTGTGCTTTTCTTTGTTTTTACTAACATTATGCTATAGATACAGATAGATAGATACATAGATAGATACATAGACAGACAGATAGATGATAGGTAGGTAGACAGACATGAAAAACAACCAGTTTATATCACTGGTTTTCCATACATATATTTTAAGTATGGGGGTACATTTAAAGCAGAATCACTTATATAATTTAAAAAGCTGCATTGTATCATCAGCTGTATTGCATCGCTTAGGATCACAAGTAGACAATTGATATAATTATAAATATCTACTTATGTCCACCTATAAAACAAAGTACTCAGAACTTTAATGCAAACATGCACTAACTGAAAAATAAAAGCACATACCATTTCTTTTTGCAACACCCACCTTCCCATCATGTCATACAGGAAGACTTCTGCAGAAGAGTCTTGTTTGGCCACAAAGTCATTCCTATAATTTCTATCATAATCAATGTTCCAATATTCTGATGAGAGGAGAATGCAGAAAGTAGAGTGGCCAGTGATTCCGAGTTTAACTGATGATCAGCACTATATTAGGAGCTGATAAACAATGAACATTTTTAGGATAAGTATGCCCCAAATATTATATGCATACTTATGTAAAAAATTATTTGCTGTTTTCCTGAATTCAAATTCAGTAGGCCGCCTATATTTTATCTGGCAACCCCAATTGTATGGCTATCAGTAAGACCAGCTTTACATACAAGCAATCCCTACTTCTTACTTTAGTGCATTTATGAAAATCTCATCAGAGAACTGTAAAAGGAGGATGATTTTAATCTTATTAAACATACGTTTCGACTTAGCCAGAGATCACCATTTGTATTATCAGATTCCACTGTACATTGGTCAATTAAAATGCAAATGGAGGCTATTTTTCCTGATGAACAGACTTCAGAGATGGATAAAACTCATGAATAACTGATTAATGGTGAAAAATGGTATGTGGGTTTAATGGCACTGTTAGATAAGTCAATCAGTGGAATTGGAAGCAGGAAAGGGAATAAATGGCTGTATAATTATAAGATGCTCTATGGACGATACCACAGCAAGACATCCCTTAGGGGAATGTGGTACACAAGGCAATTTCTAGGAAGTATTGGGGAACACATAATCTTATTATAGGCTTCCTTCTCTTCCTAACCATCAATTTTTGTCCAGCTGGAATCTAGTTAAATAAATTTCAAAGGCTCCCTTGAGGGAAAAGAAAGGCCACAAAAAGGTGGAGGGTTTGTTTCTTCTTTTGCTTCAGAAATGGGGGGGAGAGTGAAGAAAGAGTGTATGTACCAATCAGTTTTGCAATAACCAATGGGGAGAGGAGATGGGGGAAATGGAATCAACCTCTTCATTTTCTCCTGCGCTTCTCCAACAATGGGCCCCTCTGAGACAAAGGACTGATGCCATCGATGGTCAAGAAACTATGGAATATGGTCAGCTATCATTTACAACAGATGCCAGCGTTCTAGGAGGTATAGATTTTAGAGAGCAAGTGATAAGTCATTTGTTACTTAAAAATAAGAGATATATCTTTTTAAAAAATATATTGATTTCAGAGAGGAAGGGAGAAGGAGATAGAAACATCAATGATGATAGAGAATCATTGACCGGCTGCCTTCTGCACGCCCCCTACTGGGGATCAAGCCCGCAACCTGGGCCTGGGCCCTTGACAGGAATCGAACCCGGGACCCTTCAGTCCACAGGCTGATACTCTATCCACTTAGCCAGACCAGCTAGCAGTGGTTCTCAACCTTCTTAATGCCGCAACCCTTTAATACACTTCCTCATGTTGTGGTGACTCCCAATTTCATTGTTACAAATTGAACATAATTAAAGCATAGTGATTAATCACAAAAACAATATGTAATTATATATGTGTTTTCAGATGGTCTTAGGCGACCCCTGTGAAAGGGTCGTTCAACCCCTGAAGGGGTCGCGATCCATAGGTTGAGAACCGCTGAGTTAGGGCAAGAGATGTATATATCTTTCTTTTTTAAAAAAATATATTTTATTGATTTTTTACAGAGAGGAAGGGAGAGGGATAGAGAGTTAGAAACATCGATGAGAGAGAAACATCAATCAGCTGCCTCCTGCACACCTCCTACTGGGGATGTGCCCGCAACCAAGGTACATGCCCTTGACCAGAATCGAACCTGGGACCCTTGAGTCCGCAGGCTGACACTCTATCCTCTGAGCCAAGCCAGCCAGGGTGAGATATATATATCTTGACTATCAACAGTGTGCAAAAGAATCATCCCCAAGATGTTCCCATTTGTCAGGCAGGTCAGTTCATGAAATGCACTTTTCTCATGGATTTCGATGTGTCTCACGTCTCACCCTTCCCTCCCACACCCTGGCCTCAGACCGAGTCAGAACCGGGTAGCACTTAACTGCTTGCTCCCTGAGTCATGGCCGAATCCAGACACTGCCCACACCTTCCTTCTAATTCACCACCAACAGTACTGAGAACCTAGAGCAGGCCCTCATTCCCATTTTTTCACTATTCTTCTCCATAAGACTTCATTTTGCTCTGGCCCAGGGGTCCTCAAACTTTTTAAACAGGGGGCCAGTTCACTGTCCCTCAGACCGTGGAGGGCCGGACTATAGTTTAAAAAAAAAAAACTATGAACAAATTCCTATGCACATTGCACATATCTTATTTTGAAGTAAAAAAACAAAACGGGAACAAATACAATATTTGTATTTGCATGTGGCCCGCGGGCCGTAGTTTGAGGACCCCTGCTCTGGCCTATGAGACAGAGGTCAAGTGAAGTAAATGAAAGCTTGGTTCTGAGTAAAAATTAGAATGTAACAATTTGTCTTGTAGTTTTGATATATTGGTCATCAATTTTCAAGTTTGGGAGTCCTTATATTTAAATGTTCTTAGATTTATGTAAATGAAATCTACTTTCTTCCCACCGTTAGAGGAAAGGTAAAAATTAACAATTTGAAGAGAAACCAAAGTAAAGAAAAAACAAAGCCCAACAAGTAGGTAAGAGCTGTAATGAAATCATAGGTGACCATGGTGTGATTATAGTTTATCACACTTGGTGCTAAAGCTAAAGCAAGAGTAAAATCAGATTTATATGGTATAAGCCACATAACTGGTATTTTTCCCGAATGGCATTGTCTTTTTTTGCTAGTTCAAAAAGATTCCATCTTATTAAAAACTTGAATTTTTTTTTAACTTAAGATAAACTTATAGGACAGTAGTTTCTCTGACATAATCTCATTTGAGGAGAAGGTGATGAGAAGCAAAGCAATTGGAGGCAAGACTAATGTATTACCGCCCAAGAGAAGACCAGCAGGCAAAGACTTCTCAATTCTGCTCTTAGAACTAATATTTTGTACAAACCTATTCATAGATTTTTGGTTTGCTTTACTTAAACAAATTGTTTCTAACAGTATCTGCTCATTTTTACAACAATGTATAGTTCCTCAGAATACCCTTCTCAGCCTTTATCATTTTATCCTAGGTTTCACATGAACAAATCATTTACTTATTGCCTTCCAATATAACTTTCTGAAACCCATTACTCAATGAAGAGGAGTTATAATTTTTAATAACAGGCACTTTAATATTGACTTGACAGTAATTAGTCTAGTTTTCCCCCCCAGTAAACAAAATTGGATGTACATATAAAATTTACATGGAAAATTCAAGTAGGAATTGACCACAAAAACTATATTTAGCCTGAAATGCCAATAACAATAGTAGCCTGTTTCCAATCCCTTTATTCACTTTTCATGTTGTTTTATTAATTTTTTCAACTGTTGTCAAAATTTTAAAACATACATTGGAAGGAATACTATGATGAACCACCACACTACACATTATGACATTTTACCTCAATTTCAACATGAATCTCCTAAAAAACATACTCTCCTGTATAATTACAAAACAGTTCTCATATACTAGTAAAACAAAAAAATAAGCCCTAGCTGATTTGGCTCAGTGGATAGATCATTGGCCTGCTTACTGAAGGGTCCTAGGTTCGATTCTGGTCAAGGGCACATGCCCGGGTTGTGGGCTTGAGCTCCAGTAGGGGGTGTGTAGGAGGCAGCCTATCAGTGATTTTCTCTCATCATTGATGTTTCTATCTCTCCCTCTCCCTTCCTCTCTGAAATCAATAAAAATATATTTTTTAAAAATTAACAAGATTTCCCCAATACTCAGGCTATTTTCAAATTTCCCCAATTTTCTGCAAATGCTTTTTATAGCTACTTTTATTTTAGTTTTTGTTTGTAAATGAAATGTGATATTGGTGCTAATTGAAAATTCTGTGGACGTGAATATATAAATATATATTCCATTTTCTTTAGGTATAAAGGCTTGATTAGATACATTTACATATGTCCTGCCATTTTAGCATAGTTTTGCTAAGGTCACATCAAGAAGCACATGATGTCAGATTATCAGAAGACATTTCTCGTGATGGTTCTGTGAGGCAGAACCATTTCCTATAAGGCAGAGACTGTCCATCCAATCACTCAATTGCAGGTACTTTTAACCTTTGTGATTAAGAGTGGATCATTTAGGGCTCAGCAACTGTGCTCCTAGAAATCATCAGCTCTGCAAAATTATGAAATAAAAAGCACAGAATTTATGAAGAAGATGAGGTTAGAAGTACAAGTTACAAAAAAAATTCATTAGTGGTACACTTTGAAAAACCACTGGAAAAAAGAAATCCGATACAAATAGTGGCATGGTTTTATACATGCTAAGTGGTTTAGAAATAGATAAACACTATATAAATCTAGCATTTCCTCCTGAAAAGAGCCAAAGTCAGCCTGTGAGTGCCAGGAGGATGACTCTAGACTCTAGCCCCACTGAAGCAAGTCCTGCTCCATAAGGGTGTCTCCTGCTCAGCAGCTCTCCCACTATAGTTGCAGCTGGTCATCACAGCCAATTGGCCTGGTGGTCAATTCCTCCCAGTGACACCAACAGCAATCAAGGCTCAACTACAATAAGTCTGTGCACACAGCCCACAAAGGGGTGCACCAAGAGTGTTCCATCTCAGGTGATTGGGGAGGCTGAGCCACTGGGCCCTATAGGACACCTACTACACAAGGCCACTCTATCAACTCAAGGAGACTTAGTAGCTACCCAATACATAGAAACCAAAAGAGGTAAGCAGCCAAAATGCAGAGACAAAGAAGAGGAAAAAGAAGAAAAAGGTAAAGATAAAAAATATGAACAACAAAGTGGCAACAAATAATATCTATCAATAATTGAATCTAAAAATCAAGCAAGCCAGAACCGGTTTGGCTCAATGGATAGAGCGTTGGCCTGCGGACTCAAGGGTCCCAGGTTCGATTCCGGTTGGGGGTATGTACCTTGGTTGCGGGCACATCCCCAGTGGGGGGCGTGCAGGAGGCAGTTGATCAATGTTTCTCTCTCATTGATGTTTCTGGCACTCTATCCATCTCCCTTCCTCTCTGTAAAAAATCAATAAAATATATTTTAAAAAAATAAAAATAAAAAAATCTGATGAACAGAATAAACTGGTGAATGGAATAGAATCAGGGACATGGAAATGGAACAGACTGACAATTCTCAGAGGGAAGGGGGTATGGGAGGTGCAGGAAGAGATTAGACAAAGATCTTATATATAGGTATGCATTACCTATGGACACAGACAATAGGGTGGCAGGGCCTGGGGCAGGGTGGAAACCAGGTGGAGGGGGAGCTATGGGGGCAAATAATCTCAACAATAAAGATTAATTTAAAAAAATTTCCAAGTGGGTCCTATTGAGTGGATTGAGACAATTGCCTTCTTCGCTCTAGACATTATAGTCCTAGTAAAGCAGCCCAAGGTCAGCATAGTTGTGCTAAGATCACATCTTACTGTTGATGCATATTTTCACTGAAATTGCTGAGCTAAATTTCCTTCAGCCATACGGTTCAATGTGTTAAGACCAAGTATCAAGAACTTATTGTGTTAAACTCCATCTTGGTCGATTCAATCCAGTTGTCCAACTCTTTCTATTCAGTTTTTTATACTAGCTAGAAATCTAAGGGGCTCTATATTTTTTAATCCAACTCATTGATAAATTTGATCAGCAAAGGGCCAAGGACAAAGCTTGCCCGTGATTATGATCATTTGACATTTTTTCATTATGACCACTCACCCTGAGTTCAATCTATCAAACAGTTCTTGCCTCTAGCTAACATTTCTCTACTGAATCCTCAAAGATATGTGAGAGCTCTTAAGTCGAAATACCCTGGGTCTACAGCATGTCCCCTAATTACCCCTTTGGTCACACTGCCTAAAAAAGAAATAAGGTTAGTGTGACATCACTTGTTTTTAGTGAAACCATGCCATAGTCTTATGATCCTGGCTTCCTTTCCAAGGGGTTCACAAACTGCTGCATATCAAACAATTCATTCACTGTTATAACAAGAGATGTTTTTTAAAAGTAAGCATGAAATTCACGCAGGGAGCATTATCTTAAACCTCAGATAAAACAATAAGTTGTAACGCTTGCTTCTTTAAAATTTTCTAAATTTCTATAGTGCTCTGATGATGGATGAATATTGCAGAAGCATGAAAAGATAATAAATGGCAATAAGAATGTTAATTTCAAAAGAAAGCCTTTCATTTATGTTTTTGATGCACTGTTTTACATTTTATAGTTATATATTTTTAACACGTTTTCATTGTCTTTAAGGGTTTGCAGTTTCCTAAAGGAAAACAATGTTGGAGTCACTCCTAGTCCCCAAAACTGCTTTGAAAAGTTTAACGTTATTAGTGTGCAAAACTGTGGTGCAACCCATTAAGTAACATTTCTAGACCACCAGCTTTATATGTCTGATAGGTCTATAAATCTATCTAAACAGAGTGAGGAAGAATGAATTAGAGGGTCCAAACAAAGGAATCATGGTAATTTCATGGCAAGCAATCCGAAAAATAGATTCATCTGTGTTAAAAATTTAGCCTTGCAAGTTATATTCTGGAATGAAAATTCATGCTGTGGAGTTGACATCACATTACTTCAAAAATTAAAAATACAAGTGAGGAAAAGTCCAGTGACTATTTTTGCATAGCCTTATAATACTGAAGATGTGTTTCTGGCGATAAAGTTTCGTAGGTCTAAAACAGCACAATCTTTGTCTTTGAATTCATGTAGGAAATCAGTCAGCAGTGAAACATGCGAAATTTCTCTGTGAATTGGTGCTGCTGAAAATCAACAGGGTGAGGTACATAGTCGACATTGTAAAGACATATAAATATACTCGGACTGATGCACATAAATGTTTGTTCTTTTTAGTTGAAGGTATTACAACAGTCAAAGAGCTAGCATCCATGCTTAAAGTTTAGGGAATTCATGAATATATAAAAAGTTGATATGGACTCAAATGCTAGGCATCTAATCCAAGAGAAATAACATGCTTAATATTGTTACAATATGTGAAAGGATCGTTTCATTGTTACAAAATAGAAAATATTGTAGTCAAATAACATCAATTCAAAATTAATTTTATAAAACCTATTTAAATGAGGATAATTTCATTAATTTGTTTTCCTGAAACAAATTAATTTGTTTACCTTTCTTGATGGGAATTCCACTAGGAATTCTGGGTCTAAGTATTACTTGGTAATTTTCAACTGCTGTTGAAAGAGTTATTTTTTTCCCCAAAATGTCCAATAGTTGTCACATTAAGCAAGGAATAAAATTTATAAGGCCAAATGCTCTCTTCCCTTCTCTCCTCATTAAAAACAGAACAGAAATTGTCTGCTTCTTTTTCAGTAAATTTTTAAAATCTAGGTAATTACTATGGTTTGGGTATTATTGTTTATCATGATAGCCTATATTTTAGAAAATTATGGAGTATATATATCATACAAATGAAATCAATTTGTTAGTAGTAAATTATACACAATATGTTTTACTGTAGAAAGTTTAATGTTGATTTCACATGACTGTCCTATGAATTTGTTTCTCTTCCCTTCCTTCACCCGATCTAAACAAACCATGTTAATTACAAATTAAGCCTGGGCTCAGGAAATGACTGACCATGCTTTTCATCTATGTGTAGTGAGCTCCCCAGGACTATAAAATTAGTGGGATAGAATATTGTCCAGGTTCTGGGCCAATTACTTTTAAAATAAACATTTTTAAACTAAAATGAACATCTTACCAATATATGTATTTGAGATTTAGAAAATAGTTCTTAAAATTAGAAGAAAGTCTTGGCTTAGTTTCTATAAAGCTGTGACATTACCCGAATCCATTATTCTTTTCAGATTGATGTGTTCCATTGGGAATGTCATTTAATTAAATAAAACAGTGCACATTCTTATTAACATGCATGTTCTTATTTATCCCATAAGAGGGAGTTCATATAGTAGAGAAAGTCTCATTTTACTAATTACATTAAATAATATTTTTCAGGCTGGTGAATGTAAAAGGATTTTTGAAGTATAAGTGTCTTCTAAATAGTTACTGTGTTATATTCAATAACTCAATATAGTGTTAATTTAACAAACTAACAAATTAAGATGCTACTTTCCTCCCCTTCTATTCCTTTTGAAATAAAAGGTCTTGTGATTCTTAGATATGCTGGTCATGTTTATGACCCTTATCCTTACAAGAATAAACTTTTTCCCTTTTCTAATATAAAAATATTCAATACAATCCACAATATTATACAATCCATAAAAGTGAAAGCATTCATAAAAAAGAAAGTCCTGACATAATTAGTTCTGAAAGTTATTACCTAATGCCATGTCATGTTTTCTATCAGATATGGATATCAGACAATCAATATACTTATGCATTAGAGTCTTAACTTTGAACAAAAAATTCCAAAGTAAGAAAGAAAATAAGAATGTAGCCACTCCCAGACTTAAAAAAAAAAAAGACTAATTAAGGCCTTTGTTTCACATAGAGAACATGGGTGACATAAACAGTTCAGATGTCACAATCAGAAATGAGCTTGTATGGAGGGATTTTTATTGGGCCAATGACAGAAGGTCTTTACCTTCCATTGATAAAACACTGGGATGAAACAGATTGCTTGCTCCGAGTAGTTTAACAAAAGAATAAATACATTTTCTGACCAGTTTAGACATCTATAAGCCTAAGAGAAAAGGAATAGAAAGGGATTAATATGAATAAATGAAATTCACAGGTCATTTAAAATTTATAAGTTAATGACTTTTAGAATATTTTTACAAAACCTAATAACTATCATACAATAGTTTGAGAAATAACAAAAGTAGCTCATTCAAATTTTAGTTTAACTTCTGAATCTTAGCCTCTGTGAGGATGATAATGGCCTCAAAGCAGGCATCCAGATTGATGTTAATTAGTTAATTACGTTTTCAAAGAGAATAGGATTTCAGTGTTATCTGTAAGATATTTTAGAAGCTAATGAGGCTCTGGAATTATAGTTGAAACAGCATTAGTAAAGAAGAAAGACAAAGCATTTTCACATGTACATATCTATAATAATAAAAGTGTATGCTAATTAGACTGGACAGCTGAACGACCTTCCAGACGTACTTCCAGATGAAGCTGCAGCAGCAGGGGCCAAGGCAGAGGCGGTTAGGGATGATCAGGCAGGCAGGCAAGTGGTTAGGGGCAATCAGGCAAGCAGGCGAGTGGTTAGGGGTGATCAGGCAAGCAGAGGGGTTAGGGGTGGTCAGGCAGGCAGGCAGGCCAGCGGTTAGGAGCTAGCAGTCCGGGTTGCGAGAAGGATGTCTGACTGCCAGTATAAGCCCAATCCCAGCAGTCAGATATCCCCCAAGGGGTCCCGGATTGCAAGAGGGTGCAGGCCAGGCTGAGGGAACCCCCCCCTCCCATGCAGGAATTTTGTGCACTGGGCCTCTAGTGGGAAGATAAAAGAATGGTGGCATAACTACCTAAGGGCTTTACTAGACACATAGACTACAATACACATTGCTTATTATACAAGTAGTAGTATAAGGGTTGACCCTACACAAACATGGGAACTGGTTAGGCCGCCTCTGATGTTTGGCCTTTGGTCTGCAGGGCCACAGGCAGGAAGAAAAGATGGTGAAGAGGGATCTAGGATGCCTGAGCATGAGCAGCAGTCCCCAAAGGCAGACTGGAGCCTGGTGAGTCTCTCATCACTTGCAACTTGGTGATGCTGCGTCCTGTAGGGGAAGCTGGCACTTTTCATCTTAGACCTAAACACACCTGGCCCAGGCATCGGAGAAGGGAAAGGAGGATGTGGGGTGGCGAAGCAGCTGCCCAGCCAGGTACTGCTCACCCCGAGGAGGGGGGCAGCAGGGAAATAACCACACACCTGAGCCACCACCAAACCTGTGCCTCTCCACAGATCTCCCAAATATAAGAGCAACAGGACTGCTACTTCACTGCCCCCCTCAAATGTCTCTGTGGCTTGCCCTAACTAGAAATATATAAAGACGAGGATTCCCAGAACTGTCGTCCAGCCTCGCCAAGTTAGCACGTTGCCAGGCCACCAGCGTGTGCTTAGGGATTACCCGGAAAATAAAAACGACAGCGTAATTCTGCAGTGCATGCTCCAGTGAAACTCCCCCAAGCTGCAAACCTGCATTCCATCCATTCGCCTGCCAGGAAGAAGAGGCTTTCTATCCATCAGAGTGTGAGCAGAAACAGAGGCAGACCCGAAGGAGAAACTGCAGACAGCTGGGGCAGGGACAGTGCCCAGAGTGGTGAGCAGAGTTCAGGATAACTGGGGACAATGACACCCAGGAACTGGCAACAGTGCGAAGCCCCCAGAGCGACCTGATTTGGCAAGAGGAGGGACAGCAATAGTGAGAGAGGGAGGGTGGCTGAGAGGCACAGCTGCAGGATCTGAAGCCAAGGAAGGCAAGGCAGCCTCTGTCCAAACTGCAGCTCAGCAAGAAGGATGGGGGTGGGTGAGGGGTGGGAGGGAAGCAAGCACCCCGAATTCTCTCTGCTCTGGGGCCCCACTCACATACGATTCCCTAGCAGCGCTGGGCCTGCTTGGACACCAGCGGGTAAGGAGGCCCAGGTGATGTCGCCATAGAGGGCAGCCTCCCAGAATGAGGTGCAGAGCAGAAAAGGATGGGGAATGGATTTGAGTGGAAAGCAGAGGCTAAGCGGCATAGGTGATCAATCTAAAGCAAAGTGTTCCTTTCATAAGCAGAATTTTGTTTTAAATGCCATTTGCTGATCCTACTGAAGAAGTTGTCAGTCAATAACAGAATCGTTATTGACTGACAACTTGACTGACAATCGTTATTACTAAGGATATCCCATTTCTGGGAAATGCTAAATTACTTACAACGTCATTGTTCCTAAGGGTCTGTGTCTCTCTCCCCATTCAGGTGGTTTTTATTTGCTCTTTGATGTTATGCTGCCTCAGGTACCAGGACACCTGCAGAGTAAGGGCAGACCCTCACAGGTGCCTCCTACCCCCTACCTGGTTAGCTTGGGTCCCGCTTCCTCCCCAGCTCTCCTCATCCCACTGCATCCCAGCATCAAACCAGCACGCCTTTGCCTGAGCTGAGAGGCAAGGAAGGGGAGGCATCTCCCCTGCCCACAGGCCTGCTGCCTTGCCCAAGGTACGGCAGCTTCCGCTGGGGGACCCACTAGGCACTTGGAACAAGGGAGGGCAGGAGCCTGGCCCTGTCAGTCACCTTGGATGAGCCACACTGCTGCCAGACCAAGGTGGGGACAGCTTCTGCTACGCTCAGGCCAAAACATTGTGGTCCCTTGCCCACATCAGTGCCCAGGTAGACCCTAGGAAGCCAGGAAGGGGCCAGGAGGGACCAGGGGCCTGGAACAGGTGACTTAGAACCTGACTGGTGGAAGCTGGACTATGTGAGCTGAGGCTCCAAGCCCCCAGGGCATGTTCCATTGTCCCACGGGATTTTACAAAATTCAAATTTGAAGAGAAAGCTGTTTACAATTCCAGGACAGAGATTAAGCCACAATTGTGAGAACCGTCTGACTGTGGAACCCTGGGCAACTGTGTTGATCCCAAGCCCATAGAGCCAGCCCTGGGTAGGGCTTCAGAGTACTTTTTTTTTTTTCCTAGAAATTCTCTCAGGGATTTTAACCACGCAGCCAATTTCCTGTGTCTGGAACATCTTGCAGATATTCATGAAATGAGACTGAATTATTGAATGTCTGGACCTTGAGATAAAGATTTTGTTTTTGTTTTCTAATTTAGTGACGGGGTTTTCTATTTATTAAGTAGTCATTAAGTGATGTTCCTATAATCTGGCTGCATTTCCAATAACAAGAAATGTTTAATACTGATCTAAGATGAGAAGGATTTTGTTTTGAAAGACATTTGGGATTTCTGTGAACTCAGGTGGCAGTTGGAAGATATTTTACAAGGCTCCAGTTCTGATTCTGACTCTAAAAAACAACTATTTTACTTCTTTCCAGATATTAAGGTTTTGAAGTTTTATTCTGACACTGATAAAGTGAATTATTGCTACTCTTGGACAATATTTGACTCTTTCTTAAATTTTTAAAAATATATTTCTGTATTGATTTCGGAGAGAAAAGGAGAGATAGAAACATTAATGATGAGAGAGAATCATTGATCACCACCTCCTGCATGCCCCCTACTGGGGATCGAGCCCGCAACCTGGGCATGTGCCGTTGGCCAGAATTGAACCTGGGATCCTTCAGTCCGAAGGCCAATGCTCTATCCACTGAGCAAAACCAGCTATGGCATTTGACTCTTTTTAAAAAAAACACTAAAACTAGAAGATTCCACCCTGGCTGGTGCAGCTCAGTTGGTTGAGTATCGTAATGTGTACTGAAAAGTTGCCAGTTCAATTCCCGGTCAGGGCACAAAGGCATAAGCACTGATTGCAGGTTCAGTCCCTGGTTAGGGGTGAGGGAAGCAACCAATTGATGTTTCTCTCTCTCTCTCTCTCTCAAATCAATAAAAACGTTAAAAAGTAAAATAAAATAAAGTAAAATAAAAATAGAAGATCCCATGTAAGCAGTTCCTCATAGCAGAGCTATTGGTATCAATTAATTTCATTAGAACTGAATGTCAATTTCAGTGTGTCTATTCGCACTGATTTGATACACTAAAAGGAACTATAAAAATTTGCCTACTACTTTTATTATTTTAGTTATTTAAAAAAATTAACAGGAAAGCTCTGATCTTGCCTTTTAAATATGAATTATTTATAAGCATAAAATAATTTGTGAGGAACCAAGATGGCGGCATAAGTAAACACCTGTACTTGCTGCCTACCACAACCACATCAAAATTACAACTCAAATACAGAACAACTATCATCCAGAACCGCGGGAAAGCTGGCTAGGTGGAAGTACTACAACTAGAGGGGTAAAGAAGAAAGCGCATTGAGACTGATAGGAGGTGCGGAGGCGAGGAACGGGCTGGTCCGGCACCCAGGTGTGCCACTTTTTTAATCGGGAGGGAGATCGCCTCTTTGGAGGCCTCCTGGAGGAGCAAGGAGTCCCAGCCCCACACCAGACCCCCAGCCAAGGGTTCCAGAACTGGGGAAAGAAGTCCCTATGGACAGTAAGAACTACGGACTTAACAAGTGCAGATTGGGGCTGAGTGACACACAGGCTGCTAGAGACCCAGCTGCTCCTCTTAAAAGGCCAGCACCACAAACTGAACTTACAAGCTCCCACTTCCTCTGAGCTCCAGTGCCGGGTGAGGCTCTGGGAGAACCAGACAGATACGGGAGAAACTGGACTGTCTGGCATCGGGGCAGGAATGCGGTGGTGGCTTTCTTCCAGACAGAGGTGCTCGAAGTGGTCATTGTTCCCATGCTTGGACCTCCTGGGTGCAGGGCTGACTGGCAGACATTTCTGTTCACTCTGCCTTGGGACCCTGCCCCACCCAATTTACAACCCCACCCAAGCACAGCAGCTTTTGCATATGAATGGCCTGTTCTTTCTCAGCCTAAAACAGTGGTTCTCAACCTTGGCTGCACATTAGAATCACCTGGAAATCTTTTTAAAATCCTGATTTCTGGGCTTCATCCTCCGGAAATTCTGTTTCTTTGTTACTAATGTTGTGGCCCCACCCCATAACAAAGAAACAGAATTTCTGGAGGATGAGGCCCAGAAATCAGGATTTTAAAAAGATTCCCAGGTGATTCTAATGTGCAGCCAAGGTTGAGAACCACTGCCTAAAACTTGTCAAACAAGCTGCAGCTGGGTCAGGGAGCCCCAAAGCTATCAATAAAAGGCCCAAGACCAACACCAGCCCCAGCCTGCCTTGCTTCACAGCTGGGCCTCGTCTGGGCACTTCTAAACCCAATACAAAGAGGAGGAATCTGCAGATCTCTCTGGAGCTCCTGCTGGGTGGCCCCAGGCAGTGGCTGACTTTTCACCTCCTTGGAGATCCAAGAGCCAGTGTACCCAGTGGTCAGTGTGAGACCATACCAGATTACAACTCTACACATCCATAAGTGACACACTCAGGGGGCAGACTCAGTGAGCACCTAAGCCCCACTGAAGCAAGTCCTGCTCCATAAGGGTGTCTCCTGCTCAGCAGCTCTCCCACTATAGTTGCAGCTGGTCCCCACAGCCAATTGGCCTGGTGGTCAATTCCTCCCAGTGACACCAACAGCAATCAAGGCTCAACTACAACAAGTCTGTGCACACAGCCCACAAAGGGGTGCACCAAGAGTGTCCACCTCAGGTGATTGGGGAGGCTGAGCCACTGGGCCCTATAGGACACCTACTACACAAGGCCACTCTATCAACTATGTATTAGTAGCTACCCAATACATAGAAACCAAAACAGGTAAGCAGCCAAAATGTGGAGACAAACATGTCACACATGAAAGAAATGGAAGAAAGCAAACTACTGGATATAGAGTTCAAAACCTCAGTTATAAGGTTACTCAAGAATCTTCTAGAAACATCCAAGGGACTTAGTGAGACCTTTAAGGGTCTTAGTGAGAATGCCAAAAAATGGAAAAGGGCCAGTCAGAAATTAAGCATACACTGACTGAAATAAAGAATAATAGACAGGGATTCAACAGTAGATTAGAGGATCCCAAGAATCAAGTCAATGATTCAAAATATGAGGAAGCAAAAAACACCCAACCAGAAGAGCAAAAAGAAAAAAGAATCCAAAAATATGAAGATAGTGTAAGGAGCCTTTGGTACAACAACTTCAAGCTTACCAACATCCAAATTATGGGGGTGCCAGAAGAAGAGAGAGAGCAAGATATTGAAAACCTATTTGAAGAAAAATGACAGAAAACTTCCCCTACCTGGTGACAGAAATAGAATTATAAGTCCAGGAAGCACAGAGAACCCCAAACAAGAGGAATCCACACCAAGACACATCATAATTAAAATGCCAAGGGCAAAAGACAAAGAGAGAATCTTAAAAGCAGCAAGAAAAAAACAGTCAGTTACCTACAAGGCAGTACCCATACGACTGTCCGCTGATTTATCAACAGAAACTATGCAGACCAGAAGAGAGTGGCAAGAAATATTCAAAGTGGTGAATAGCAAGAACCTACAACCAAGATTACTCTACCCAGCAATGCTATCATTTAGAATTAAAGGTCAGATGAAAGCTTCACAGACAAGAAAAAGCTAAAGACGTTCATCACCACCAAACCAGTATTAAATGAATGCTGAAGGGTATTCTTTAAGAAGAAGAGGAAGAAGAAGAAAAAGGTAAAGATAAAAAGTTATGAACAACAAAGTGACAACAAATGCATATCTATCAACAAGAGAATCTAAAAATCAAATGAATAAAAAATCTGATAAACAGAATAAACTGGTGAATGGAATAGAATCAGGGACATGGAAATGGAACAGACTGATGATTCTCAGAGGGAACGGAGTGTGGGGGGCGGTGCGGGAAGAGATTAGACAAAGATCTTATATGCATGTATGCAGTACCTATGGACATAGACAATAGGGTAGCAAGGGCTTGGGGTGGGGTGGGAACTGGATGGAGGGGAGCTATGGGGGAAAAAGGAGGGACATCTGTAATAATCTCAACAATAAAGATTAAAATAATAATAATAATAATAATAATTTGCACTTTTTCTTTCCTCGCTTGAAGTAATTACCTAAGAAATACTTCATTCTTGTAGTAGTCCTGAATTATAAGATGCAATTTTTAAAAATATGTATCAGGTAATTGATTTAAAAGCCTCTGATGTAGAGATTAAACAGCATAGACATAAGGTTAGGAAGAAAATAACTTTTGGATACTTCTATTCCCTGATTTAAAATAAAATAAAAATCAAACCTGCATGTTTTGAGGCAATGGGTCCTTCTAAATGAGCAGCAAATTTAATCATAGTATTTCTGAAAGTCAGCTGCTATTTAAACCTGCAGTTGTATTTCTTAATTTTTACTATGTGGATCTTCACCTTTTTCCAAGTAAGAAGGTACATCAACGTGTATAATAGACACAAAATAGTAAATAACGTTCTAGAAAATATAAAGAGATTTCATTTTACCGCTCAGAAAAGGTCTGAGTTTTGTGTTGCTTTACAACTGCTTCACAATTGTTTTAGGGTAAAAGTTTTTGCTATGTGAAAGCATGGTTTTGAAACTGGGGATTTTTGTTCCTTGTCAGTATGACAGAGCACAAGTACACCTGTTGTGGGGTATTTTGGCCTTGCCCTCAGGAAGGCCCTGGGACAACCCATGGGCCAAGATAGGAAGAATATTCTATTTAGATGGATTCTAATCTGTTCTCTAGCCTTTTGTTGTTGTTAATCCTAACCTAAGGATATTTTTCCATTGATTTGTAGAGAGAGTGGAAGGGAGGGGGAAGAGACAAAGAGAAGGAAACTAGATTGTGAGACACATCAATTGGTAGCAGTGGGACCAGGAATTGAGCCCACAACTGAGGTACCTGCCCTTGACTGGACTCAAACCCAGGACCCTTTAGTCAGCTCTAACCACTGAGAAAATTGGCAGGGTTGATCTCCAGCTTTTATGTGGGCACTCAGTAGGCCTATCCTCCACCTGTCTGAAAGTTAAGACCATTTCTCTGCACCAGTTGGAAATAAAGACTTAAATACACTCCAGCCATTTGTTGTGAATAAATGTTTATCCCACTGCCCCTCAATTCTTAGCAGCGACTCAGTTGAGAGGGTCTCTATTTCCAGTGGTGATGAGGTGACCCACCAGGGGTCCAGCAGGTCCTCTGCAAAGGAGAGCTAAGTGCTTGCACTGCTATTGTTTGTGCCGATATTTCTGCAGGATTGTTTTCAAACAAAACTGAACCTGAAATAGTCAATGAGAGGAGGAAACGGGAATCACACCAATGTTTCCTCAAGAGCACCCTAGGTCTTTTGTTGCTTTCTCTTCTCAAGTTAAATCCTGGAATCGCCAGATCTTTCCTGAGTTTACATGCACACTCAGCAATATTTTAAAGAGATTCTGTTAGAAAACTATTCTAGAAGATCTCGGTCAAAATTACTCATTGACTGTTGTTTTTTTAAAAATATATTTTATTGATTTTTTACAGAGAGGAAGGGAGAGGGACAGAGAGTTAGAAACATCGATGAGAGAGAAACATCGATCAGCTGCCTCCTGCACACTTTCTACTGGGGATGTGCCCGCAACCAAGGTACATGCCCTTGACCGGAATCAAACCTGGGACCCTTGAGTCCGCAGGCTGACACTCTATCCACGGAGCCAAACTGGTTAAGGCTCATTGACTGTTTTTAATACATGTTAGCTTGAAGTATGCACTGTATGCCAATGAAAATGAAATACTGAACGAGGTATTTATTGACAGGCATTCATTAATCTCCTACCTAATGAAGAGCTGTCTTTTGCCAAGTGGTTTTCCTAAGTTGGTACACAGCCCCTTCTTCTTTAGGGTCTCGCTTAAAGTCATACTTTTTCATGATGACAACATAGGGATAATAAAGGGAGAGAGAAAGAGGTACATAGGTGGCTGACTTAGCATATATCTTGTAATAATTATTAATATACAGTGAACTATAAACTCTACATTTCAGTTATTTCCAATTTCTCTCAATCAAAAATTTAGAAATGAGATGGAATTGAAAACTGGTTCACTCCCCACCTTTGCCATGTGATTGTGCCATCATTTCTTCGCTAAAATCTGGTTACCATGGATACGGCGAGGGATTGTTTCAGTGTCAACAGTGAAGAAAAAACAGGTAAAGAACATGCTCAGTGTTCCGTTGATGAGGACATGGGGTTAAAATTAAGCAGTTTGTATATTTGGAAACCTCACCAGTAGATATTGAATGTCATTTTCTTAAAACATTACTCTTCACTAAGTTACTAAGATGAAATATATAGTCTGTGACAAATTAAATTTTATAATTCAGGTTCATATTAATGGAGAAGGGAGGTAAATCAGGGTAAATAAATATTTTCCCTCCACACACACAAATTTTTTTTAATAAAAAGGACACAGAAAAATCGTTATTATATCAATTAATATCAGGTTTTGAATAAGTTCAAATATGTGCAAAGGCTTGATGGTTATAAAATAATTATCAGTACTTTCTGCTCAGTGTTGCTGTGAAACTAGATAAAGTCTTTAAAATTCTGAACAGTATAAAATAAAATACTAAAATTTGGCATATTCATGTAAAAATTAGCCACTTATAAATCACTCCTCACTTCCTTTAAGCGGGAGGGTGCTATGGGGGATGTTAGTTATCTACTACAGCAAAACAAATCACCCCACAATGTAGTGGGGGGTTAAATAATAAACACATAGTATTTCATGGTATCTTTGGGGCAAAATTCAGAAAGAACTTAGTTGGATAGTTCCGGTTTGAGGTCCCTTGTGAAGTTACAGTCAAGGTGTGGACTGGGCTGCTGTCATCCAAAGGCTTGTCGGGGGCTTGGGATTCCAGATGGCTCACTCGTGCGGTGCTTGTTGTTGGCAGGAGGTCTCAGTTCTTGCCTATTGGGGCTTGAGTCTCCTCGAAAAATAGTGATGGTTTAGCAAGAAAACCCCTACCCTCATGTCTCTTCTTAGACTAAGAGAAATTACCAAGAGAAATTTCTTAGTAATTTTCCATTCATTGACTTGCTTTCAGCCTGCTTGTTGGCTATGAATCCCCAGCTGTCTTTACTGTATTCAGAGGTAAGCCTGCTCTCTCTCCCGTTGCAATAGTCTTCAAACCTATCACAATAAAGTCCTCCTCGCGGTTATATCAAGTGTCAGAAAATATTTTCTCTAATTCCCTTTAGAGCACAGTGCTGTCAGTTACCCAGTTCCAGGTCAGGTCTACAGGTTCACAGAGTCCATGGGTGGCTCCCTTCCCTTGGCCTGCCTCACTCCCAGGTGCAACCGGTCTCTTCATTCAGCTGCCGGGGGAGGGTAGCTCCAGTCGGTCTATGTTCAGTCAGTAGCATTTTCATGTGTGAGTCTGACACCAGGCCCTCCACAACTCAAGTACCAAGGACACAGGTCAGACCCCCTGGTTTTCTTGAAGTGTCTCATCCTTTGGCTTAACATAGGGAGGCAACAACCCCTTCTCTCTCTCATTGGAGAGAACACATCTCTTTTGTTCCCTGAAGCTAGGTATGTTGGCTAATTCTGGTGAAACAGGTTTGGAGCCACTCCTTTTGCAAATCTGGCCTACTTTAGCCCTTAGTGTAAGGTGCTCAATACCTATTGTTCCACAACCTCCAGCCAAAACTCTGAGCCAAGGTGACATTAACATGGATCCTGGAGGGAAAGCCAGTCACTGAAAACACCTCACAGTACTTCTTGCACAGCGGGTGCCTTTGATCTCCAGGCCTTCAGCCAGCCACAGCTGACACGTGACTCAGATAGGAAGTCTATTCACACCAATGCCAAAGGTGTGTTCATTATTGCTATACCACAAGATGTTTGAACGACTAATATGTTTTTCTTGCTCCAGCACAAATCTCACGCTTTCCAAATATATCTGCTGTTCATTGAAAAGAGTAAAATTAGTTCTATATAATTATACTCAATCTAAATGCTTTCATACTCACTGATTGGTGTCCTTACATTCTTCATATTCATCTTGGGTGGCTCACTGAGTGATATAACACTACACCCTGACAGCTCCAAAATCCGCCCCTTTAATTAAGGAGATAAATCTGACTTTCAGCACAATTAAGGTATTCTGTAATCTGTGACTGGCTTCATTCTCCAGAATGTATCTAAACAGTAAACTCAAAGACAGCTACCCTAAAGTAATTGTTGCCAATCCAGCAGTTTTTAATTTTTGAAGGGGATCTGTACGTGCCAGCCCAAAATATGCCACGTTGGCATATTGGTTATTTTGAGCTGAAGGCAATTGAAAAACAACAGCAGACAAAGGAAGAGCTCTCTGCCCTCCTCCTTAAAAGCAGGGCATAAAGGTGACATAAATTTCCATTTACAAGGGTGTTCCCCTTTCCAGGAAAACTGAGATGACATGAGAGATGAGTCTGCATAAAAAACCTTATTAAACAGCCCTTCATTACCATCCATTTCTTAGTCACTTTTCTGCAAGTTTCTGCCCCTAGAACCCAAACACCCTTTCCTTTGTCTGGTCACCTTTCTATAATTTATCTCCTGCTCTTAAAATTCTATATAAGCTCTCAAGCCTAACTGCTTCTTTGGGGTTTCCACTTCTTTTCTGTGAAGCCCCTGTGCACATGAAAATATTAACATCAATTTAAAAAATTGATATGCCTTTTCTTCTGTTATTCAGTCTCTTGTTTAATTTGCATGCCCCAGTAACAGAAATTAAGAGGTGAGAAATTTTTCCTCTTGCACACTTTGGGTTACTATCCTCTGAAAAAGTAAAAAACTAAAAGATTTGATAATGAATTAGGCTTTTATTGATGGGTTTCAGAACATGTTACCCCAAAATATAGCACCTCAATAGATTGAATATTTCAGGCTGAAGACATTTGAAGAATAGTTTGTGTAGTGTCTGATCTTCCTCGAAGCAGGTCATAAAACTAAGGAAAGACTTTCTAACCTGGCTCTGATGCAGGCCAGATATGCTCTTTTTTCTTATCTGGGGAAAAGGAGCATCCTTATCTCCAAAGACAGATGGACACAGAGAGAAATCTGAACAAACACCTTGCTAAGCTTCCTCAACTTCCTACCCTTAACTCAAACTCTTTGTCCTAGCATATCTTTCTGCAACTTTCCACTCTTCATCAAACCTCAGATGAAAACACTCAGGTTTAAACCTCTCCTCGGGTCTTATTTCTCTTATGAAAACTACTGTGTCATGTAAAACTTTTCACCACATTCCAGCCAGATCCGTCTTTGTCCTTCCTCAAATATGCCAAGTTCTGTCACAGCTCAGATTTTCCTAGAATACCCCTTTGCTATGTTGTCTCATCCTCATCCTGCAAGTCACTTGCTCAGGGTGGCCTTCCTGTACCAACTCATGTAAGTGCCACCGACCCCTTTTCTAGTTACTATTTACCCCATCACCCTGTTTATTTCCTTCATGGAGTAGCTGTGATTTTTTGTTCAATTGCTTAGTAATTTGGTGTTGACTCTTCCCTCTCCTCTCTTCCCCTACTCCCATTACATTAATCTTTTTAAGGTCAGATGTCTGGCCTGTCCTATTCATTCCCTTATCCCCTGCACCTAGAACAATGCTTGGAACATAGGCGATGCCCAATAAATACGTGTTGAACATTGAAGGAATGAAAGCTACAGCTTTGCTCCATGCATCTCAGCAGTCTTCATGATTGCCTCCTTTCTACGCGAATGAGATAATCTTGTAAGTTACCTGTGTGTGTTTCCTAGAGTTGCCTTAACAAGGTACTACTAACCGAGAGGCTTAAAACAACAGACATGTATTCTCTCTCAGTTCTGGAGGCGAGAAGCCTGAAACCAAGGTGTTGGCAGGGCCATGCTCCCTCCTAAAGCTCCAGGGGAGAATCCTTCCTGCCTCTTCCAGCTTCCCGTGGTGGCCAGCGACCTTGGCATGCCTTTGCTTGTAGCGGCAGCACTCCCATCTCTGCCTGCACCCTCGCAGGGCATTCTTCCTGTGGGTCTTTGATAAATGCTCCTCTCATAAGGAACCAGTCAGTGAATGTGGCCCAATCCAATCCAGTATGACATCATATTATATAGTTTACATCTGCAGAGACCCTATTTCCAAATAAATTCACATTCACAGCATGACGGGTTAGGACTTCAACTTATCTTTTGGGTGATACATTCAACCCACAACAATACCTAATGCAGTATCGAGACTAGAGGCTCCAAAAAATAAATTCCTTTCAACTGACTCTTCCATGAGCCCTACCTGAAATTCCCTGCTTAGATTGGATGCCAGCCCTAGGCTGTTCGCTTACCTGAAGCTCTGATACCCTCTAATCCTCCAAGCTCTTCCTCTTGGGAGTGAAAACCTGGTATGTTAATAGCTCTGGTTGAACTCCCTGGTTGCCAATTGCTACTCATTCCTCAGGAGCCGACCACTAATGCACCAGAATAGCTTTCACATGACATGTACTGCATTGGATCACTAGGAAGACCTAATATCCATTGTAATTGTACAATTTAATTATATCATAGGCTTTTTTTATGGGGTAGAGGAGCTAATCTGGGAATCTAATGACCATTTTTAATACTGCATTTGTCCTTAGAAACATTGTAGATTGAATTGATAACCTAAATTACAAATAAACTGTTGGAATGGAATTGCATAAGTAAATTGGGGAACACTTAGATATAAGAAAGTTAAAGATGATTCGAGAATCAAATAACAAATATGATCGTAACATAGGATGACAGGGTAATAAACAACTGATGACATTTACAAGTGCTATTGCTTCTAGGGAGGTATTTGTACTTCAGTAACTCCAAATCTCAGGGAACACAGCTCCAATCAGTTTTACTCAATGCCATAACAGTGGTCGGCAAACTGCCGCTCGCAAGCCACATGCGGCTCTTTGGCCCCTTGAGTGTGGCTCTTCCACAAAATACCACGTGCGGCGTGCATGTACAGTGCGATTGAAACTTCGTGGCCCATGCGCAGAAGTTGGTATTTTGTGGAAAAGCCACACTCAAGGGGCCAAAGAGCCGCATGTGGCTCGCGAGCCGCAGTTTGCCGACCACTGCCATAGGAGATACAGTCTTTCTTCTTTTTTTCTGATTGCCAGGCCTTCCTGCTGCTTTAGAATCCCAAACATGGGTGGAAATTTGTTTTATCTGTAAATGCTGACCCTGCTATGGAGTTCCAGCTTTTGAATTCAGTGTAATAACAACTCACTCCATCTTGCCATAAAGAAGGGGACTTGAAGAAATGGGATTCTATCCAGGTAGCAGTCTCGCTGGCAAGAGATGGTAGTTTGAGGCCACCCTGAGCCGGCCAGAGGAGCTCTGGCTCTCTGCCTATTGGAGGGAAGATTTCCAGTACTTTCTTCCATTGTTGGGCGAATAGGGGGGAATGTTATGTGATGTTATTCTCTGCTGTAGGACACACCTCCTCCTAAGTTTCCAGAAGTGGCAAACACATACCATTAACTCCTCATAATAAAATGGGTATTTGCTGGATTGCTTTGCACTAAATCAACAGTTACCGGACAAAGTGAAAGACTCCTCAGCAGTCAGAGGGGCCTGGATCATGGAAGTAGGGAGGGCAGACAGGAGTGAGGTATTTCTTTTAATTATCTACAAATTAAAATCTTTGATCTGAAACAGATTTGGGCTCGATGTACCAGAGACTCTTGTCATGTAGGAATAATATTTGCCCAAGTGATACCTTTCTGAGGAAATAAAGAGGTACACACCTGGCAGGTCTTAAAAATCCTCAGAGCCCCTTGTTCTGGGACATAGGCATCACTCCTTTGTCCTGAGTAGGTTCCCAGCGAGCAGAACCTAGCTGCTGATGGAAAGAACACAGGCATTTTCCCTTAATAATTGTACTCTGGAAAGAAGGTATTTTTCACTTCCTAAAGGACAAACCAGCCACTCCTGTATCTTAAAAAATGAATCTTTGAAAGCATTTTGAAAGCACATTTATCTCCAGGCTAGTCTCAAATAGATGGAGAGAGGGATGGAATATTCATCTTTATTCATCAAACATTTCTTGAGTCCCTATTGTGTGAAAAGTCTTTTTTCAAGGCACTGCTATGCATAATACAAAGATGAATGAACAAAACACCTGCATTCAAAGAAGAGAGGAGAATTATTGTTGCAATCACGGTGGAGTATGAAGTGTGCTCTAAGGGCTTGACCTAGGTGGGGTTTCTAATGGGGCAGATCTGATCCTTGACTGATGATGGGCAAGATTTTTAATATGAGATGGAAGAACATTCTAGGCAGGGAGAAAAGCATGAGTTGGAGGCGGAGTTACCCAGCCGCCTGGCAAAATGTCATTTAAGGAAACGGAGGAATGCCAGGTAACTGAGTCACTAATTTACACTTCAGGTGAAAGGCAGAGTGAACACAGAATTTATTATAAACTGGTTCTGTCCTGGACAAACTGGGACCTATTGTGACACTAGTAATCACAAAATTGCAAGAGCAGCTTTTTCTTTTTCTTTTTTTATCCTTACCCAAGGAATGAGGATATTTTTCCCATTGATTTTAGAGAGTGGAAGTGGAAGGGAGGGGTAAGAGGAAAGAGAGAAAGAGAGAGAGAGAGAGAGAGGAGGGAAACATTGATGTGAGAGAGACACATTGATCAGTTGCTTCCTGCCTGGGGTGGGGATCAAACCTGCAACCCAGGTACATGCCCATGACCAGGAATCTAACCTGTGACCCTCCAGTGTGCAGGCTGACACTCTAACCACTGAGTCATGCTGAGCAGGGCTGCAAGAGAAGCTTTGATTGGGAGGAGACTGCAGTGACTTCATTACAGAGAACAGGGGTGGGGATGGGGAGAAAGGTGGGGAGGGGCGGGCAGGCCTAGGAGTACTATATTAGTTCCCCGTGGCTGCCACAAAGTACCACAAACCAGGTACTTAATGTAATAGAAATATATTCTCTCATGGTTCTGGAGGCTGGCAGGACAAGGTCAAGATGTTGGCTGGGCTGTGCTCTCTCAAGGCTCTCAGGGAGGATCCTTCCTGGCCTCTTCCTAGCGTCTGGTGTGGGTAGAAATCCTTGGCTTGTGGACAAATCACCAGTGTCTGCCTTCGTGGCATTTCCTGGGGTGGTCTTCGGCTGCATGCTGTCTCTGTGTCTCTTGTCTGAGACACCCATCCTATTGGATTAAGGATTCGCCCTACTCTAGTATGCCCTCATACTAACTGAACTACATATGTAAGGACCCCATTTCCAAGCAAGGTCACATTTGGAGGTTCTGGGGGACCCTCCTCAACCCAGTACTAGTATCAAACAGGAAAGTCTGACTGGGTGAAGATGCTCCTGACACTCAGGCAGGAGGGCAAGGGGACAGGGACAGGGGAGTCCAGAGCTTGGAACTGTGCTTCCGTGGGCAGCTTCCCCCAGGGGCCCAGGGGGTGCTTTAGCTCTGAGAGTGCACTTGGAATGTCAGGGCGAGGTTGGAAGGCTGCCCCTGTGTCCACCCAATTTTCTCAAGTCTACGCTTCTCTATTCTCTGTTTTCCTCTGCTGGAAGAAGGGGAGACGATTAATACTAGAAATCAAACCAGACTTGAAATTGGGTGATAGCAGTTCAAGTCATGATGACTCAGCTACTTTCAACTTTGGTCAGTCCTGTGACTTCTGAGTCTGTTTCCTCCTCTATAAAATGAGGATGTCGGAGGATGATCCATAAGGATCCTTCTGGCTCTAGAAGCTTTGACTTTAGGAGGAAGAAGGTGAACTATGCTCCGCTGGCCCTGTTAGGATACTTTCAATAGGACCCTTCATCATCCCCATTTTTCCCCCCCCAATAATATATCCATCAGACATTTGTGGTTGCAAACAACATAAATTGATTATCTTTTCAAAAATATAATTTTATTGATTTCAGAGAGGAAGGGAGAGAGAGACCAACATCAATGATGAGAGAGAATCATTGATCAGCTGCCTCCTGCATGCCCCAACTAGGGATCAAGCCCGCAACCTAGACATGTGCCCTGACCAGGAATTGAACCGTGACCTCCTGGTTCATAGGTCGACACTCAACCACAGCCATGCCGGCTGGGCCAGAAATCGATTATCTTGAACACAACAGGGATTTATCAGAAGGCAATTGGGGGCTGGCACCAAGAACAACCTGGTCCAGGTACCCCACTAGGATGAACCTGGTCCCCTCATCTCCCATGAACTCTCCAAGTTTGTGATCTCTTTCTTACTCAAGGGTCAGCTCCCTGGGTGAGAGTCTCCGCTGTGTTGGGTGTGGGCAGAGAAAAGATAAGATTTCCCCAAAGGGAGATTGAGTTGCTGATAAAAGGGTTGGATGGTGGACAGCCAAGGGAACATGCCTATAGCCAGTAAGTACAGTATTTGGAATTCAGCCAAGGATGAAGATTTTAATAGTATATTTAGCCACTAGTATCTCTAACGTTGTATTATTAGACTGTTATCACTCTTACTTTAAGTTAGTGGTTAAGAGCTCATATTCTGGAGTCAGAGAGACCTAAGTCTGAATTCCAGCTCTGCCCCAGGGTAGTGGTGACTTCGGGGAAGTTATTTATTGCTTATACTTACATACCAGGAGCCTGCTTCCTCATCAGTCATGTAGGGATGATCAGACTGACCTTATAGATTATTGTCCAAATTAAAGGAGATGATATATACAAAAGACCTTAATGCAAAGCCTGGCGCACAAAATATACATCACCTAGTAGTACATTCAGCCAATTTCCAAAGAAATGAGTCAAGTTACCGGCTCCACAGTACCTTTGAGTTCAGCGGCACAAACCAGAACTCTTCCTTGTAGAAAACCCCACTGAAAAGGACTAAATGGAAACGCCGCTGGCTGGAACCAAGGACTAAGTTCTCTCTGAGCAAGCACATTTCCCGATTAAGGCAGCGGAGGTGTGGTAAGGGCTTCCCCACGGCGGCCCCGCAGTCCCGGCCTCTCCCTCCCCGCGGGGACAGGCTGGGGTCCCCGCGCCAGGTGAGCCAACCTCGCGGGGCAGGCGCTGGAGGGCGGAGAGGGCTGTCCAGCCCACCTGGGCCCGGCCCACCGGCGGGGAGCTGACCGAGAGGACGGCGACCGCAGGAGCTGCCTCCAGCAGGGGCGCGGGGCAGCCGCGGCTCGGACCCCACTGAAGCGCGGGACGGCCCCCCGCCTCCCCGGCCCCCGCGCGTCCTCGTCCCCGGGTCCGGGTCCCCACGCGTCCCCGCCCCGCGCTCCCCCCGCCCCGGCTCGCCCCGCCCCGCGCGCCCCCGCGCCCCCGCCCCGCGCGCCCCCGCCCCCCGCGCCGGACGCCCGCCAGCGCCCGGGGCCGAGGAGTGGGCGCGGGCGGCCGCCGGGAAAAGGAGGAGGGGTCGGAGGAAGAGGAGGAGGAAGGCGGCGGGAGGAGGAGC